>NC_046332.1:87901017-88271017 GCF_000738735.6 Corvus cornix cornix | reverse complement strand
GGTGGGGTACATCTCGATGCATATGACCTGGACGTGTACACCTAAGGATCCTTAAAAATAAATACCAAGGTAAAATCCCTTTTCCCCTTCTAACCGTGTATGCCCCTTGATTTTAAGACCAGGAAAAGGCATCATACAATTGCCTCTTTCTTCAAAACAAACATGCACACATTAACTAGTTGTCCTTAAAGGACAAACTCAGACGAAGTGAAAAATTGCAGCCATGTTAGTCACTTCTTACCAACCTACTGTGTGTCATTAGGAGTCTGGCATTTATTTCCATGATCTAAATTTAGCTCTCTTACATAAAGCCATAGTCATCACTCTTACAGTGTTTTAATGACACAAGAAATGCAGGAGATTGGAAATACATTATTATCAACATCTGCATTTAAAAATAATCCATTAAAAATGCCTTGGCTCACATTATTTTACTGTAATACACAAATACTTGGTGACCTCTGATCTCATGCATTAGAACTTTATTCAGCTCACATGGAAAGGATGAATGACAGCATAAGACCACAAGCATCCATGAGTTAGTGCCATATTTCTGTTGATGTAAAAAAAAAAAGTATGTCTGGTTTTAAGTTAGATATACAGCAAGGAGTCAAAGGCTCCCACCTCTTGAGCCAATCCAAACTGGCCCAGCTCTGAGGAAAACATCCCAGGAACTAAACTCAAAGTAACTGCACCTAAACACCCCCACAGGAAGAACAACAAGGCCTGGAGAACTTAGGTGGCTGGACATCACCTGGGACTTTGCTGACCAAAGCAAATAGCCTGAAATTGAGTATTGTGCCACCAAGGTAGAGATGTGCCGCTGGTATAACTGAGACGGGGTCTGGAGGGCAGGCAGGGTGCCCTGAGGAAGAGAGCAAGCAGAAGGACTATTGCTCACAGGTGAGCTGCTCTGAGACTCATCCCTTTCCTCTCCCTCCCATCCCACCGCCCTAAGGAGGCTCATTGTACAGCTGGCCCTCTTGAATCCACTTTGTTCAAATATATGCTACAAACATAATAAATGAAAGAAAGATGGAAAAAAAGGAAATGCTGAAACTGAACCTAGAGAAATCTAGGAACAAGGATATTCTCTGAAAATTAACTTTTGCTTGTGTGAACAAGCTGTGGCATGCTCAGACCTCCTCAAAGTATTGCATCATAGTAATTTGTTTTAAAGAATAACAAGATTTAAATCATGATCCACTTTTAAAAATCATTGTAAAGTGAGGATTTAATTAGTTTTCTCAATCAAAAAGAAAGAGAATGAGAGCAAATGCTAAATATGACAACCATTAAATCTAAAAGACAAAGCTGGTGATGGCATATACACAGTCTCAGACTGCCTCTGCACAATCAGTGAGTACCATACTGGCTAGACAATGAAAAATTTGAGTTACTGATTTAAGAGGGGTAAGAGGATCACATTTGTGTAAATCAATATTCTGCTTTTATAATTAAGGTTTTAAAAAAACATCATGCAGGAACTGGCAATAATCCTGAAATATAATCCCATAAACTATAAAATACTCCAGCAGTCATGTTTTAGCAGCTGGTTTCTATGTCCTAAAGTGCTCTTCCAAGGATGGAAGCTGGATGCCACTGCCACTTATCATTACTGCACTCTTTGCTCCGTGTCTCCAGTGACCCGACATTCACAGCAGAGACATCACTCCTGCTGCTTTCTTGCAGTCTGTCAGATCTGCTGGCCTGAGCCAGGAAGCTTCTGGGACCCTCACTGGGACAACACTGCTCCATCTTGGTTCCCAGTGCATGGCCAAAAGTGAATACCACAGAAGCAGCCATTAAACAGTAAAATAAACAGAAAGTGACATTTAAGAGAATGAGTGGAAAACAACATAACATTTAAGGACTTCCTTCTCCTCCTCTTTGCATAACACTTGGGCCATATGAAGAGCTAAATTATCTCTTACAACACGGTTTTGTTTAGAGACTGGACCATTCCCTCCACCAAGGGAGCCAAGTCTCATTAAGGGCTATTTTCCAGGGGCAGCTGGCATCTCCTGGCAGAGTTTAAAAGACTTGAACTTTGGACATGTCTACAAAGACATATCCAGCAATTGTGTTTAGTGTTTAATTCTTTTGATCTTCCAGCCCTTACAAGCTAATAAGGTCTGTAAATATGAGCAATGCAGATTTAACTGAGGAAATAATAATAACACAGTAATTAAACTCTAGGATGGCATTTTTTATCTTCAGCTGTCCAGCCTTTTCCAGTGGAGGTAAAGAACACAAAGCCAGAGGACATGATTCAGCCTTGCAGGAAGACCCCCTGCTGTCACACACATCAAATCCTATTCATAGCTGTACCCAGCTCCAGGTTTGAAGTAATTCCTTTTCCTACCATTACTCCTGCTGAGATGCTCTTTCAGGACCTCACTGCTGCAGTGATTAATTTTGGTTATGCATTTCTTATTCCAATCTTATTATGCATGCTCCTTCATTAGTGGAAATAGTTACATGTCCTTACTTTTACTCTCCCGTTGGATGAACTTATGGGCAGTTATCATGGCCTGTCATTGCCTTTCTGGGCAGAAGATAAGCTCATATTGCTTATTCTCACAAGTTCTCCATTGCCCATGCTCTTCCACCCATATTTATGATCTCCCATGCAATCCATATTTCCTAAATGGCACCACTCAATGTGGTAGTTGTAATAATCATCACCAACGAGACAGTAGTAATAATAATAATAATCATCATCATCATCTTACATGTTCTTTCCTATTAAGGAGCAATCAGTCAGCCACTCTTAGGTGGAGATGTTCTTTCTCTACCATGCTTCTTCCTGCATTTTACTAGCTTATATTCATCTGAAAAACTACCCATCAGCTATGATCAAAGGCAGGGCACTTGTTTCTTTCTTGAGTTGATAGCTCCTTTCTACTCACAAGAAGGGGATCTGTAAGAAAGCAGGAGAGGGACTTTGTACAAGACCATGTAGTGGTAGGACAAGGGGGAATGGCTTTAAACAGAAAGAATGTAGTGTTAGATTAGGAAGTAGAAGCAAATTATTCACTGTGAGGGTTGTGAGACACTGGAACACGTTACCTAGAGAACCTGTGGATACCCCATCCCTGAAAGTGTTCAAGACCAGGCTGGATGGGGCTTTAAGTAATCTTCTAGTGGAAAGTGTCCCTGCCCATGGCAGAGGAGATTGGAACTAGATGATCTTTGAGGTCTCTTCCAACTGAAATCATTCTATGATTTAATGATAAGAAGGAGGCCCTAGTCTCCAGCATTCACAGGCTAGCAGAGTAATGATGATGAGAGCAAAGAAACCACCACGTCTTGCCCACACTCTCCTCTGGAGTGTTCTCAAACTGTCTGAAGATCAGCCATGGTAAGGCCCAGCCAAAGCAAAAAGAACGGTAGTAACACACTGAGGGTACATGTAATCACACCCTTTAATTACTTTGTTCAGCAGTGTCTCCAACTTGAAAACCACAAGTCACTTGAGAGTCTTTTTTGCAAGTAAACAAACAGCATCAACTACTTCCAGTCATAGCCTGGCCTCCTTAGCACTTATGACGAAGCACATTTGGGAGCCAAAGCAAGCAAACATTATGATTCATTTATCCCACAGCTTAGCAGATGGATGAATGAATGCTTTATAACCAAGGCAGAACAGGACCTCCACAGCTTTAAATGAATAGTACCGTTCAAGCCTCATGAGACAGAAACACCTCATTATCCAGAAAGGAATCAAGATGTGCATTTCTATGAAATTTACGTACATGTAAGTGAAGTTCCCGTGGCATGACTCAATAGATGACAAGCCAGTAAAAACAGTGAGAAAGAGAGGACCTTCACTTCTTATCAGGACTGAGGTACTGACTTTTTCAACATGCTACAAAGCAAGGAGTTTGCTGTTTACGCCTGAAGTCATTGTCAGGTTCTGAGACAATTTAGACTAGTGCAAACATTTAAAATGGGTAGAAAAGACACACAACTATTAGAGCCAAACTGCACTTTGCAGTTAAAGATTCAGAAATGGATGAATTTCCCAAGTTCTAACAAGTAAGCTTGGTTCTACATGAGTTTTCAGAAGTTTCCTCATTATTTTTATTAGTGCCTGGTTGAAGAATTTCAGGAAGATAATGACATGTCCTTGTGGAAAACTGACTGGAGTTATATTTCAGCTGCTTTATTAAGCTCTTTACATGTTATATACCAGGTAATGTATAGACTGATAGAGACTATAGCTTCCACATGAGCACACTAAAGCAGAGCATATATACATATACATGTATGTATATAAGTGGTTTCCTTACCAATGACATGAGTTTGTCCACTGAAAGCAGACTAGTTTTATGATATTTCATTTTCTATACAACCTTTTTTTCCAATTTTCTGCTGTAGCCCAGCAGAGCCAGGAAGGAGCAGGCAGGCACTGCCTACCATGGGATTTGAGCTGGCTGAGTGCTGTGGAAAGGGTGGCAGGCCCCAGCTCACCTGCAGTCACACAGCAGAATTCCTCCTGATCCCAGCAGGGCTCTCTGTACTTCAGCCATGCACACACAACAGCTCTTCCTGTTCTTCCTGTAAGAGCTGTGGCACTTCATGACCATGCAGTCTGTGAGCCACAAACATTTTTCCAAGGCACCAGCTAGATATTTTCAGCCTGCCTCTTATGTTGGATTCCACAATATACACCTTTGTGCCTGCCTCCCAGCCTCTCAGAGTATTTTCATTTAGTGTGAACCTGTGCTTGCTCTGCACAGAGAGCTGCCAGCATTAAAGTCATTTCCCAAGAAAGCCCAGCAGCCTCAACTACATGACAAGGTGTCTCTGGGCTTTAGACTGTTTCTTTTTGTAACCTGTTTGATAACCAGAAATTCAGTGATCCACAACCAGTCATTCCTGTATCCATGAATCCATGCAGAATGGATTCATCTCACTTTGTCTTAAAATGGTGGAAAAAGACAGACACCTGAGATACAATTCACCCATTTCTTTTAGTCTTTCTCCACTAAGTGGAGAGGAAACATCAGTGGCTATCTTGGATCAGCTGTAATCCTTTTGGCTGTGTGAAGGCTGGGTGGGAGGTACCCCATCCTAGGCTATCTTTAACAGCTGCAAGGTTGTGAGTGGACAGGGAGTTCTCAGCTCCAAAACGTAAGAACTATTTTTTACTTTTTTTGCCCTGCTGGGCCTCTTGTTTGCAGATTGAGGCAGATTAATCATAAACACTTTATTTAGCTCTTCATACCTAAAACACTATTCCTGGCAATAATATTTCAACATGGTCCTTGTCCTCCTGCATGCATGCCTTCCCTCCCCAGTTACTAGAATAAAAAATGTAACTTTCTTGTCTTGATCAGCCAAGATCACCTCTGTGTGCAGGTCAGCCCTTGTTTTCACTTGTTCCCATATTTATTTAAGGGTTTTATTTGGGAACAAGCAGGTAAAATTATTTGCTGCTCTTCAAATTATGTTTAGGTTTGTTTTAGATGCTACTGGTCAAACATTAGTTATGCTGCCTATTTAGATGGATAGCTGGCATCAAGATCACATATTCTGGACTAAACTAGAAAAGAGTTGTTAACTGAACTCACGTTTCCTGAGAAAAACTTCTGCATGAGAAGCCCCTGTCCTGGATGCTAACTCATGCCAAGACCATGGTACACCAGTCTTTTCCCCTCTATAGATGTGCCTCTGAAGTCATTGCAGATAGACTAGCTCTCTGGAAAATGCTATAAACTCACAGTCCCAGGTACGAGGTGACCTTGTCCTCCTTGCATCTGTAATCTTTCCAAAGAGAAACATTGTGGTGCAGAGCCCTGAATCCTTGACATGAATTGATGTTCCCTAATACTGTACTTCTCTTCAGGTCTGGGAGAGAGCTGCCATCCTCAAAGAGCCATCTTGTATCTCACATCTTTCTTCCCACTCAACTCACACACCAGCATTTTGGTTTGGGTTTTATTTGTTTTCCATTTTTTCACATAACATTTTCAAAATTAAGATAAACCATGTTGCCCTTGTGTGTAATGATGCAAATCAGTGTAAAACATTTACATTATGTAGGTCACTTGTTCAAATCTACCTGTAAAATACTGATGTGTAGCTCGCCTGAAGACATCTATTTATGAGGAAAATGTTCAGAATATTATGATACTAGTAGTCAGAGAAGCAAACATCACTTCATAAAAGAAAAGCCTTTGTTTCTTTACTTTCCATTTGCATTCAAGATGCCACTGAGTATGTAACAGCAATTCTCTAAATATCTAATTTTTATCTTACATTCATATTTTTTTCTCCTTCTCTGGTTTGGAGAAGGATCTGAGGTATTTAACTTTCTTATGGCACCAGTACTCTGTATACCAAAAGTTCTGCTTCTTTTGCAGTACTTAGTGAAATCCAACCCTGCCCCTACAGCCACCTATGTGATCACACTAGTCTTGGAAGATTCAGGTGGAAAGAAAGAGCAAATCACAGTTTGTAAGATTACATTTACTGACAAACCTAATTTGTTCTCTAGGTACAGACTAGCAGTTGTTTGAAAATAATGAGCATTCCTGATGCTCCTAAAACATCTTCAGTATTCCCTCCAACATTGGTCAGTTCATCTATAGCTCTCTTCCTTCAAAGAACCGATATCCAAGTGGACTGACCTCTTCACTTGCATCCACCTTTTTCCCATCTGCCCATAAAATACATGGAGTCCTTATCATCTTTAATATTCTGCACTTGGAAACAGTGAGTCCTGTGGTTTTCTCTGGATGCCCTTGACTCAAACTGCACCAGAGCTCTGATCTCTGTGCCTGTATCTTCACAACAAACATTTAGAATATTTAAAGGGAGGCTTTGGTTTAAATCTCATTACATATGAATGTTCTTGCTAAGAGAGTGAAGATTTCTTAACTCAAGCCACATCCTACTCTTTAAAATCCTTCCAGATATTTATTGGGCTAAACTCAGAGCCAACTAGACGTGGTGGTGGAAAGGAATAAGGTCATGGTCTCTCCCAGATGGATGTGAGCCATTCACTTCTCCAGTGTGTTACAATTTGGTTTTTTGGAGCCAAAGTTTTTCCTGATTTTTTTTCCTATGGAGTTTGAAAATCCTCTAGGTTATTCACATGAACAAAAAGCTTTATGTTTGGTGTCTGTGAGAGGTGACAGTTATGGAGCTGTAGTAATCTAGGCCTTAATGCAGGTTCTCTTCCCTCCTATACAGATGAAGATAATACACATTATACATCATGTAACGATTTCTCAGCTGACGTAAGTGGTATCTCTTTGAAGAGGAAGTAACCAAGTTATTTTACTCATTCTGACCCTCAAAGTACAACATGATCACTGATTATTTATTGCTCCCTTATGATTTATGTCAAGACTAGAATCCAGTTAGGTTAACCTAACCAGCAGTGTTTTGCATCATGAGTAAGCAATTTGCATACTGCAATTAAAAGGACACAATCGGAAGCTACACCAGGCTGGTCACAAAAGGGCTGGAGGCACAGAAGTGTGAGACTATACATTATTACTGGCAATATGTCCAATCACTTCCAGGAATAAAACTTTTTATTAGCCAAATTACTCTCTAAACACTTAAACATCCCTCCAATTCTTTCCTTGGCAAAGATGACAACATGTTACAGCTGCCTATGAATCCCTAGTAACATATTGGTAGATAAAACAGAACTGAATTCTTCTGTGTACAGTTATCTGTTATACAGATGGAGTTATCTCTGGGGGAGGGATATTCTGAGACAGTCTATTTAAGCAAAGAGTAATCCAAATGGTGAACAAAATTAGTTTTTCCATGGAGAAGTTCATAGATATACAGTTGCCATGACAACTGCATTTGGCTCTGGAAAAAGGAAAACAAATGGCTCTTTTAGACTGAAGTAAAATAAATTTATGCTGTTTGCATAGGAAAACTGCTTTTTCACCCTAGTGTCAAATAGTCCTTCTGTAGCAAGCTTCCTTATCTTCCTTTTTTAGATTTTAGGGCATTTATTTTCCTTTTTTAAAAAAAAAGTACATCTATTGGAATTACAAAATGTGAGAGCACCTCCCTTTCCCTACCCTACCCTTCCCATATCCAGAGCATGGTTTTGCGTTCCAAAATTCTACAGATTTCACCCTAGATGCAGAACAATAGAACCAGATTTCCTGCATCTAAGCAGCATAAAAATGCAAACTTATATTCTTAACTTCATCAGATCATAGAACACTTGGAGAAGTGGAAAAGAGCTGTTATTATCAGTCTGTTGGGAATGTGCTATGTCAGGTTGGAAATGCTCTCTGTGTCTGACATGAAAGACAGCCAGGGTGATTTTTTGTTCCATTGGCAGTTGGAGAACCAAGTGGATTTTAAACCTTTGGTATTATATATCCTTTATCAGCTCTCCGCTTCCAGTACTTGCGCATGTATATCCCTCCCACGATCACACAGGCCAGTGCAACAGGAATAATTGCAATGTACCAGGACAGACCAACAGCTGGAAAAGTAAACAAAATAAATATTAGAAAAACAGAAAAAACCCCAACAAACTCCCAGGAGCGTAGTTCTCTAAGCTCAAGTGGGAAGAGGAGAAATCACAATAAAAAGGATGTCTGCAAGTTAACCTTCCAGCAGGGCTTATCGCCTTTGAAAGGAATAGGTCTGTTGATTGAGCACTCTGGGAAATGTGTTCATGAAGATGGGAGGAAGGATTGGAAAACAACAGAGGGTGAGATTTTAAGGTTCAGTCTTTTGCAGACACCCAGCTTTCTGAACACCTGATCAGAGCAGCTGTGTCCTTTTTATCTTGGTTTCTTAAAAGCAGAGACATTCCTAGCCGGAAATCCAAGCACCATGTGGCGCAGGAGTACTTAACATTTAGTCCACCCACATGTTGTGTGAATAACTTTCTCCTACAGAGCAGTTTATAAATTAGCAGTGATTGGCCCAAGACTCAGAACTTCTTCACAAATCTGGCTGATTTCCAACACCAGTGTCTATCCAGACCATTTTGGATTATTCCAATATATATTGCCTCCTCTGTCGTTATACCTATGTAGCTCATGGAAGAGAAGAGCAGCACATGGTCCAGCAAACTGAATACAAATCCCTCATCATAGGGTGCTGGAGTGAGTCATAACGGATAATGAAGCTGAAAGTGTTCATGTGACTTTCTAAGAGAGCGTGAGCAAACTTTGGCGATTCACCAACGTCATGCAAAGAAACAATTAGCATTGCTTCACATTGTTTATGCAGCTGGTTCTTGGCCAATGGTTTATCACACTGCAACATTAATTGCACTGAGTTTAGATATCTCTTCCCATCACTAGGAGTCAAAATAACAACACCCATCATAATTTACACTTCTTGTTATTTTGGCAGAAGTCTGTGCATGAGGAAAAGGAACACTCTAATCATTTATTCTGTTATTGTCCTTTTATTCCCTGCTTGTTGAGGAACTGGAGGAGATTTGGCCCTGCTGCAAAGAGAGTGTGCCAGTAGTCTCACTGGAACAATTATTGCACAAAGTGTATCTAAATTGAAGTCTCATCCAACAAACAGATATACCAGCACAGATGGATCCTTATCCCTTCATAAAATGTCAGTAAATGACCTGCTGTAGTAGGTGTATTTTGTGAATAGGCTATATCAAAGACTAAAGGTGAAAGAGGCAACTGGATTTTCCCCAGGAAATAACTCATCCCAACACTAGCTCTGACAGTATAAACAGATCAGATGATAATTTAGCATTAGAATAATAATAAAAATTGTCAAAAATAAGCAGTCAAAATAACTACCTTCCTGCTTGACCCTTGTTGGCAGTACTTGGTATCCATATCTGTTCTCAGCCAGACAGGTAAAGTCTGTGTAAAAGTCCACTTCTTCAACAGAATCAAAAATCAATGGTACTTCAATGAAGTTTTCACCATTTTCTACAATTTCTCTGGAAGAATAAGAAAGATTTAAAGTTAAATATTTTAATAAGATGGTTTTCCTCTATTTGATATGTCCCTTCTAACAGCACATCACAAGAAAATGCATTGGATATTGGCTCATTTCTGAACCAGCCCCTCAGCATTCATGGACACCTGTTGTCTTCAGTAACCCAGTGGTGCTATTTGTGTCTCCGTGGGCAGTACCTATCCTGCACTTTTTGGAGTCCAGAGGAAAAAAAAAATCTGGATTTGTCTTGCAAAAACAAAGAAAAGGGAGGGGAAAAAAGGTAAGTAGAATTCTGTGTATCTTTGAGCTCACTTCACAGCATTGTGCAAGGACCTAATTCCTTCTCTCTGACCACCTGAGGTTAATTCTTATGACCAGCTGGAAGAGGACATATGGAGAACATAACCCTGCAAATACTCTCTGAGAAAACTGAACCACCATTCCTGTCTATCACGTGCTCAAAGCCAATTGCTCAATACAAGAAACTGTCCAAGAGGTTTCCAGCTTATTTCAACATGATTATTTCAGGAGTCCCACTATTTTCAAGTGATTTTCTAGCTGGAGTCAAATATTGTCCGTTGATATCTTTTAGTCATTACCAGAGCAGTTGTCCAGCTGCTCCTAAATGGTCAGATCACGAGCCTGCATTGCACAGAAGCAATGGAATTCCCTGGCGCTCCTCTCAGGAGCTCTTTGCCAGAGATTTCTGCAGGGAATTTGTTTTCCCAGTGGCATTTGAGCTGTTTTGTCATGCTGCCATAATGAGGGCTTCCAGCAGAACTGGGGTGTCTCACACACTGTGGGTCCTGCAGGAACCTCAGCTGTCACTGTCACTGTCCTTGTGCAATTGCATGATAATATATAACAGTAATAATGATAGTGATAGGCATAACAAAAATAAATTTTAAAGTCCAAGTAAGAAAGTACTGCTCTATTCTAAAGCCTGCAGAGATTATAGCTGCAGCACATTTTGTGGTTCCTGTCCACAGGTCCAATGCATTTTCACTTATCCAGATGAACAAGATTATAAATTAGTTTTCTCAGTCATGCTGTGGGGAATGGGAAAACACCTAAAGGCTGGGACATACAGCTGAGTTACTATGTTGCCTCTGGCTGCACCATGGCCAGGCTGTTATCTGGCACTGGTGGCCACAAATTGCCAAAACCATCTCACATCCATAACTGTAAGAAACTAGTGGGAAAAGCCTTGAGGCACGCAGCTATGAGGCAGCTAGGGAAGCCTGGCAGCATGCAGCTATGAGGCAGCTGAAAGAAGGCTCCTCAAAACAGGGAGACACAATGAATCAGGGCAAGAGGATGTGGAACATCCTGTTTCTCCCTCCCACCAGCATCCCCTTCAGTGCTACTCTGGCATCAATTCTAGCACTCAGCGGGTGTCTGTGAGAGTCAGTTTAACTCACTAATGTGGAAAAGAACAAGCTTAGAAGGAAAAACAATGTTATTTAAAAAAAAAACAAAAACAAAAACCAACAAACCACTAGATAATTTTCTGTTGTCTTAGTGTATTCAGAGAACCTCATGAATGTCAGGGACAGAATGTAGCCACTTTGCTGGCATGGGGTAAGGAGAGAGATAAGAGAAGCAGTGGGAAAAATCAAGTCTCCTTGCTTTCCACTGCATTCAGCTCTTACATTAGCTCAGTTGTTCATGAAAACGTGCTTAAAGTTTAAGTCTCAAATCTGGCTCATTTGCAAAATACCATGTAACGAAAAACAGAGATAAAGAATTTATTTGACTGACTAGGTTGGGCTTGGGTTTTTTTTGCTTGTCTGCCCTTTCTTTTTCTCAGCTCTCACCTTCACTTCAGATCTGTCCATTTCCCATTTCATTACCTGGCACTCAGCTGCACCAAGAGCCCCTGCAGCACTGCAGGTTGAAACAATAAGCACAAGGAAGCACTTTCAGCCAGACTTACTGTCGTTCTCCCTCTGTAACTCTGCTTTGTTTATAAACCACGTCAACTCTGGTGTCATTTGCCAGCCATTCCACATCAGTTTGGAAATGGCTGCTCAGCCCAACAAACACTTTGCACGGGAGAGTCATCTTGGAGCCTGTCAAAAAAAGGAAGATTGAAAAACAATTTGGATACATATGAAGAACTACTCTTCCTTTTGGTGAAAACCAACAACTCCAGTGAGAGACCCCACAAACATCAAGAACCACTTCTTTCATAACTGAAGTTAATCTCCAAACTGCTTTTGATCCCCTACTCCTTGGCAGCAAGACCCCTCGGTTTGGCAGTACTTCCCTGCTGCTAACCAAATAATTTCCCTATTGCAACAGTTAGCAACTCTTGCACTAAACACATTCCCTAGAGGCAAAGCTGTGTCCCTGTGGCCTTGCCCTTTCTGACGTACTGCAGTCCAAAGGGCACTGTGTGATTTACCCCTCTGGAGCAACTGCATTAACCAGCAGCACAGCTTCACACAGAGATGCTGTGGGTGAGGACATTCAGCTCAAGGTGGGACCTCCACGGATAAAGTGATTTTGCAAAAATTCTGAAACTTTGCTATAATTACTGTAACACTGGGATAAGGAGACTCCAGACTGGTGTCTATATGATATAGAAAACACAGGGCTCAATAATGGAAATAATGTTATTATTATACCTGTGCAGGTAGTGATAAAAGGAACATAAAACACCACACAGAGGCAGATAGAAAAAAAAAAAAAAAAAAAAAAAAACAACTCTTTGGCCTACACTGATGGAGAGAAAAGTGGCAGAGAAAACTAACAACATCATAGGACGTAGCTGTGTGTATAGTACCCAGATTAAAATGTCTAGTGTAAAATGTAACTGGCATTTTCTGAGAAGAAGGAATACAACAGAAATTTGTTGCCATCATATAATCTTCAAAGAAAAATTGAGATCCTATCAAGGTACTTGCTAACTAACAACTGTCTAGTTCAAACAGCAAAAAGGAATGAAAAAAGTCTCCTCTCAAAAGAGCTAGATGGCTTGTTCAAAGCTACACGACAACCTAAACCAATTTCAGGAAATACGAAAAAGAAAAGTTCTTAGTGAAGTGAGAACTCTGGACAGCTGAGCTAATGGTGCAAATATGCTTTTATTGCATGGTAACGGGCTAAAATTGACAGCAGTTCTGCAGCTTCTCTTACCTGGAAGATAGCATCTGATTGTAGACATTAAAAAGCAAAAAAATACTCTAGCACTGACCCTCAACTAATATAATTGAGATAAAAAAACCTGTAAAAATTTAAGCCAAAAAATTACACCGTAACAGGACCTGCTCTAATTTTTCTCTAACTAAATGTTTCCAAAAATAATGTTGGGCCTTACCAAGAGCAGCTGATATTGTCTTTTGCGCTGGATACACAATTATCGGGGTAGTTCTCTTCTCTTGTTCTTGGCAGAGAAAGAGAACAGAGTCAGTGCTAAGGCAAGAGAAAATGTGAGCATGGCCCCAGAACTAGAAACATGCCACTTCACCCAACATCCATCGTCTCCCAGGAAAGGATTTGATTGCTAAAGCCCCTGGCAAGCAGATATTCCCGTTCCGAGACGAGCCCCGCGGCTGCGGGGACGGGCAGGGCGCCGCTCCCATCCCGATCCTCAGGGACGCACACGAGGAATTCGCGGCACGGCCGCCCTCTGCCGGCCGCTCTGCGCAGCAGCGCCCCGGCCCCCCGGGGCCCCCTCTGCGAAACAGCGGCTTGTCTCCGCCCTGAGCCGCCGCGAAATGCTTTATCTCCGAACCCCTCTGAAGCCCTTGGCAGTGACACACCCCCTCCTGCCCCCGAGGCATAAATTATTCGGGTTAACAAACACAGGTACTTGCAGGAGGGACCCCCACCCTGCCAGGGGTGCTGTGGGAGCCCCATCAGGGCCAGGACAAGCACTCACAGTGTCACCCTTCCCTTGGCACGGCTGAGAGGCTGAGCACGAGCTCCTCTCAAGAGTTTTGTCAGCAAAGAAGAGGATTTCTTATGTGCTGTAACATTTTAATATTTCAGTCATTGAATCACAGAACCACAGAATGGTTTAGGTTGGAAGGAACCTTTAAGACCACCTAGTTCTGATCCTCCTGCCATGGGCAGGGACACCTTCCACTAGACCAGGTTGCTCAAATCCCCATCCAGCCTAGCCTTGAATGCTTCCAGGGATGGGGGGGCATCCACAACTTCTCTGGGGAACCTGTGCAAGTGCCTCACTACTCTCACAGGAGAAAACTTCCTCCTAATAGCTAATCTCAACCTGCCCTCTTTCAGCTTGAAGCCATTCTCCCTTGTCCTGTCACTTCATGCTCTTGTAAGAAGTCCCTCTCCATTTTTCTTGTAAGCCCCCTTCAGGTACTGGTATGCCACAGTTCGGTCACACTGAAGCCTTCTCTTCTCCAGGCTGAACAAACACAATTGTCTCAGCCTTTCCTTGTACGAGAGGTGTTCCATCCCTCTGATCATCTGATACTATATTTACCAACAGTCTCCAGTTGAATTGTCCTGGTGATTTCGTATGCCACACCTTCAAATGGAAATGACATCTTGCAGGTGTAATACCCAGCGTCTGTTGGTAGCACAGATGTCATGATCAGAGAAGCCGAACCTTTCAGAATGACAAATCTTTCGTTGTCATCTTCCAAAGGCAGAGCATCCTGGAGAAAGGACAGAAACTGGTGTTATGACTCAGATAGCTATGGTTACACCCTGTGTAACTCCCAGACAGATTATCCCTGTCTCTCTCTTACTAGAAGTTCACTTATCACTGGGAAATCTGAGCAGTTCTGCTTTCCCACCAAAGCACAAGTTCTCTGAATGTGTATCCATCTCTAAAATGCCTCATGGCACTATATGAAGTGTGAAGAATTGCTATTTTAATCTATATATAATGTGTGTGCATAGCTCTTCAATAAAGTGCATATTTTAAGATGGAAAACATATAACAAGCTCTTCCCTGAGTCATCTGAAGAGCAATCACCCAAGATTTCAGCACCCATGGAGGTTTTCAAAATGTTATCACTTTCCATACATGACCTCAAAAGAGTAATATTCTAAGATGTTGTTTGAAGAAAAATACTTGTGATCATGTAGGATTTCACGTAACTGTTACTTATCCTATAGATCTCATAAACTGTTAGAAAATCCTGCTCTGTATCCCTAAGGCTCTTCTCATACACGGTTTGGAGCCCTGCTAGGAGAAATTATGTTCCTTCCTCATGAAGGCAGGGTAGCTCTTTCTTACATTTGTAACAAAAACCACTTACATTGAGGGGAGCAGCCTTTTGCTTAGATAAGGTGGGTTATGCTCCCACTTCTGAAGGGAGTCCTGAGCAGCAACATTTTGCTGGTATGGTACAGATCACAGCCTAGGCACAGCCTGTATATTGCATCCTGTGGGAAGGCTACAGCTGCACAAGGCAGAGTGTGTGATCATAGGGGACTGTAAATAAAAGCTACACTGAGGTGTTTTGGAAATGTAAGAAGAATCCCCTGCTCTCCAGTGTGACACTGAACAGCTGAGGATGTTGTATTTGATCTTAGAGGCAAAACCAGGCTTGCCTACTTGAAAAGCAGCAAACTGGCCAGTTAGGCAAGAGAACACTCCAAGCATTGTGCAATTCATCCAGTATTTCCAAATGCTGTATTCCAGTTGATTAATGAAAGCTACCTCACCTGAACATGGAGGAAGCATCCCTGGGAGGTCCTACTTTATGGGATTCACTAGAAGTGCCATAAAAAGAAGCACAGAGCCAAAGAGAAGAAGACTGTTATCAGGCGGCAAACCCTGGAGTTGGGTAAGTAATTTAACCTTAAAAACAGTTGCACAGCCTGTGAGAGCAGAAAACATGTGGAACACTTCACCCCATGCTGAGTGTACCCCAGAGAACTTTTCTTAAAATGCAAACATCTGCCCCAAAATTCCCAGTGTATTACACTGTGCTCATGACTAAGAACATGATGTTCAGGAGAAATGTGAAGTGGAGATTTATGTGCCAAGTTGGGATGAGGCTATGCACAAAGAGGAAGTGAAAGTTCTACCTTGTACCACTTGAGCTCCAGGCTTGTCCTATTGGGTGTAAAATCCCACAGGTCAGGACAAACGATTTTTCCAGAGGTGAAAGTGAAGAGGACCTGGGGATAGGCAATCTCCTGAGCAGCTGTTTTCTCCACAACTGTGAGGTGGATGGAGACCTCGGCGCAGTAGGAGGAGTTCCTGCAGACAGAGCAGGGAGAGGTGAGCCCCCAAGAGTGATGAGGGGAACTCGAATGACACCCTTCGTTTCCTCCTGGCTCCATTTCCCTCTTTAACATAGACCAAGACTGAGATCATACCAGGAGGGATGCTGGAAAATCACTGGTACTGTTCTTTTGGCACAATCTAAACATGTTGCTGACACATCTGCCTCAGACCTTTAGGCTTTTCTTTTCTTTTTAGTACAAGTTTCCTGTGCACCTTTAGGCTGCAGCATGATTTTAACTTTGTGGGGAGGGGGAACATGTTCACCTGAACAATAGCAGGTGTGTCATGAACCTTCCATCATTTCCTTGGAAGAGGTTTTGACTGTGAAAATGCTAATAATGAAATAAAAAGCTTAAAGCATGTATTAAAATACATCTGCAGTTACTGTTGCACAACCATAGACACTTGTGTGAGTACGTATCATTTTGTGTAGCAAAGAAGGCATTCTGGCTTTGAAAGGTTTGCAATATTCAACATTTTTTTCTGGCCCCAAGTGACAATTCCACTCCCAATGAAGACTGAACCAGGAGAGATAGGTGCTTAAATTATATCCTTTACAACCTCTGGAAGCCTGTTTTGGAGATGCCTCTACTCAGGGCAGTGCCTGATCCTTGAAGGGGACAGCAAAGCCAGGGGAGCCGGGCTGCTACCTCCAGGACAGCAGCTGTGGGCTGCAAGCAGACAGACTGAGACTACTGCCAGGGCACTGTGGCCATCTGTCACATACAGGCCAGATGCCCAAATCCAAAATATTTGCTCCACAGAACACAGAAGCAGAGATCTGTGATAGTTTACCACTACCTTCATTTTACACAGCTGATAAAAAAATCTGCTGGCTTCCCTGTGGGATAATTTGCAGAGGAAATGCAATTTGCTTGCACTTTATTAATCCTATAATAACGCTAGCAATGAAATTACCTACTTGGCTCTTGCATGTCTTTTCCAAATATGCTTCCCAGCATTTTACTAGATCTCTCAGTAACACTGCCATAGTGTTATATATTGACAAAGTGAGGCAGAATAGTCTGAAAAGAGGATTAAAAAACACTCTTGAACATCCCAGGCAACTACTCTGCTCTAGAACAGTATTTGGAACCTTTTGTTGTTTGGGCCTCACTGTCAGTGTCTTCTCTTCTGCTCCACAACTGAAATTGCTGCTAAGACATGTGGGGAAAGGCCAACCTGATACACTGAGCATGATTTCTCAACTTGTCCACCTCTTCTACTGCTGACATGCATCACTAACAAGGTGTGCCTTGCAAGCAAGGAGACCGTGCTCTCCACAAGCAGCTTCAGGGATGTGGAGATACGTTCTCCAGAGCAAGGTGCCAGAGGTACTGAGAGGCTGCCTGGCTGCAGGAGATGGCAAGGGACAGGGACCTGGAATATCTTCTGAAGTTCAGGCTCTAAGGGTGATGGGAGTTTTTGCCTTCCTCAGTCCTCTACAAATGCAGACCCTGGGACCTCTTTTGACGTGGTACAGTGGGCTGTCAGATTGTAAACACTCAGAAAAAAAATGACCAGTAGGGCTGAAAAGAGCCATGGCTGAAGTCTCAACTCATTGCAACACCACAAATCTGGTACCAGTCTAGTAAATATACACTGGGTCTCATGAAAAGTCTTATTGACAATACCAAGTCAATCAAATTCTGGTTTAAAACATGACGCAGAAGAAAAGTGAAGACCGGGGATAGGAAGAGGGAAGAGGAAAGCCACTGCAGAGCCACAATGCCGTATATATGTTTCATAAGGCAGTCTGAGGTGCAAGAAGGGTATTTGCGCTCAGCAACACCCCCTGCCTGCAGCGTGCCTCACTTGCTATAGCACTGACTGGCTCAGAGGTAACCAGAACAAACTCTCCATACACTATTCTCCTATGAGATTGTAGCCAAAATGGCAACCATGTGTCAAAATTTATCCAGATTTCAGTAGAGGTAGCTACAGGAAACATACAGCGCACTCTAAGGGTCCTGACTTCCCACATTCTTTCTCTCTAACAAGGTCAGCAAGGAAATTATGTTATCCAGAAATGCTCTGAATATAACTGGAGTTTAAAATCAAGGTAATGCATTTAGACATAGCCACTTTGTTAGTGAACTAGATTTTCTTTTAAATACCTACCTTTTTGTGCAGATATACACTCCCGAGTCTTCTAGCATCACTGGTAAAAACCAGAGTGCATCTCCTTTTGCCCAGATTCTTGAATCTTCATCTCTTCCTGGTATCATGGGGTTTGAACCATTTTTATACCATGTGACATTAGGGGTCAAGGCAGAGAAATCCAAATGTTTGTATCTGGGAGAAGGGCATTTCAGAACCACAGGTTCTCCATGCAGTTCATAGTAGTGTTTGAAAAACACGGTGCGATCTGGGCAGTTTTCTATATAAATTAGAGATATTTTTACATTACTGTCAGACAGGAATATTAAAAAGAAGGGTGAGGGAAACAGAAGGAAAAAAGACAAATATGCACTTACCCGTGGTTTTGACTTGCTGGAGTCTGAAAGCAGAGGCACCTGCTGTGCATGTCACTAGGACAAAGAAGAGCCCACGCATTTTTTTCCACGGGAAATCAGAAGGAGGGGGTCAAAGGAAAGTGTTTTGAAACCTACAAGGAAGTTTATTACAAGATAGAAGATATAATGAAAATACTCAATGTTATCTGAAGAGTTAACTGCTATTTTTCTCGCTCCAGACCTGGGGAGCTTTGGTTCATCCTCAGTGAGCAGAAAGCTGTCTTCATCCTTAGTTTATGGGGGCTGAACTGTGGAACCAGAACATCTGGCTTGGCACACACATACCACTTCTGGCCCTTCCCTTTCACTTGAGGAGATGAAAAGAGCATACCACAAGATGCTGCTGTCCCCACAGCTTTTCAGAGCAGCAGCTACAGGTGGAAAAATCTAGCTCTGCTTATTTTGCAATGTGACTGAAGCACAGGTCAGCTTCTTTGAGTGAGCTGCAGTGTAATAGCTTGGGTGAACACAGAGGCACAGTAGGCCAGCTAGTGTGAATCAGACTACAGGAAAACTCCCTGCTACAAGCAGAGCCAAGCTTTCTTGTCTACAACAAATGTTTCTCTTGGGACAAAAAACATGGACTCCCACGGCATGTATACCCATCTTGCTGGTGGTGCACAAGTAAGTTTTCAGCATGGACACTACTACCATCTGTTTTGAAAAAAAAAGATAAGGAAAACCCGAACAACCTGTCCTGAAAATCACATAGGTTGGCACAAAGGGAAAATTAAATTCTCCGCTGCCAGTCATTCATCAGGTGTCATCTGTATGGGCCTGGCATGGGCATGGCAGTGTCTGTGTACACCACTGAATGCTTCTGCTCTGCCACGAGGCCTCAGCTCCTGCTACTCAGTTGATGAATTATGCTTTACCTCGGTGTGCCTTGGGCAAAAATATATAAAACATGCTGGATAGAGACACTAGTTTATGTTCTATGTAAGGAAATTATGAGCAATACAGTACACATATCCACATGATACGTTGCACTATTTCCATTTTACATACAGAAATTGAAACTGCATGCATTTAACATTAGCTTAAAACTATGACAAATATTAAATGACTGGACAACTACTTCAAATCAAAACCAAAAGCAAAAATAAATATTTCTACCAATATAACAACATAAAGCCATATTCACAGGTATACACCTTTGAGTATCTCTTGTGTATCCCATCATGTTCATACTTACATAATGGTTTTAATCCAAATTTCTTCCTGTTCCAGTAGCTATATTTATCTGATATCTGACATTGACTACAATAAACTATTTTCAGCTTGTTGTCATCTCTACAGCACCACAAAACCGACTTCTTGCTCAATAATACTGTTTCATAACCATGGGTCATCTCCCCTGCTCTTAGATCAGCATGGGTTTCCAGGGAATCAGTATGGAGCTCTAGCCTCTCTCAGCTACACTTGAACCAGGTGCTAGTGGCATTAACAAGTCCCATGGTTCATATCAATACCCTGTAAAAGGTGAGTTTCTCTCTCTTCAGATCCTTTGCCTGACAAAAACACTTGGTTATTCTGTTCATAGCTTTCTGGTCCCTTTGGTTTAGTAACTCACAAACTCCATGAACCTTACACCATTTGAGGGTTTAGAGAAAGTTTTCATTCCCAAATTTCGATCAGCTTCACTTACCTGTGTTTCTGTTGTCTTTCAGCCATGAGCTTCTCAAAGAAGCTATCAGACTGAAAATTCCTAGTGAGGACCTTATATAGGGTTTAGCTCAACCCACAGCGGAAATTTGTCTCTCATTGCCCAATCAGATTTGTGTCAAAACCAAATAACGTTTTAGACACAACTTTCTTCCCTTCCGTAGAGTGAGGATGAGAGAAACAGAGGCAGAGACAGAGAGAAAATATGTGTTTGGATTTCCCAAAGAAAGGGGAAATGACTGCTAAATATATGACTAATTTTCCCCTTTTCTGACGAATGGAGCTTGCATACACTCATGTCTTCACATGACTATTTCACACACTACCTCAAGTACCTCAAGTAAAAAAATTCTCATGGGTAACAAAAGGTGTACTGCAGCACAGTCAGCAGCTGAATAATTGCACAGCAGCCAAATAATCTCAATCTTCACATTTTGTGGTTTAGCCAGCTCTTCATGGACAACATAAATCTGTGATTTCCCAGATCGCTGGTGAAACACAAATGTGCTGATTCCCCTTTCCTCTCCTAACATCCATTTTAGTGTGACAGCCTACATTAAGGCTCTCTTGCAATGGGATATAAAGAAATAACAGCTTGGTTTCCAGGTTGTAGTGGTTTGGTCCAAAATACTCATTACTGTTTACCTTCTGTGAGATAAGAATTAGGAGAACCGCAAAGCAGGCACAAAACTTGAAAGAATATAAAGAAGTTTATTAACAGACCTAAAAGAAGAAAAAAAAAATCATACCACACCTTCAGAACACTTCTCCTCTGCCCCCCCCCTTTCTCCCTTCTCCCAGTGACAATGTAAAAAGACAACCCATGAGATGTTCAGTCTGTTTATCACTTCCATAATAACCTTGTTCAGTCCATTTAGGAAGAGGAGTATCTCTTGCCCATGCTATGAAAACATTATCACAATGAGACAGCCGCCCGGGTTGGTTCTCTGCTCGCATGTGAGTCCCTTCCCACGATTGCTTTCGAGGGTCCAATCTTGAGCTACTGGGGTGTAATTTTAAGGTTGAGCCGTTCAGAAACAAAAGTTCTCTTCACCCATCTCTGGGAGCATTTCATCTCTAAGAGCAGAGGCCCTTCTCCTTCCCTGGGAGCAAAGGGTCCTCCTCATCTTCATCTCTAGGACTATCTCTGGGAGCATCTCTAGGAACTGAGGTTTTCTCCTTTTCCATTTGGAGCAAAAGTCCTCGTCACCTCTATCTCTCCCTGTTCAAACTTCTCATTAAATTACAGCTGCTTCAGCATCTGCCTATCTCAGTGCAGGTGCTTTTGCTCACAAGTACAAGTTGAACGCTCCACCCCCCATGCCTTCATGAAATTACAACGGGTACTCTGATGCATCATAGCTTTACAACAGAATTTCAGCTTGAAGCATTTCCTCTTTCTTCTCCCTCAGGTTTTCAGCTCTTCACAGCACTAAAAGGGTTAATCTCACCTAGGCCTTGCAGTTGGAATGAAGCTTATTGCTGTTGGTCACATGATCCTTTGCCGACAGTGGTGCAGCTTCAGTTGAATCTTGGCCGCGCTGGAGAGGGGGAGCTAAGCCGCTCCGGCTGCCCACAGCAGGGCTGTGGGCGGGTTCCACGGGTGGAACAGGTCCCATCAGCTCCAGGATGGCCATGGCCCAGCCCAGCCTGGCCCAAGCAGGGCCTGGACGGGCCCGCTGGCCCCCACACGGGGCCCTCAGCCACCTGTCCCAGCACCGGAAACGAGACAGAGCTGGGGGGGGGGGTGGTTTCTATTCTTAAGTGTGCATCACAGAGACGGTCACAACTTTAAGTGGCTTAAACAATTGTCCATATTCAAACTGGCCAGTTGATAGGTTCTGTCAGGTCACAGAGGAAGCTGTAAGCACCCCTTTGCAAGAACATCACTTCCAGGACTATGCTTGCTAACCCATGACACAGGTTCATGACGAGGAATAAGAAAATGGTTATGAATTGTGGCAATTTTGGCCTTCACTTATTTAGAAGAGGGAAATCAAGTGAGGGACTCCAGCTCCCAGATAGAATAACATCCTCAGATACATCTAACAAGGATAAACACTTTTAAACAACTTTCTTCAGAAGAGTTCTGCCCTGGCTGTCTTTTTATCCAGAAAATATCTTGATCACATGCAGCGGTATGAGGACCTTGAGCTTAAATTGTTTCTCTGGAGGTGCAAAAGTCTGGTTTCAAATAACTCAGGAAGAAATGAAAGATAGAACAAGAATTTGACTTCTTTTTAGTAGATTTCTGCTGAGAAGGCCATGTCGTTATGCGGTTAGCTATCACTGAGTAATTTATAAACAGAAATGTGCAAGTCTAGCAGCTATATATATAGAGGTACTCTCTTAGGGAAGCTGGTGTCATTCTGTGGTTTCGCTGTGCTGATGATTCATTTATACAGCTCGAGATGTTGGAGCATAGCTGTGAAATTCCTAACTTGGAGACCAGACTATTCCCCATATGTCTCACTCGTTGCTCATCTCACTAGATAGATATTTCCCACACCAGGGCTACATGCAGTGCCTTGCCTCACTTGGGTGGATTTTGCTGTCCTTGGACATCCCAATAAAATAATCAAAATATTGAGAAATATCTAGTGTTCTGGAAGGTCCTTGCAACACAGACTTTCAAAAGGCCTCCACAAGCAAGGTGTCTGTTCATTATCCCTAGTCAATGGAAGGGGAAATGGAAATTCAGGCATCATGGAATGGGGATTACACCTTTTCTACAAGGGACTGCTAATGTGCCTGCTTCTTACAGCAGCTCCCAGATTCTGCTGTTTCTCCTGGAGGAACTCACCCTGTTCCAGTGGCTCTGTGGCTGATGATGTTTGGCATCCAAGAACTGCAGTCCCTTGGACTTTGTTATTTATTCTGTTATCCAGTTTGGCTAAGCAAACTTCATGCAATTAAAAACTGAAGAAAATTTCTCTGGTTCACATAAGAATAAGGTAACGAGGCATTAAGAAATATTGAATGGTGAAAGCTGACTGGCAAGCAGATGCAAAGTAAACCACAACTATTGCACCAGCACATGTTTTATGGCTTATTGATATGAGCAAACCTGGTTTTAATAATTTGTAATACCCTTGTGCAGAGTTTCCAGATGGGGTCTTGAGGAGAACAGAAAAGGAAAGGGAAGAAAAGGAGCTCTCCAACTCTGAGAATCACCAAATAACTGTGACAGAAAGAGAAAGACTAAACAGAGGGATTAGCACAATGCACAACAGACTCCAAGAATACAGGAATTTGCATGCTTAGACAGCAGAGTAAGTGCTGACATACCCCAGTTGTATATGACTAAGTGGGAGAAACAGGAGGTGATGTGCCAAGGGATCCACTTTGTCATGAGGGAGTGCTAGTTTGGCCAGAGCAGCAATGGCTGGGTTACAGACTTCCTCACCACTACAAGTTCCTGGAATTTCAAAAGACCCTTCCACTGCAACAGAAAGCAGGCAAACTGTGAAAAATAATTATACTCTCAAGAGCTGGAAGGGCCAGGGAGGAGGACACCCTCAGTGTAAAAATCAACAGGGTGGAAGGGACAAAGTAACATCTAGAGAGGCCCAGAGTCTCTGTGCACAGACACACAGCCATAGACTGGTGAAATAAAGAAATTATTTCTGAAAAAGTGGCGTTTTCTGGATTTTATTTAAGGTAGAAAACAATCCCTAGGCACAGCCTACTTAATATGTGATGCTATGTGGAAAAGCAGTGATGGAGTGCTGTTGCAAAGCTGAGTTTGTTGAAAGTAGTAAAGTGATATTGCTCTCCCTATAAACTGAAGAGGATAATCTAAACTGCTAAATAGTGACAGTCTAAACATCAGTGCATCCTAGTGCATCTTTCAAATGACAATAAAAGTAAAAAAAAAATCTTTTACTGTTCTTCATTCTCTTATGGATAAAATGGTGCATAGATGTGCTGAATGGTGTTCAGGGATATGGTTAGGGTTAGGGATCAGAGAGTAAAATTGCCTAGGGCTCCAGGGACACTGGGGATGGAAAAGGCATGCCAAGGGGATCATTGCAGGGCCCCAACATTGCCGCCCTTATATCTTTCTAATCTGGGCCATTCACAGAACCATTCAGTTCAGAAAAAAACCTCTAAGATTATGAAGTCCAACCATTAACGCAGCACCACCATGTTAATCACTAAACCACATCCCCAAGTACCATATTCACATGCCTTTTAAACACTTCCAGGGATGGTGATTTCAGCATTTCCCTGGGCAGCATATTCCAAAGCCTGTGCATCCTTTCAGCAAAGAAATTTTTCCCAATATCTAGTCTAAACCTTCCCTGGTACAACTTGAGGCCATTTCCTCTTGTGCTGTCACTTGTTACCTGGGAGAAGAGACCAACCCCCAACTTGCTACCACCACGCTGAGGCTCCTGCTTCTTCCCCAAGCTACCAGCCATCCCCCCTGCTTGGATGGAGCAAGCCCACAGCACACAGCACCTACCATGCCTTAGTGCAGGGCTCCAGGCAAGGCTGCACAGTGAGTGACCACACGGTCACTCACCATGTCAGGGCTGGGAGGTGAGGCTGCCTGGGAGCCAGCGATGCCAAGAAGAACAGCAAGCAGACATTTCCCACAACTTTGGCACCTTCTCAGACCACAGGCAGTGAGTCAGTAGGGGCATTAGGACATGCTAAGAAAAAAGCAAACCTAAGACTGCTGAGTGGCTTTTTTCTTTCCACGAGTTCCAAAATCATAGTGTTTGCTTGCAATCATGATCAGTCTTTATAATATATATGAAACAACATAATGTGTTCTGTGGTCTTTCATGTGAGAGGTGTTGAGGGATTTAAAAACACGGCAGTGATTACAAAAAGCCCACGGTAACAGCAGATAGAGGAGAAACTGTGTCCAGTTGAAGACCATGAAGTCATATAGAGTTACATGAGCCAGAACAACAGGGACAATAGAAAATTTCTAAACCAGTTATGGTGCTTGGCTGGAGCAGCCAACCCAGCAAACAGGGATTTCAGAGGCAAAGAGAAAAACAGATGACAAAGATTTTTGTTCATAATTGCCTTTTTGTTGGCTGAACTTAAATTTAGTAGGGAAAAAGTAACTTGATAGCTATGAAAAACAGTGACAAATATATGGCCTGTGATAAAGGAAAAACTGAGCTGGTACGTATCATATATTAATGTAGGTGTACTGGGAGGGTAATATTAAATGTTACTTTTTTATTACATGTTCCTGATTAAGTAGTTGTCTCACCAAGAAGATGAAATCATTTATGTAATGCAGGCAGTAAATCTTCTCGTTTATCTTAGATTTACTGTCCTTCTGACACACAAGTATCACACACTTCTTTTAAGAAGCAGTCATATGAAATACACGTAGCAGATACAATTACCCAAGGTATTTGTTCCCTACTCCACTGCACTAATGTGTAATTCATTATCACAGGATTTGGAGGGGGCTGGGGTGGGAGATACCACATGAAAGTGCATATGGTATAGAAACAGAGGCAACAAATTTGCAGTCCTACTTGGCATTCTCTCTTTGTGCTTGTCCTGTACGTACTGTCACGATGACCAGCAATTCTGACTGGCATCAAGAGCTGCTTAAGAAAAAATTGAGCAAGAAAGACTTGCTCTGAATCTCTGATATTATGGAACAGGGGGTTACAAATAAGTGAATAACAAATAATTAGATGCAACATAGACTGCTTCTCCAGCACGTAATGTTCTGTACCAGCTTGAAAGGGAACTCATCATTTCAGCAACTGGTTTTTTGGGAGGATTTTACACTAGACAGTATTGAATGTTATTTGTTTAAATCATTGCTATCAATCATATTTTGAAAAGAAAAAGAAGAGGTTTTAACAACAGTATTGCTTTGCTATGCAAATTTTCCTTGATTACAAGCTGGAAGAGTTTTCATTCAGACTTGGTTAATTGGAAGGCTTTACCATTTGCAGGAAAATTTGGGTAACTTTAATGAAAGTTTGCAAGAAACTGGTAGGTGAGCTTTCCTTCAAAACATTCCTGGGTTGAGAGCTTCCTTCCTAATAAAACTCAGGTCCCTGCTGGTCCTTCTGGCCGTAGCTTCAAAGACCTGTTATCTCAGAGGCATTTATTTCACTGGGGACCAGCAGAGCCCTGCACTTATTTTAAGGCCAGTTCATAAGTGCTGAGCCATTCCCCTTGTCTCCGCAGAAAGCTGAAAGATCCCAGGACCTTTACCAGTTACTATTTTGATTAATGTACAAGTTTTGTGAATAGACTTCCCAGGGAGAAGAGTTTCAGCAGGGTATATGAATAATGGATAAGCTCTTGGCTTGATACCATAGCTATGGGAACAAGAGACAAAAAAAAGGGGAACTAAATTTGGCCATTTCATATCATAATGATATGGCAGCAGTGTTTGGAACCTTAACCATTGCTGGCTCCCTTGAAGTTGCTAATGGCAGCTCTGCACAACAAGGACATGGCACTCAGTGGTTCAGAGCTGCTGCCTGTTTCATGACGTGCCTATGATACTGGCCTGAGATGAGAGGCTTGAAATTACATGTCCCATGCACAGGACCTTTTGCTGGACTTTTAAATATCCAAGTGAAATACTGGAGACAAGACATCAGTAAGAAGGCACATACTTCTTGGCAACTCTCTCCATACATAGAGACAAAGAGAAAGAAAAAAAATATTAGAAATATATATGTATCCATACATGGAAAAACTTAGAGGCTGCTGCCTGCTGAGAGGAAAGGGTTGTATTCAAATTGCAAAAGTCACCAAAAGAAGGGTAGAAAAGAAAGCCCTGAGGATTTCTGTTCCTGCTCTGCAGTCTGTTTTTCCATTGCCCCATGCAAAGTGGGACAGTTACAGGGTGCTGGATGTGCTCTACAGGGACACCACAGTAATCTGGCCAAAACTCCTCCATGTAAACTGATAAATGCTTGTGATAACTCAAAGCTATTTTACATCAAAACTCCAGCAAAAAAAATGTTTATTTATTATTAACATAGCTAATAGCATTTTAGTGATGTTTACATGTGTAGGGAGGACCCAAGGGCTATACTAAAAAGAATTTACTTTATACAATAGGGCATCATTAAAAACTTCAGTAGTAGCAGTGCTGTGTCATTTAAATCAAAATCCATTAATGAGTTTGCTGATGATACCATGTCTATTAGGGGCTGACAGCATCTGGCAGGGCCCCTGCATCTCAGCATTCACAGAACCATCAGAACTAGGATGGCACCCTCCAGACCTTGCTCAGACCACTTCTCTCTTTGTCTTAGGATAAACTTACTTCTCATTTTTGCAAATAACTACTATAAAAGAAGAGTATGATTTTTCTAGTATATCCTCATCAAATCACTCTTATTTCTGAAGGCTTTGTGGAACAGAGGAAAGGTCTGACACTTTCTGGCACAGCAATCTGCCAAAGGGAGACTCTCAGTGTTTTCTTAACAGTGTATGCAGTCAGCAGTTTTAACACTCTGCTTAACTGACCCTTTCAAAACCTTGTAATGCTGTAACCAAAAGTGCCAGGCAGAGCTCTGCCTTAAGGCTGTACTTTCTGAGAAGATGAAGAAACACCACCTTGAGGAAAGGATTCTGTTAATGTGCCAAATTTGATGTTTATGTAAGAGGAGTTTTCAACAGAAGTTGGTGCATAGGAGGAATAATGAACTGAAGAGGCTTTCGACGCACCTCATGCCTCACTTAGGATCTGCCATGGGTAAATTCATGTGGCTTTGGGTTCAGCTCAACAAATAAAATGCAGGGTTTGCAAACTCTGTAGTATTTATCCACATTATCAAGCCCCTTTCAGAAACAGACATTTCTAGACAGGAACAAGTTCACCTGCAGCAAGGTGGATGCAAATTCATCCATACCCTGAGCCAAGTTCTGATGTGCCTCTGATACATGTTCTTGTCCATCTCTTGAACTGCTCTAATCCACAACCCTCACCTCGCTGCAGACCTGTGTCCTCCCTGTGCCCTTATCAGTCATGCCCAGGCTGCTATAACCAGATCACATATTTCAGTGGGGGACTTTGTACAGAGGTAAATTACTTACCAATGCAGCCACAATAAAAGGTCATGAGGAAATAGGCCAGGACTCAGGAGACAGACAAGGCACAGAGTGGTACAAATGCAGGAGAGGCTGTTGTTCCCATGAAGAGTTTTACTGCATCATTTTCCACCTTTGCACCACTGTAGAGAAGCCTCTCAGCCATGAACCTGGTTCACCCATGAAGGCTGCCCACATCGCAGCCAGCAGCTCCTGTGATATGAAGATGTTTCTCAGCAAAGTTCAGTATGGAGCACAAGACCCTCTCTACTTTTCTGCCCTAAAAATGCATGCATAGATACACCTATGTACACGCTGCAGCTAACCCAGGAAATAGCTGACTCTTTTACTAGCAAAAGGCTTTGTAAGACAAGAACAAAAAGTGTTCTGGACCTTTTGGACACCAGGAGAAAAAGCAACACATATGTATGGGAAAAATCTTCCTAATAAACAAATTAGAGAAAAGCACTTCCAGGTGTTCTTAAGACCCTATAATCTGTTGTAGGGCATGCAACAGTCAGGACTTGCAGGACCTGTTTGCAAGAACATTGGAGTTGCAGGAATAATACCAGTGAGCCCAGGATGTCCTGTGCTTTGTAGCGCACTGTGTGGAACATGCACAAGTTTCCTGAAAACCTGTGGGAGCAACATTTGACAGCTGACCAGAACACACAGCACTTACCAGCAATCTGTGCTCGTGTGGGCGACAGCAAGATGGGATCTATGGGCACTGATTGCAGAACAAAATGTACTGTACATGTACTGCTCACGCAACCTTACGCTGTTCCAACACAAGTGCAGAGCTGAAAGAGCAACATCAGGTTTGAAAACAATTCAGACCTTGCACTCCCAGTTCAGCCCATGCCAAACCTCATGCTTTGCACTCTGGCTCATGAAGGTGTAGGCCTCAGGTTTCCCAGGTGAGAGAGGTACCATGAGGCATCCAGAGTTCACTGTACCACAAGCATCCCATTACTACTCAAGTAATAGGAAAACACGCTTGTGAAATACAACCCCATGACTGTGGTTACTTAGGCAACATCTCCCTGCAAGTATTCATTGATCTGCTGTCCCTGGGGGCTGTCCAAGATTGCGTGTTGCCTGCCCTGTTCCGGAAGAATTGCCACACATCAAGAGGCTTCAACTTGCTTCCTCTTTACAATTTTGATTTTGATAGGTTTGCTGGTCATTTGACAACTACAGTCTCACCCTGGCTGAACTGATGCAGTTTGCAGCTACAGCAAGTCAGCAATGTTGTGGAATGAGATAAGAGGAGAGCACCCAAGAACATTTAGAAATCACTTCTGGAAATTCTTCCTGGAAGAAACCAAGCCAAATGAGCATTATAATCACTCATGTCTTAAAATTTAATGTGGCCTGCTGATGTATATTTTCAAATTTTTTCTGCAGTCCCTAGGACATAGGAGTTTGGGAATCCTAGCTCAAATTACTAATTCTGCCATCCTGCAAGACATCTGTTGCAACTAACATTACCTGCATCATTTTCTGCTAACAAATATGACAAGGAAGTTGTTCCACATAGTGGGATGCTTCCAAACTACTTTTTTTTTCTGGCTCCAAAAATAACAGCTCTTTTCTCCATCTGTGATACATAATAAATATGCATTTTATCATGGATCCAGAGGTTTTTCAGCAGCGCTGGAGTCTGAAACAACTTGAAATATCTTCCCGTTTGAATACTTTACAAAGAATATGGCCCTACTTATTAAAAAAAATTAAAATCTCGGTTTCATCTTTTTTATTCTACAGGGTTAGCAGAATTCAGTAAAAGTACATTCTTCTTCCTCAGTTCATACAGCATATCTTAGTATCTACCAAAAAGACAGGTGGTATCCATCTGTCTGTGCCCAGTGACACACTGATAACTTTACCTTTTTTAGCTGCTTGTTCCCTCCTCTTCTTTCACATATCACATGCTGTTCACTTCAAGGATGCATACATTCTTTATATATGCCTCAAATGCATCAGTTGTTAAAATTAGTTTCCAACAGTGGTAAAAAAAGTAAGGTTTGGTCCATCAGTTTAAGTCCCAACACACCATCACAGACTTGAGGGGAAAAACAAGTCCATTAATGTACCTACTTATTCACACAACCTTATGCAAAAAGGTTAAATTGGGATTATCCAAACTGACACATCTGGCCTAAACAACCTCAGACCTGGGCACTGAAAAAATCTGACCCTGTCTCAGGACTACCCATTCCAGCACTGCACAAGCCAAAGGTGATGGGGGGCAACTCGGTAAAGTATGGCCAAACCTGTTTGCCCAAGTCCAGCTCTTGAAGAATTCAGATGTATTGTCTCAATGAGGTAGAGTCTAGGTCTCTAGTCAGAGTCTATTTACACAGCATTTTGATTTCCCTGCAGTACCTTTTAAAGATCATAAGTAAGCTTAATGTCATTTCTCTTGCAAATAAAAAAGCAATATAAAACCGTAATAAGTAAAGCAATATAAAAAGTGCAACATATCTATGTGGAAAGCTACTGACATTTACACTTGCACTATTTCAAGACTTGTGAAATTATACACTCACAGTTCTACAGTACTCAAGAAATAGCAGACCTGCCAATTCCTAGACCTGGAGATCAGAGACTGAGCGGAGAACAAAACACAAGATGTTGTACCTCAGAGGGACCCCTTTGGTAAATGACAGCAAAACGGACTACAAACCATCTGTTTCAAACCTTGAAGAAATCCAACTACTGATGCATTCTGCTGGATGCACAGAGGGCTTGCCAGTGTTTGGGTGCTGTAGTAAGCTGTGAGCAGCACAAGTCAAACGTCACAAGATCGCCGGCTCTCCTGAGCAAAATTAGACACAATGCCTTTCCAAGATGGATGGACCTGGCACACAAATCATACTCAGCTGCAGTAGGCTGAAGCTTTTAAGTGTAGTGAAGTGAGAATTTTTGTCTCTTTATAGATGAAGACATTGAAATGTGTTTCTAACACATCTAAATGATAGCACTTAGACAAAACCTTTGGAGGTTTTGGTGTTTGGGTTTTGGGGGTTTTTTGAAGGGAAAATTTTGAAAGAAGAATCTAAAGGAAAAGTTAAGAGGATGTCTCCAGTCTTACCCAATGTCTCTTTTAGTGGCTGCTCCCTACCAGCTTCTGCAGGCAGCGTTGTTCCACCAACCTCAGACAAGTATGAAGGGAAAAATATCAAGGTGCCACAAATGAATTTTCACAGTAACCAGCTTTGTCTCTTGAAACTTCCTGCCACAACACATCTTAAAAACATATAGTAAGGAAACAGCTACTTCCACCAATAAGCTAAGACTGTGCATTAAAAATGTGCCATATTTCTACTGCAAAAGGATTCTTACCTTCTATGCATTACTAGGAGTTTGCCTGAAATAATCATTGAGGCAGGAGTATAGCAGTGACCCTGAAGGTCCTTCCAGGAAGAGCCTCCCTGCTTTAGGAAAACCACAACAGAAACACCAAGTGCTAGAATTAATCAAACTGCTTTTTAACTGTGGATGAATGAAATTTTCGGTTTCCTGGATGCCTTTTTATAGTAGGCTTGTATGTTAAAGTCTTATGAATCTGAGAATGGATATGGTCATCGTTAAAACTTTCCAAGGTGAGATTGACAGCCTCTTACTATCATAAAATAGCAATGCAGCCTTCTTCACCTGAGATGTGAACCTCTCTAGATTACGGATTGAAGCAGGTTATCCTCACATGCTCATCCAAACAAGTGAAAAAAAAAAGTGAAATGTTTGTCACATACAGAGCTGTCAAGATATTGCAAGAAGCAGATATTGAGCACCGCAATTAGAAGTATTTACATGCATAGTATCAATGTTTTCACCTCAAAAGGACACTACTTAGTTTTTTATCTCTGACCATGACAGCTTCCAAAAAATATTTACTGCCACTTCCTCTGCAAACTTCAGATTTTTGAGCATCTCCCAGTCTACTGCCATTGCACAAAACTCCCTTAAGAAGCTATCCTGTGTGCCAGCAAGCACTCAGCATCTCTGCTGAGAGATATGAACTCATCCCAGATCTTACAGGAAAGAAACCGGATGCACTTTTCTGATGGCCACATCTTCACAAGAATGGTGTTTCCTAGGGTGAGATTAGAACTTGGAAAATGAGCTTGCTTAATGGCACCATATTTCAAATCCAAAAGGAACTTCTAGGCCTCTGCATTTGGTGTGTGAGAAATATCAGCACAGACAATACTTCCCAAAGTAGTGAAGGTGGCTATGACAAAATTCATTAGTCAAGCCTCAGAGTTACCACAGTCAACTTGGAACCAAGTTAAGTTGTGAATGTGAAAGTATAGCATTTGCTGATACACGTTTTACAAACAGATGGCAAATTTAGAAACAAGATTTAGATTTTGCCTGCTCAAAACTTCTTAGAATCATAGAATAATTTAGGCAGACAAAGACCATTAAGGTCATTGAGTCCTACAATAAACCTAACACTGCAAAGTCCACCATGAAACCATGTCTCTAATCATCACATCTATGAGCAAATGTCTCAGCTGCAGTTTTCTAGGAGAGGTCCTCCTGTTTCTGCAGCACTTAGGTTTTCTGCGATTTGCAAGGCACTTTCTAAGACAATGCTGCTTGTAAACATTCAGCCTCCAGCTGGTATGTCTTGGACCTGGATTTGGAAGAGTGACCACAATGTAAAACTCAGCAATCCACATAAAATCAAACAAAATATTTGCATTATCTGGTCCCTCCAGTCTCTGATCTTGCAGGCTGTTATTAAATCTACAGAGTATCAAAACTTCCACAGATAAGAGGGAACCATTTTGCAGCTTCAGCCCTTTGTGAAACTACTCCTTTGCTTGCATATTAGCCTGAAGCTCTTTGATTAAAAGCTGGAGTGTCTTAGGACAGTTTGCACCAGGATACATGCACAGTTACACATTGCAGAGCAGAAATACAATCCCAGTACCACACAGTTGTGTCTTTGCTAGAAGTAGCAATGGCTGTATCCACTAAAAGAATCTCCAGTGTGTTGCTTCAACCCATTACTTTGCAAAACAAACACTGCTCTTTGGCAGAAACAGAAGTATGATAGCTAGTTAAGGAAGGAAGGAAAGAGAGAAGAGCAGACAGCAGAAAAAAACCAGAAGCCGATAAAAGCAGAAGGGAACAGAAACAATAACATTTCTTCAAATAAAACTGAATTTACAGCTGCCACAAAAATACAAGCTTCTCAAAGTTCTGAGAAGTTAATGAGTCCTGCAGGGCCTAAAGGCGTTGTTGGCAGAGGGAAGAAAGCTGCATCTCCTGCTGCAGATGAAGCCAGGTGTGAGAAAATCCTAAACAGGTCTCACCCAGCTGTGGGATCTGCTGATGGGAGTTTTCCCCAGCTGGTGGCACCCAGCTTGGCTGCACCCCAAGGTGCAGCACCAGGCACAAAGCCTCACCAGCCTGCCCAGAGCCGGTGACCTCCAACTGTGGGGCACAGCTGTGGGCAGCATCCAACCCCAGCTCCACTGGCATGCAGTCCCTGGCATATCTACTCCTTCTCCCAGGGGTCTCCAGAGACTTCTGGTGTATTTGGCCTCATCATGCAAACATCTCACAGATACTAAGAAATCATGTTTTCCTCCCCCCAGAGCTGTTATTACAAAAGACTAGGAAGAAGACCTAAGAGCCCTTTTAACTATCTCAGTTACAGGAATGTATACCATGGTCTTCTTGACTAGAAACAAAACTGAAGCTAAAAGGGTTGGTTCTATTTACAGAAGTGGAGCAAAAATATGATAACCGCTTCACTTTGTTCACTGCTGCAGTGAATCTCAGCTGCAAACTGATCCCAGGGGAAAAATATATTGGACTGATTTCAGTTAAGAACCCAAATTGTGAGACTTTCACTGTGACAGTGTGATCAATGACAGCTGAATAAAGCCCTGTTTGATTTGCAGACACATGTATGTGCCACAAGGAACACAAGGGATGTGCTCCTTTTGCCCACGTGCTGTGGCATGAGGGGTTATGCCCACATCCCAAACCATCAGTGATGCAATTAACTACTATTTTAAAGCCCTCAAATTGAATTTGTGGGAAAATCTCTTTTGTACTGTCTTCAGAAAATAAAGATCAAGGTATGCACCTTTAGGAAGAAGACATGTGTTTAAAAGCAGTGAATAAATCCTCTTCCAAAGACAAGCATGAAAAACAGGTATCAGAAACCAGGCACCCATTGTAGGTACTGGTTTTACAGCACAGCACTATCACCATTTTTCCACATTTTCTGCCTAAACCTCTTTTTGTTTTACTTGGCACATTTTTCCTCAGAAAACAACTAGTTTATACCTCCTCTCTAATGAAATTATCTGCCACAAGCTCCCTTGTCCCTCAGTGAGTTGGAGACACAGGTGGCTGAACCCCAAGGATTTCTCATTGCTTGTGTTTAGTGCACCCAAGGAAGGGCTTGGCAGAGCCTGAGTTGTTGATGCTTTCCCCCTTCTGCCCCAAGTCTCAGTTATTGTAACAAAACCATCACTCTGAGGCACCTGCCCAAAATATGGGTGACTGGCACTTGTTTGTCCACATGTCTGCAGCTGAGATCTGTGGGTGCCATGGCCTGACAACAATGAGGGGCTTCTCTCCTGGGGCAGATGGGGCAGCTCAGGAGTGAAAACTTTGGCCAGCTGGACAGAACCTCACTTCAGTGCTTCATATACAAAAATCACAGCGGGGTAAGCATTTTCCATCTTAGTCTTTTCCTTTTTAATCAGAAAATTAATTTGCCATTTAACTGATACTTCTCATGGGAAAAAATGCTAGTCTTGTGAAATAGAGACACTCTGGTCAAGAAAGGCAAGAGGAGGTCAAGTTGACCGAGACAGAATATTTTGTTTGATACATCCTGCAATACTTGATCAATGGCATCAAATTTGTAAAGCACTTCAATGCAGCACATGGGGTTTTATACATATACCCAACCCCTCAAAATTGTAAATGTAGCCTGAAGCAACACATTTCCCTTGGAGACAAACTTTGTGAGCTGGGCCATGAGAGAAGTTGTCCATTCAATATGCACTGTATAGGGTTAATGAATTCAGCAGCATCAAAATGCCTTTGGAATTCAAATTATAGTCAGCATAATGATATCTTCGTGGTTCTTGCAAAAAGCAAAATATTACCGTTATTACAAATGAAGAAATTATTTTTGACCAAATACTGCAGTGTTTTCCTTTGAATTTTCTGAAACAAAATGCTTTTTAAATTCTCTTTTGTAAAGAAACAAATAAGTCTAACCTTTTGTTCTTTATTTCAAATTAGAACCTTAATATTAGAAAAAAAAAATGCTTCTAACTCTCCCTCAACAGGAGTGTAGAGTACTTGTGAGAAAAAAAGTACTTAAGATGATATCCAGGTATACATAAGGCTACAAACTAATTAATGAGGATAAAGAGAGTTTTTGAATAGTCTCACAATGACCATCTGTTGTAGAGGGAATATGGCTCTTCAAGAAAAGTCTACAAATGCTGAGCAGTAGAAAGAAGTGTCTGGATTAAGTTAGGAACATTAGACCTGTTATATTCCAAATTTTCAGCATTTTTAAAATGTCCTTTTTTAAAAACACATGCAGCAGATGATGAGCTCTGCACTGAGGAGTTTAGTGTCATGGCAAACATGCTAAAAAAACCCCTGGTGGCATGTGGGTACCTAAACTCAAGCATGTGGCTCTCTTCCAGAAGTCCAAGGTATGTGAGACAACCCCACTTCCCTGGGAATCCCAACATTTCTGCTGCAGCAGCTGGAAGCCAACCAGAATACCAAAGGACACAAAGGTTTAGGAATTCAAAGTAATTCTTCAGCAAATACTCCTACCTTGGGTCATCCATAGAGAGATGGTGCTAGGAGCAAACCTGGAATTCATTTCCTTGCTGCTTTGTGCAGGTTACAGGCAAAGTTGTCCTCTATCTACATTTTGGGTTGTCACTTCTAATCCCTGAGTTTGTACACTGGTACCAGTAAGGAGCTCCTCTCCAGCTGCAAAGCCTTCAGTGCCTTCCTGGGTTCATCGTCTGTAACACCACTGCCAGTTCAGGTCTCTGATTTCATGAGCAGAACTACTGATCCTTCCCACACCACAGCTGCTCATGAAGCACATACTCACCCAACACGTTTTACAAGGTCCCTTTTAAAGCAAGGTGACACCAATGAGCGTTGGTCTCAATTTCATAAACTGCAGCTTTTTAAAAGCTGATTTCCAGGTCCAGCCATCTCAGCACTGCAGACTGAACCAAGAACAAAGCTGGCCACTCTAAGCTGTGATGTCCTTGCTCTGAATTGGAGCCCCGGACTTTAGATTTACCAAATCCCTTCATCTTAAACATGTGAAGAACCTGATTGCTGTCTTCCATGACTGGCAGTGGGCACGAGTTTATGCACGTCACTGAACGTGAGTTTAATGATGCCGCTGAACAGCTGTGTGATGTGAAATAAATCACTTCATAAAATCCCTGGTACTCTCTCTAGTGTAAAACTGAGATTTGTCCCACTGGCACATTTTGAAAAGCACTAGAAAAATGTTTTTATCTGAATGGCAAATAATAGATGAATTCATGCTTAACTTGCATTTTTCCATTTTAGAAAAATTAGTTTAAAAAAACCTATCATAGCAGCACAGTAATGATAATTGCAGCTTAATTACCCATAACTGATTCTTTATGCCCTGAAATAATTTATTCTCCTTTTATACTTGTCTCTGATATCCATTAGAGTCATTACAACTGTGAGCCTATAATTACATATTTTGCATTTTAACGTTCTATGCCAGTATGTGCTCTCTTCTTATCTTCCAGCTAATTTCATTACCGAAACACCAAGAAAATTTCCATACGAATTTTCCCGAAGGTTTTGGGATTTGATTGGGGTTGGTCTAGCACTTAATGAAGCCTAGAGAGACAGTTCTTAGGACACAGCTTCTGTATGCACCCACGAGTCTGGCTTTGCCAACTGCTCTGTGTAGGCTGCTATGAGTTTTCTCTGTTTTGTTTCTTTTCTTCTTTGCCTCTGTTTCATGAGTCCTTTTACTCAGAGTTCAGATTAAAATGCAGGAGACACCAGGCTGCTTCTTCTAATTGATGTTTATTATTTCTTATCTACAGCACAGCTGCATGGGATATGCCTCTAAGTTAACAAGGTGAAGATGGCCCCAAGTTCTAACTTCCAAGGCCATTTCAAGTCCACACTATCCAATTATGGAATGCCAACTAATCTATTTTTACTTATAATCCAATAACTAATTATTCATGATCCACACTGTGGGCTTTTTGAACCAATACCAAAACACCGAGATTTGTGAAGAAGAAGGAGGAAAGAAGAAGAGCAAACCCATGCCCAAAATCCTCCATCTTGTTACTAAATCCCATAAACCTAATTTTTCTACATCTCTACATATTCCACCCAGTGATATAACTTTAATTACACAGCAACAACCTCAGTGCTATCACATAAAAAGGGAAGCCTTTCCCAAGCCCTCAGGTCAAATGCAGTGTGCTTTTGGAGATCATTGCCTGTCAGCACTGAAAGACTGAAATTCTCTGAACCCAGGGTTCCAACATCTCCCTCTCCTGTTTGAACCATGAACACTGCTTTAACTGCTTTGTTAAACCATTGTCAGATATACTGAAGTAGACAAGGTACAAGTACCATGATGACTATAATGACGATCGAAACATACACGGCCAATTTCAAAAGCTCTCTCCACAACAGAGCGAGGCTCAACCAATCAAACAGATCATCCAACCATGATCCTCTTTTAACTTTGAGGATTATTTTTCAACCAGAAATGCAGCGTTTGTGGTCCTCTGCAGTGCCCTTTGCAGAAAGGAGAACAAATACGGCACAAGGAGGAAAATGAGAAGGATAACAATTATAATTAGACCTCCCATTTTTATGAGATCCTTGATCCATTTCTACTGAGCCAAAGATTTCCAGTTCTTGAGGTTCGGTTCATAGGGTGTCTCAGGAAGAAATTTAGTCCAGACACCCCATTCCTCTGTGGGATTTGAAGAGACATTTTTTGGTATTGGCCAACTGTCTACCAGTAAACCGACCAAGCAGGTTGAGAATGGCTTTTCTGGACTTGAATAAGTCAAACAAATGGTATCCAGGCCTGAGGCATTGGCTAAGGTCACCCAAACATTGGGTTTTGGTTGACTCACAGGTAGAATGGCGTTACTTAAGGCAAACAATGAAATAATAAGGCACAAGTATGATATCTGATTTAGTTTCATACTTCTCTTTGGTTTCTTTTCTCAATCTCGTTCTGGGACAAGCCAAGCGTAAGGCACGAAAGTTATTTCTTTTGCATTCAATTCCGCAAATTTGGACCTCTTTGGATTCTCTCTAAATTTTCTCCAATTACCATGGAGACGCGGACTATTTCCTTCCTCGTGACCTAATATAATTAAAATTTCAGTGGCCTTACACTTTGTATGTAATTCTGAATTGTAACATGATCCACACCACACATTTGTCAACAAGGCTTTACGATACCAACAATTCCCACACTATTATACTGGCACAAAACCCAAAGTTGACAGCTTCTGCACGTGGGATAAAAGATGTTTATCATCAGCTGCGGTCCTTCTGCAGTTCACGTCTGCGTGCTTGCTTCTCTGCTTCTGGGGGTGTCTGCATATTCCTGTGGTTTCTAGGGCTTCACGTGTTTTGAAGGAATCCACTTTGGACCAGCACCTGTAGAGACACAAGTGTACCCTTTGCCCCAGGTTATTAGTGGGAACGGACCTTTGATTTTCCCTGTCTCTGGATTTCTGATCAAAACAAAAGGGTTTTCCTTTAACTTTTCTTGTGTGGTAATGGAAAAATGCCTGATTATTGGCGGATTTGGTTCTGCAAAAGAGCTGTTTAAAACATTTGAGGCGCATTTGAGGCGTAGCCTCTGCCTCCCCCCCACTTTTTTGTTTGTCCAAAAGGGATTTTAAAGTGTGGTGTGTTCTTTCAATGATTACTTGCCCCGTAGGAGAATGAGGAATACCAAAGGAGTGACACACACCCCAATTCATTAAGAATTTATGTAGCTCTTTTGCTACGTAAGCTGGACCATTGTCTGTTTTTATTTCTTGAGGCACACCTAATGATGCAAATGCTTGCAGAAAATGCTGACATGCATGTTTCGCTGTTTCTCCTGTGTGTAAGGAGGCAAAGACTGCATTGTAAAATGTATCCACTGGCAGAAGGGTATCTTTATATTTTCCTAAAAATGAGTATTTGTTGATACCTGTTTGCCACTCTGTCAAGAGCCTTTTGAGCCTCAGGAGTAAGAGTCCTGGGAGACATGATGTCTCAGTCTCCTCTTAGCAAGTCAAAAACTGGAGCAAGTTCATCACTGGTGATCCCCAAAATTGGCCTAATTCAACTGATTTCTCCCAGGAGCTGCTGATCCTGCAGATTGTTGATGCAGGTTCTAAGTTTTATCTCCTGTGGCTTGATTGTTTGCTCTGTGATTCTCCATCCTTTACTGCCTTTCTTCTAACCTCTGCCCAGTTGGTGAAGTTAGGTGTATCTTCTGAAGAATTACTTGGATTATTGCTTGAAAATACACCTGAATTAGAAGAAAATGTGACTAATTCTCTATATGCATTCTGTAGATTGTTTGTATTTTGTAGATTTATGCCTTGTAAAGATGTTTTTCCTTCTGGCTTCAAAGCTGCATTCATGCCTTATTCCCTCATACAGAAATTCAGTTGTGTTTTTATCTGTGTATTATATATAATTGAGGATGCAATAACAGAAGCGGCCCACTGTAGAACTGCAGCTGGAGGATAAGCAACTTGTTGGTCACAAGATGGTGCAGGTGGAAGTACATAGGCATTGTTTACGGAAGTACGCTGGGTGTTGCCATCTTCTTGTATGGTGGATGTATGCTGCGCGCTGCCATTTTGCTGTACGGCAGAGGTAAGCTGTGCGCCACCATTTTGCAAAAACACAAGTCCCCTGCTCGCCACGGCAGTGGGGGATTCTATAGGATTTTGCATAAAAACAGGCAACTGAGGGAGACTACATGCCGCAGCGACGGGTAAAGTATCACATTCTGCTTCTCTCTGGCTTGTCTGGGGTGGCTTTTGTTGTTTTGACCGCTCCAGTCCCAGGTCAGTCTGTGCCGTGGTTCGTGAATCGACCAGGGATGAACCCGCATTTCCCTGCAACCCCTCAGATGTTATCTGCTTTGCTTTTGCCATATCTGCTGCACCAGCAATTGTGTTTAACATTTCGGGCAGCTCATGATCTGTTACAGACTCCTTCTGTTCCATTTGAATTTTAGCTCCTGCCACCTGAGGAGGAGGTGGGGTCCCCTCCCACTCCTGTGTGGGCTGCAGAGGCTGCGCGCAAGCTGTGTCGCTGTGAGAAGCTGCCGGCATTTTGCTGCGCTGTTCTACATTATTTTGATTAGGGAATTTGCTTGCCATAATTTCGTATACAACTCTGCAAATGGGAAGAAGACTTGCAGCGGGACCATTTCCAAGAGAGGCTATATTATATAGTCTTAGATGTACAGAATCTCAGAGATACCGAGATCTCTTAATTGGTTTTTTGGGACAGCTGTAGGGTGTTCTTTAACCATAGATTCTAGCTTATTAAGTGCATCTCTCTGCGATTTTGACATAACGTTATGAACTCAGGATTAACCCTGAAGCATATAATTCATACCTGACTTTGCCGTCAGAAATTTTCCTCAGTTTCCTCTGTTCCGTAACTGTTCAGAAGTACGGCCCTGTTCCTTTCACCAGCACTAGGGTCCGAGATCCTTTTTTCCCTGGGGAATATTCTTTTTCGTTTTCCAGCTCTAAGCTGCTTTTTCTTCTTTTCCTCTTCCAGTTCTAAGCTGCTTTTTCTTCTTTTTCCTCTCATTTCTTCAGGGAAGTCCAAACTCTGAGTCCTCACATGGGAGCACCAGTTATTCATTTTCTCTGTTTTGTTTCTTTTCTTCTTTGCCTCTGTTTCATGAGTCCTTTTACTCAGAGTTCAGATTAAAACGCAGGAGACACCAGGCTGCTTCTTCTAATTGATGTTTATTATTTCTTATCTACAGCACAGCTGCATGGGATATGCCTCTAAGTTAACAAGGTGAAGATGGCCCCAAGTTCTAACTTCCAAGGCCATTTCAAGTCCACACTATCCAATTATGGAATGCCAACTAATCTATTTTTACTTATAATCCAATAACTAATTATTCATGATCCGCACTGTGGGCTTTTTGAATCAATACCAAAACACCAAGATTTGTGAAGAAGAAGGAGGAAAGAAGAAGAGCAAACCCATGCCCAAAATCCTCCATCTTGTTACTAAATCCCATAAACCTAATTTTTCTACATCTCTACATATTCCACCCAGTGATATAACTTTAATTACACAGCAACAACCTCAGTGCTATCACATAAAAAGGGAAGCCTTTCCCAAGCCCTCAGGTCAAATGCAGTGTGCTTTTGGAGATCATTGCCTGTCAGCACTGAAAGACTGAAATTCTCTGAACCCAGGGTTCCAACAGGCTGCACCATGGTGGGATCATCACAGCAGGAAGTCTGCCTTCAGGTTTGGGATTACACTTCGGCATTAGCTGGAGGCTAGGACACAGTGCTTGGGAGAAGAGAGGTTAGATTGTGTCTATGTTATGTTTGAAGATAAAGTAAATGCTTAGGTCTGCAGTGGGCCTGAGAAAGCTCTTGACAAGGCTCTTCTAGGAGGACCCAGGTCCGCTTTCTGCCTGGTGGCACCACCAGTAAGAGACACAGGATTGCCAAAAGCCAGGACTTTTCCTTGTTGCAAGTAAGCATGCTCTATACCAAACTACATGTACATGTATCCTTTAGCAGAGGTAGAAAATTTGGTAAAATCATTGCAATAAAGCAGAAAATTTGGTAAAATCATTGCAATAAAGCAGAAAACATGCTCTTTGCTCTCTGACAGATCTCACCTTGCTAATGCCTTCCTGTCTCAATTGCCAAGGGTTAGTCAGCATCTGGCCCAGAAACGTGAGCGTGTGGGTCACACTCTACTGCCTTCACCAAACACCAGGGAAACACCCGTACCCAAAGGGGCCAAGATGGTTTAATGGTTGACTTGAAGAATCTTAAAACTAAAAACCTGTTTTCTAGCTATCCCTCTGACAACTAAAAGCTGCCAAACACATCATTTACTCTCTTCTGTCTTTCAGCTTTCCCTGTTTCTAAGACTAGAGTCTTGCTAACTATACTGACAGGATTCTACCAGAAATTGTCTGTAACCTCCCTGTGACAAGAGATGACACAAACAGCATTTACAATCCCTTCACTCCAACAGCTGTTTCAGAGACAGAAATGCTTTTTTTTTCCATGGGTAACATGGTCTGGGTAAAATCGGTTGGGAGACGCAAATATTAAAATAAAATGGAAGTATGGTAATGCCTTTTAATGGACATATTAAGCTGAATGACAAACATGCGATTCTGCAATATAAATTTCACACAGAGGGCAAGTAAAATCTGAGCCACATGCAGCAATGGAACAAATTAATCTGATTTTCCCGTGCCACATATTTACCCCATAGAATCAAAAGAGCCTGAGAATGAAACATTGAAGTCAATTTCCTATTTTAACAAAGAAAGTACCCCTGTCATTTCCTCAGCTGGAAAGGGCATATTTTGATTGAGTCAGGGATTTACTTTCTTAAACAATGAAACACCTTCCTCCCTCCTTCTCCCCCTAGTTTATCATTGTTTAGACCAAGAGTGGAATAAACCAGAGAGATAAAGAGAGTAAGATTATCAGTATTTCTAGGGCAGAGATTTTACCCTTTATATGCTGCACTGAGCCACACAATCATGGAGCAAAAATTAAGCAACTGCAATTATTACCTGATCTTCATCTTTAATTCCCCCACCCAGTTACATTCACAGCAGTCCAATGGCTATAGTGGCTGTGCTAGTTTTGGCCTGACCCTGCGTTTTCACACCTCCCCAAGCAGCACCAACACAGCAGCATGTTAAAAAAACCTTTTAAAAAAAAGTTAAGTCAAAAGAAGACCGTTGTTACCAGCTTTCCTGCCTTTAATGGGTTGGAAATAGGCCAAAAGCTGTGTGCTGGAGCTCAACAGTGAATTTGTACATACTGGATGACAGCTACAATCAAACATTACTACAGCTGCTGGGCAAACACAGCTCTTTGAACCCACATCTCCTTACACACGCCAGTATAGTACAGCAGGCAAGGGACACCCCTCATGTGCAGATGGAATCCTAGCCATAAAGCTTATTCCTCATGGGCAAAAGAAGTCTTCTCACAGTTCAGTTCCCAGCATTGTTCCCCTGCTGGACTGGTTGGGATTCCCTGGCAAAGTAAGAGCCAGCAGCAAGTAGCCCAGGCTGGCCACGACCACTGCTTAAGCAAAGTGGCACAACTCAGTGCTAGTATTTCTTTAGTGATTTTAGAGGAGAGAAAAAGCTTTGGGCTGAGATGCTGGAGCTCACAAGGCACTGGGCCCTAAGGTGGAAATGCAGTCCCGTTACTACTACTGTATTTGTTGCCACGGACCATTCTGACACCATGGAGTCCTGTGTTGAATGCACAGTGCTGAGTCCCCTCTCTGCCATCAGCTCTTTTCTTGCACTTGAAGTTTCTGCAACTTCAGACTCTTTTCAGCAGTATTACAGTCCTCCTCCCAGACCACCCACATGAATACAAGCAGAAGAATTAACAAGGTCTCTGCACAAAAGGTAGCAGCCCACAAAACAAGACTTTCCCACCTTCATGTAAGGTTCTATACAGTCCTATTGCTCTAGCACATGACTGCCAGCAGAGCAACCTGCTGAAAAGGGCTGGCTCTTGTATCGTTTCTAATTTGGATTTTTGTTGCTTCAATCTCCTGGGTAAGTGTTCTGCACTTTACTAATATTTAACTTGCATATTTAAAAGCTTTGTAAAAAAAACTGTTTCAATTTTGACATTTGATCATTTCTTTCTCTGGTTTGACTAATGCAGTAGTTCAGTTTTAAGATGCACATGTTCCTTTGCTGCACTGTTTGTTCTCTTCTGCTCCATGAACATCCCTCCCCCCCTTGCAAAGTAAAAATTTGTGTCTTTCTCACCACTGCTACCTACACAAGTCCCATAGAGGAATTAGATCTGCTGCATGGTTTCCAATGCTATCTTTTTTATTTCCTTCTTACTGTAAGTCACCATAACTGTGCCTTTCTTCACAGAAGCACAAAGGTTTTCCCTGTTCTCCACTGCCTCTGCCAGCACCTGCTCCAAAACTCGCATCTGTGGTTGCTGCTTTCAGCTACTTACTGCACACTGGAATGAGCATCAGCTCACATCTGTCTTCACGACCAGCTAACGGTGCTCACCCAACTGCACCTAAGCACGTTTTACTGAGGGAAGCCTTCAGTGGGTCATGGATGACTGAGGAGAACCAGCAGCTCTGAAGCAGCAACTGGAGCAGAGCCAGTAGGACCCTGACCAGCAGTTGTCTGGTCCTGAGCTCTTCAAGCTCAGAGAATATCTATCCTTGCAGAAGCGGAAAAGCTGTGAGGCTCAAGGATTTCAGATACCTTTGTCTGTAGGAAGCAAGTGAAACCCTGAAACATTTTTCAACTTACACCACACCCCATGCCTTCTGCAGATGAGAGTGAAAGGAAAGGCCGAAGTCTGGGACCACAGACTTCCTCCTCCTCCTCCTCACACAGAAACCAGCCTAGTCGGAAGGAAATGTCTACTGTTTATCTCCACTTCAGAAAACAGACACAGCCTGTGGTGAAAAAACACAGGCAAAGCCCAAGGGAAACCCTGGGGACGAAAACAGCATCTTAGCATCAAACCTGCTCAGTATTTGTGGCTTATGACTAGGAAAGCTTGGCTTTTTTGGAGCCATGCTTTTATGCTGTGCAAGAGTCTGGCTCAGGACTGCCGTTCATTGCACTCTTGACAATAAGCAATACCAGCTTACAAAAACCACATGCCTGAAGGCGGCGTGGCAGGCGGGCACGTTCACAATGCACCCAAGCTCTCCTTGCACAACTTCTTTCCGGGCCCACACTCACATTTCTAAGATTTTCACTGTAAAAGTAAAACTGCAATTCTCAAAAGAGCAACTGCATCAGGAGATTGGGCTTTAGAAAAAAAAAAAAAAAGAACAACAACAAAAAAAGCCCTCAAAAGCCTGTATTTATTGTCAAAGTCTCTAAAATTATGAGATTTGACAATAAGACTTTTGTTCTTATGGTAACATGCAACTAGGCAACATGCAGCTTGACTTCTGCAGCCAGTAGATATTCAAAGTACTTTCCACATACAATAGGTGTCAATTTGACTTTATTTAAGGAAAAACGGGGAAAAAACAGTAATTTCCATAATACACAGAAGACAAGTTAGATAGCACTGCAAAAAAAAGGCTGAGTGTTTTACTTGTCACCAGTCTGCTTTGCAGCTCTACGATTAGTAATTTTAATGCAGTTTGTCATTTTGTATTATTGTTTAGCATCTTTATAATCAGCAGAGTTTGGGGTTATAAATCACAAAAAGTGTACTACTACTACTATGAAAAACTAAAAAACCCACAAAAATCACTTTCAAATAAACCATAAATATGTGATGCACATTAGTGTAACAAAACCATTTTTGTAAACATTTTCTCCAACATAACATGTGCATAAGATAAAAAATAAAAACACTGCAGTCATACAAGTTAGGGTTACTTTGACTTAAAGATACAGAAAATTATTACTTATTAAAGCTTAAAACTAAACCTAGGAGCTTTTCTTTTCTTCTTTGCTTACAAAAGCACTGTTTGAAGAGTTCGATGTTGGTATATGAAGTGGTTTTGTAATACTGTTTTTACCTTGCCATGTTGGCACTTCTGCGGAGGCAGAAGCTGCCAGATGGGCAGACCCACTGAAGGAAGGAGATTTCCACCCTCCCCCGGAGCCTCAAAACTTCAACAGCACATATCCATGACCTGGGCATCCCTACAGCACTGGAGCATCTTCTTCTAGGTGAATAGCATTAGCTTCCAAGGACTAGATTAATTTTGACCACATAGCACTGGAAGATTTAAATCACGCAGACTGACATTCGATCGAATCAGCTTCGGCAAACTACACTACAGGGCAGCTCTGTGATTACACCCATGTCTACCATCACGTTGCATTTTCAAGTCCCCTTTAGTTCATTATAGTACAAAAGGTTGATCGTTCTTCTGGCTGACCACACCAGGCCTGAAAAGAACACATCCTTCACCTTCGACACTATCCAAAAGTCATACAATTAAAAAAAAAAATAGTTCTAGGTATTCCTCCGCCAGCAAATGTAAGGCTTTCTTGAGTTTTGATTCTTTTTGGGGGGTGGGGGAGTGGGGGTTGCTGTGTGCACACACATGCGCTGGAGGTACGCATTTACCGCTCACTTTTCAACCATCTACGATGTTCGAAGGAGAGTCTTCAGCAGCAGCGCTGACTGGGGTTGAAGGATTTACAGCAGTCAGATTTGACACCAAAAGAAGGGTCTGTTGAGTCTGAGCTTTGCACACTTGGTGCTCTTGGCTCTTAATTGATTGTGTGACCAGTCGCTTGAGCCATCAGCTTGACTGAATTGAAGAATACGTGTTTAAAAAGCCCTACCTGTCATGCCATGAAGGAAAGTTAACCACAGCAGAAGACAAAGCCCATGAAACACTGAGAGCCTGTTCACTGAATGAACAGCTTAAGGCAGCTGTCAGCAAAGTACCCCACCAAAGGAATTAAGGAAAAAGAAAAAAAAGAAAACAAAAAGGAAAATGGCTGAATTGTGACACTGTGCATTATTACAACATCAACAGATTATTATACACTCAAGAGTTCTCAAGTAATGAACATGTAGCCACTAAACAAATTATTACTCTCAAGACATTTATTAAAAATGTCAGAACTTATTCATAAAATAAAACTGACTTAAAAAAAAAAAAAAGAAAGAAAAAAAGCCAGAGCTGGGATCTTACATCTAAACACAGGTATACGCTGTTTTTATGAATAAGCAGTATTAACTACATTCTTAAAAGAGTTTTAGTGCATTGCATTCTTAAAAAAGAAAAACATCACCGCCCCAAAATGTTTCCTACAACATTTAACAATTTATAGAACTAGCCTAGTTATTTTTACCTGCCTGTTACTAAGCCCACGTGTTAGAAGAGTGAAACCTCTGGTTTAGGCTAAATTCAGACTTCTATTAAGGATGAAACTGGTTTAAAAAATGCTTGCTTTACCAAATTTTGTAAGCAAATTACATTAATCAGTGTCTCACTGCCATACCGCTACAACTATTGCCCCCACGGACTACTCTCTCCTCCTGCTGAAACTCGCTATGCAATAACAGTCAGAAACCTTTCAATCTGGTAGTTTTGGTATTAAGATTAAATTAGACATTAATGGTTTTCTTCTAAAAACGTATAAACTAAACCACCTCTTTTATTTTATGCATTAAAAACAATGAGGTAGGCACAAAAAATAAACATATGTAGTTTGGATTTTATTTCTCTTTTTTTCTTTTTTTTTCTTTTTTTTTTTAGTTCTGCGAGTGCAGACTGTGGTAAAACTGTTGTTGCACTTCTAGGTTTAAACAAAAATTAAACCTTTAACTGAGGCAGTGCTAATACTGTGACATAACCAAGTTCTGGCCTAACACAGAATCATTATAGAAAATGAATTTTTTTTTTCCTTTTTTTCTTTTTTTATCATCTGCACATGTTTCAGGCAACACCTGGTACACAGAAAATGACTAAAGTTATTGGCCAGGCCAAAATAAAACTGCAGAAACAAAAAAACCCTAAGAATTCCACCCCAAGCCCCTTCCCACCCTCCCTGTCCCCAAGAAGAAGTTATCCTAGTCACTGTGTCTTTCACATTTTATAAATATTAACTTCTTAAAACCTGCACCTTCCTCTTTGTCCACATATTGTCACATTACAAAAAAGAAATGTCAATTAAATACATTGTTAACATTACTAGACTAGATCTGCCCTCTGTTTCAGCCAGTCTGACTCTCTACACCACTTCTCACCTTCTCTTGCCTGCCTCCTGTCCACTCAACAAACAGCATATTCATGGTAAGCCTGGTTTGGTTTTCTTCCTTTTTTCCCCCTTCTCTGTTTTAACACTAACAAACAGAGTCCTTCAAATCCTAGGAATCCTGGAGCTGAAGGGAAAAGAAGACCTGTAGCTTTCTAGCGTGATCCCAAATCTCAAAGACATTGTAGCACCTGATGGCAATATCTTTACAGCACCAGCTGCGTCGCAGCCTCAGTTGAAAAACATAAAGAAACCTAACACCAGTGATGCCTGCACACACATTTACACAGAGTGCTGCATTCGTGCAGGTCTGTACTCCAGTTGAAAATAATTCCAAGTTATGAAGATCTCAGACTCTGGATGTCAGCAATTCCTCTCCAAATCCCACCGCTTCTACCAGCTCAGAAGTGAAGTCCTGCCAAGGGTCATGAAATAGACTTGACTGCTTCCACCTGACCGCACGGAGGCAAAGAAAACCTGCAAAGAAAAGAGATCAGCAAACTCAACAGGTAGGACAGCACTGGTTCTAATGTGCCTTCACTGTCCCCAGTATTTGCAGTGCAATTGCAGTGCTGGTCTGGGCTGGTGGGGATGGAGTTGATGCTCCTCATGTGGCCTGTGGGTTCAGGGCTCTGCATCTGTGTTAAACAGTGTTGTTAACACACCAGTGTTTTGGCTACTGCTGAACAATACTTCACAGTATCAGGGCTTTCTCTCCAGCTCCCTCACCCCTAAAAGGCAAGAGGGCTGGGATGGGCAAGAGGCTGGAAGGGGACAATGCTGGGACAGTTGACCCAAACTGACCAAATGGATGTCCCATAATATAGAGCATCATGTACACCAATAAAGGCTCAGGGAAAGGGAGAGGATAGGATGGACATTGTGGTGATGACATCTGTCTTCCCAAGAAAGCATTATGTGTGGAAAACATCTGAACATCCACCTGCCCACGGGAGACCATGTATTAACTCTTTACTTTGTGTGGCTTGCACGTACAGCTTTTGCTGGCTTATTAAACTGTCCATATCTCGATCCATGAGTCTTTTTGCCTTCTGACTATTTTCTTTCCCTTCCATGGGAGAGGGGAGAGAGCTTGAGGCTGGCTGGGTGTTTAGCTGCTGGTCAGGGTCAACCCAACCTAAGTACCCAACTGAAGCACACGTTTATCATCTTGGCAACAAACTTGGTGGGAGGGAATGTACCTTGTCATTGCGTTCACATAAGAATTTGAGTCTTTGTGCCCTTTTGTGCATGAACACACCATCCAAGTGTCCAGTTTCCACCGACCGGATTTCGATAGCTTTTTCTCCCCAGCCCATGATCTGGTTAGATCGGATGTATGCTTTGGAGAGAAAACAGCACATTAGCATGGGCAGAGGGCAACAGGAAAAATGGAAAAAGCACAGAATATCCTGATACACTCTAGTTAAAAATTACCTGCATGTGTGTTATTGTAGCTACACACATGTTCAGAGTGCTATTTCTGTCCTCAGAACATGTACCTAAAAAATACCTTTTTTTATTTTAATTTCTTTTGCGTGCTTTCTATGTTATATACTTCTTCCTTGAGCATTTGTAACAAAGGAAACTCTATAACCTTTAATTAAACTGAGGGAACATTGAATTTTTACACAGGCCTCTTCTCCAAGTCTGGGACAAAGAGATGGATTAATTAGGTGTTGACTAGGAGAAAGCAGAAGCCAAGGTTTAAATAGACTAAGCCCATCCACTACAGTGTGTCCCAAGCACCAGCTCTGTGTCTTACATGTTATTTTCCCTCCTTGAAGGAGTTTGTCAGCAAAAACAAAGAATGAGAGGGAAAGGTAAAACTAGAAAAAAATTACCTAGGCTCTCTTAATAGGAGTAATACTTGAAAAACTGATCTCCTTGCAAAAGCCAACTGAAAATCATTCCGTATATCTCTCAAGAGGTTCACATTAAACTCTCAAAGTAGAAATACTATTATTTGACATAGTGCATTCCTTTGTGTACAAATAAAGCAACAAATCAAACATTTTTCCTTAGTGTCACAGGGGAACAAGATTAGTAGTAGTGTGAGGAAAACAATCTATTTTTGACAGGAGTAAGAAAATTAAATAAAAAGTATAGTCACCAGCATTATGCAAAGGTATATTCACAAAGCAGTTTGATGGATAGTCTTAGGAATGCTGTCAAAAATAACATATGGGGAACTTAATGAAGACTAAGCTGTTGCCTCTGATTTGCATTCTTAACAGAAAAATAAAAACTACTTCCTAGCCAGAAAAATTTAAAAATACTTAATTTTGCAGTACTTTCCTTTTATATAACATATTCATATTAGTTTTCAGTGAAATTAAACCAAATTATCTACTACAATATAATGTACACCAACAGTGCATATACCATCCTGATGGAAAATTATTTATTTTTAAATATTTCACTAGTGCTAACTGGGCCAAATAGTTTCTAAAAATTGCCAGACAAGATGTTCAAATGGTGTTGGCTGCCTCAGTGCCATTTACTACTTCACAAGCATTCCAATCTCCAAAGGCTCTGGAATTTGCCAGCTGATATATTCTGCTTGCTTTTAGATCTAGTCAAGAGTTAATCAGCACAGGAGTGAACATGCTGTGCATGAAATGTCTTTAAATTTCCTCCTCCATTGTTGTTCCTGCTGCTCAAACAGCTATCAGCAGTCATCTCCCAATATGTGCAGGCATCCCACAGCCCATAAAATGCAATGTGCTTGCCCAACAAAAGGAAGGTGTGACCACAGCCCACGCTATGCTCCGCACTGAATTACAGCAGCACAAGCAAGAGGGATTCTGGTGTGTACTTGTGTACTACACTTATTGTTCTCACTCTCAACCTTATTTTGAGCTGGAGAGATGAGTAATCTGAAGGTGAATTAAAGACATCAAATGAGGTACACCTTTTGTTATCTACATGGACTTACCCATAATATTTTATTCCTCTGCCACTTTATATGCCTTTATACTGAAAGGTTTCTACAGCTTTGTGGCTATCTAGCAAAAATTCTGCAGCGGCCTACAGAGGTCATGGTGAGTTTTTCAATCATGAACTCCACAATTTGATTGTTTGGGTTTTGTTCACAAAAACTTCAGCCAAAACAGCTGTTTTCCAGAAATAATACAGCACTGACTTCAGATGCAGAAGCAGCACACTCGATGTTCCCTCCTTCTGCCCATGTGCACAGACTCACACTCCCCAAGAGCACATTGTACATGGCACACCAGAGGCACTTACCAACTGAAGTTGGCATTTCTCCCCACTGCAGAACCACATCCTTGGTTATCCTTCCGTATGTGTTGACGTAAACTCCTTCATCCTCGTAGCAGACCAGTAGCTCCATCCCATCCGTGTTTGGGAGAATGATGATTGCGTGAGGCTGGATACTACTCTGGATCTACAGAGACAGAAAGAGGAAACTTTTGTTTTAATGCTGCAGATCCTGTGCTAGAAGAAAGAAATTAGTGGGTTTTGGTTTTGGCTGACACATCAGGGATTCACAGAATTATAGAATGGATTGGGTTGGAAGGGACCCTAAAGATCATCTAGTCCCAAATTCACTCACTTTAGAAGCACTAGATCTGCTCCCCTCGAGCTAGACACCATACACGGTGACCAAGACCTGTAAACCCTTGAAGCATAAATCCTCTCATCCTAAGGCAGACATCTAAACCAAGGAAAGATTAATTCCTCTGTAGGGGTGCCTATTTCTTTTCATGGGCAGAAAGGGAGCCTGGAGCAAGCACTGCAGATGCAGACCTCAGATCTCTGCACTGCACTGGATAGTGCTTGGGGTGGCCCATCTGACACCTCTGTGTACAATGACCAACAGGAAATCTTGGTAACTAAGGCCACCTGGCCTTAGAACAAAAACCACCACTAAGGCCAACCCTTTTGAAACCCATCAGTGGGCTGTTGTGTCATTTGTGCTGCTGGGCATTTGCTGGGCACTTGGCCATTTACCTGCTACCCCTGGAACAGTCACACTGGTCCACGTCAGATCTGAGTGGGCAACTCCAGACCATAGAGACATACTGACTATGACATGAGGACTGACAGTGAGGCACAAACCCCATGGCAAATGTGGCCATATCTGCTTAGACCCCTCCATCCAATTTACCACTGCAAACATCCGGCAGTGATCCACAGGGACAGCCAGACACATCAGTCATTTGGGGAAAGGAAGGGGTTGGGGCGGGGGAGGGGGTGGTGTGATCCACCAGAAAGAAAGAGAAAAACCCAACCACAGCAGCAGCTCTTACATGTGTTGGTAGATAAATATCATAGACCGATCCTGAATCCACATCAACAGCATGGAAGCCAGCGCAGGAGCCATAGATCACTTTTAGTCTCTGGCCCTCTTCTACGGTTAGATCCACCAGCAATGGCTTATGTACCAATTCTCCAAATGACTGTGAGACAACCATCAGTGAGATTTACTTTAGTGCTTCAAAAAACAGTGGGGTTTATAAAAATATGCTCGCATGCACACATTGTGGGTTTATTCCTCCACATCCCTCTGGTCCCTAGACACCAGACACATTAGGCTAACATGTCTCTCATGAATAAGGACAGATTACTCTGCAAACTGCTGCATTTCAATCACCTAAGCTATTTTCTGTCAGGTTTACTTGGCCTGTTTGCTTTTTTAGTAAGAATTGTTCTCCCCAAAGTTCAGGGCAATTCAGCACTCCTGTAGTACTTACTTCTATCTGCACAACCAACAGTAACTGTCTGTAAATCAGCCTGGCAATTATACCAAGCCAGCTAATTTCATTCTAGCAGCATTCAAAAATAGTCCCATAACAATGCTGAGTATCACTCAGAGCAAACAAAGACTTGTGATATTGTGTCATTATTAGTTTATGCTCGGTTATAATTTAGACCTTTAAGTGTATTGTCTCCTAGAATTAAAAAAAAAACCCCTCCTAAATTAAAATATAATACAAAGTTTGTGGAGATTTACCAAAGAACTTGGAACATGGCCATGATACAATGTCAGAACATTTTTGTAAAAGGGATAACTGCAAGTGGTTATGGGAAAATCCTACCTATGGCTGAAATATACTGTTACCTTAAAGGCCATAAATTTATGGTATGGCTTTGGTGCCCATGCATAGACTTCCACAGAACTCTTCAATGCAATTACCAAGAACTTGATTCTTTCATATTTTACTGAAATTAAAGAAAACAAAAAATAATTCAGCATAATTACAAAGTCATTCCAGTTACGTCAAGAAAGAAGACAATTTATGTAAGTATGAAGAAATACTGAGAGTTTTAGTAACACTATATTTTAGGATTGCTACTTCTATGAAGTTAAGCTCTTTGATACATTTATGCTACAAAAGTCATTACTCTTATTAGCAACTGACCGTGTCACCATCTTTAGAATTAATTAGTCAGTACACACTTATTTCCACTTATTTTTTTCCACATTGGACAGTGCTTAGTCATCAAGACAGGAAAATGAATTTTCAGACAGGGACATTCCAATAAAAGAAGGCCGTGACTGTGGAAGAGTCCATTACTGGCAGTTCCAGTCACAGCACTGGCAGTGGTACTTTGAGCTGATGGAGAAACTACCCAGAGGAAAGGAGGAAGAAAAAAAAAATTACAACATAACTCAATTTCAAAAGCAAAAGGCAAGCTTGATAGTGGAGCACTTTCCTTTGTCCCTAAAGTCTGACATAACTCATTTGAGAAAAAGAAAAAAGATTCACAGAAATAATCAGAAATAAAGCATTATTACAATAATGATCCACACTACTGCTTTCTCTTTTAGCTGTGCAGGAAAGCAAGACTACTGAGCTGTAAGTGTTAAGGGACTTGACACTTCTTCAACAGACAAAAAAAATTCTCTCAACCTCCACAGCTGTACTGACTAAAAACAGAGCTTTTGTTCAGTCTTGTCTAGCTTATAAGACTTCCTGGAATTTTTTCACGGAGAAGAGGGGGGTGTTGAACAACACCACCTCATCTGTGAAAGGGGACATTTGATAATTCTTATTATTTGCTCTGGGTGCTATCTGGGAATTCACCCAAATCTTAAGTTTCAAAAGAGCAATTTCTCATTTAGAGGAGCCAAAAGTTGCCTGAAGCAACTGAGATCCATAAATACCACTTCACCCTGACATCGGAGACCCCTGTTGCATCAAAGAGACAAGGAAGTGATCAGTGCCAGCTGCCTCGGTGACAGCGTCCAGACTGCAAGCCCAACTACTGGCAGAGCTGTCCTTCTTGGGAACTGAAGCGCAGCTGTCAAAGAGGCCTCTCACTACCTGAAAAAGTCTACTGTATTTCTGTGGTTCAGAGGGAAGTTCAGTGCCAGGCTGCAGCCCAGGGTAACAAACCCCTCTTCATCTGGAAGAGAATGCTCTTTGTTTCAGACGCTTCCCTGCTGGAAAGCCTCCTTTCAATAGCTGTTGATGTATTGTTAACAGGCCACTTCATTATGCTGCTGACACCCTGGGGTATGATACCAGAGAAGTGCATTATTAATTGTTTTCGGGGTCAAGCTCCTGGTTCAGCAGTCACTTACTGCCATTGTTATTGATTACGCCCCATTAGCAGGTTTTTCCAAGAGCATGAGCATGACAGGAGGAGACTGAGAACAGTTTGATTGCTGCTGCTCCACACCGACTGACACAGCTGGAAAGGAACTGAGCTGGCTCTTGGGAGAAAATCAAATCAGAGGCAACATCCAGTGCCCATTAGGATGCACCATGAAACCGAAGCAGCAGAAAGAGCTCTTGGTTCATATTCCCACCTGCAGGGCAGCAGGCTCACTGTATACTCCGCTGGCTGTGAATGCTACATGTCTTTCACCAGCTTTGGTGGAAGTTTCTATAGCCAAATCCATTTAAATTACTTAAAACCACTCAAAGGGCACCTGTCTAATGAAAACACACTTGATTCTGTAACTGTACTGCAGCAGATCTGAGATGGCATTAGGGAATTTCATGAGCTAAGGGGAATCAATGAATCATCCTGAAGTTAAAGACATGCCTCTGTTCCCAGATACTTCCCCAAAGCTCATCTGCTACCTGGGCTTCCTTTCTCCTCCCACTCTTTTTTTTTCCCCCAGTCTCTAAAATCTAATTAAAGAGAGACTTTTTTCAATCTATTCCAGCATGTAAATTCATCATGGTACAAGATCAGGGAAACCTGTTAGCAAAGAAAACAGTTGCTGGGGACAAGAATCCCTCTATTACCTAAAGGGTCTAATAGACCTGGTGAAATGTTACCAGCCCTCACTGCCCATATCAGCATCCTTCTGGAAGCTGCATCCATTACAGGAAGGAGACAGATGGGATTTGCACACTCTCCAGTTCCCAGCCCATCGTCTCACCACAAAATCCCTCTCATCTTCAATTTAACCCTGTAACTTGCCATCTATTTTGGTGCTTTGCCATCAAGTTCACCCTGAGAAACAGGTAAGACAGCTAGAAATAAAACCGACCGAACTTTAAACCCAATAGCTACATGCACTGCAGTTCCCTTTCTCAGCCATCCTTTGTCCCAACTATTTGATTACTGCATTTGCTACTCACCAACTTTATAGTGCACACAGCCTTCCAAGTCGCCCACCGTTGTCCAGCCCTGTTTCTTTTCTACTTCAGGATCGTTGTGAAGGATTTTATTTCTTAACCATGACAAATAGTAAACTCGCAACTTGTTCTTCTTACCTGGCCACAAAATTAAAACAATGGTTTATCTCCATAGGAAGATACTTGCAAAAAGCCCTACCCAGGCAAACAGAAAGCCCTGCAAAGCAAACCAAAACAACAATGAAGGAGAAAATGCTGCAACCACAGACATCTCCCTTAGCTTTTACATCCATAACAGCTTCACTCTAGACTCCACCCAGACACGCACTTTCCCGATAATCAATGACAGAGACACATGGCAATACTACACGAACATAAATGACAAACTCAAGGGAATAACTCTTCAGCTATCTGGTTCTTAGGACCTAGACAACTTCCACTAGAACAGGGAATTCCCACAACAAAAGCACAAGAGAGTCATGCACTGAGATTAAAAATATATATATATATATATATATAGCTGAGTCAGAATGGCTCTTTTTGACACAAAACTGTAGGAGAGCAGGAGGATGTAATATGAGACCTGAAACTTCATCTGCTTGCTAAAAGCTGATGACTGCTTTGTCAGCAGCCCTTCCCTTGAACTGCAAGGGTGTAATACTTATCAGACTGCACACAGAAACTGTGAAAGGTGTTTCTTCTCCACAGGTGAGAGAAGCTACCTGCCCAGGCTGCCCTATCTTCAACTGACAATGCATCTGCCACATCATCGAAATACGCCTCAGACTTTTAACTCTTGATAGGAGAAGGCCTCTTTGAATGAATGCAAGGTTCATGACAAACTTTATCAGTGATTCTTTAACAACTAATGGCCTACAAAGCATTTGCTGAACTAGTGAGAAGATAGTCCTAAATGCACATACACAAAGCTTGCATCCTCTTTTCTCCTGCTGCTTTGCTGCTTGAAGCCATTACAGTTCCACAGATGAAGCTGCGGCTGAGGAAGGGAGATCACCCCTGCTTTGACTAGGAGCCATTTAATAAGGCTCCATGAGGTCCTTGTGAAAGGAAAGGAAACAGGAGATGCTCTCAGGGACCCTACTTGTCAGTGGGGTAGCTCCATGCTTGTTCTTCACCAGCCACAATGAAGTGCCATGTGCCTGTCCAGTGTTTCTCAGCTGCTAGAGAAGTCACTGCAGTCACTGCTGGGCTGGCCAAGCGACACTGTACTGGTCTGTGCTGTCGAAAGCCACTTCCTATCAAGATGGTCCACCTGGCAGCCTGCTAGCCAGATCCAGCTATAGAGTTCTGCTAAATGTCTTTAATTTGTCATTTAAGTTTTCACAGGATGCCTGCTGACAGATTAGTTCACAGGTGGCTGCTCAGGGGATACTGGCTGCAGCAGGACATGAGGCCCAGGCATTGAGACCATCCTCCACATTGAGCTGGCTGTGCCGGAGCTGGCACAGACCCCCTACCCTGATGGCAGGGGATCCCCAACAGAGGTAGTCTTGTCAGGAAAAGCATCTGCAGGGGCTGAGGCAGCAACATGGGGAAGCACAGCTTGCAAACAGGCTTCTCCATCGACTCCAGCACCACAAGCCATTGCATTAAAAATACATACAGTCTAAAAGATCTTTTTATGATTACTTGGATGGGAAAGGACAGGAGGAAAAGAAGAGGCAGTTTCAAAGTAAAAAGTCTGTTCACTGAGCTTAAATTTAAAGTGGAATTGGAGAGGTGATTGCAAATACTGGATCTGTCACTCAATTTTAAAAGCCCTTCTGTTCTGATGCCATGCAATGAAATGTGAAGTAACACTGCACCATCTATTGTTTATCTCCATTACAAATGGGACTATAGATTTGGCAGTAAATGATTACCCTGATTTACTTCCTGACTTAAAATTTATTAAGCCATGTTTCATAAAGGGGTAAAGCCCTACCACTCCTGTAGCTTTCTCAAGATTTGGAGGACTAGAGCAGGAAACAGTATTTCCAGAAGTCCCACATGTAACCAAGGAAAGGTCCTTCCATGAAAACACTGCAAATTATAGCCACAAGGGCTCTTTTAAAAACACTGAAAAATAGGAAACATAGTTCATATCAGAAGCTACTGCAGTTCTGGGCAAGGAAGAACTCAGAGGGCTCAGGGTCAGTACAATGTTCCAAATGCTTTTAAAACCATCGTGAGTCCCTGTCCACAAGGAGATAAATTCTGCCTCAGATTCTTCCATGGTTGTAGCTTCCCCAGTAGCTTACTCAAACTCGAAGACTCAGAACAAACAGTACACATGGGAATTTCCCAGCATGCGGCTACATTTTTTCCTTTTGGTTCACATGATGTGCACCAGGGTATTTCTCTCCAACCAGAAATATTTTTCAAAACAACTGAGAAATATCTCAAGTGTGTTCCCATTGTGTTTTGGTGTCTAGACCACAAGGAAAAGTCACAAGACAGGAAATTCCTTTGCCTTTCTGCAGCCTGACATGAAAAGAGTAGGACCAGTTAGTTATATAAACATGGCTATGCATGTATTTCAACAAGTTTTGCTGCTCTTAATGTTCCCATTTGGAGTGCAGAGATCAGATCCTTCTCCTTGTAAAGCTCTACCAGTCAGTTTAAACAGCTCTCAGAAATCTGGTCTTTTTTATCTTTTGCAGGGGTCTAATCATTATGACCATTGAATAAGAAAGAAAACTCTGCTCCAGCCATCAAATGAACTAATCAGACAATGAATTCTATGAGAACTCCCAGGCTGGATTCTCCCACAGACATAGTTTCAAAGGCAAAGTCCTTTTCCTTATATTGAGTTTTTGTTTTTATTGTCACTGTGGTTTTTAATTATTGAGCAGGCAGATTCCAACCAGTTCTTCCACTTTGTCATCTCCTCCTACCTTTCTGGTGCCACCATCAGCCAGCTGGGCTGGCAAAACCCTCAGGGAGCCACAACTGGAGCGTGTTCTGTATGCATGTTGCCACTCTCTCCTCCAGCAGTTTTATGACTCTGCACTGTATCATCTCAGCAGAAGAAACCATGTTTTTTGCCTCTCAACAGCATGAACTGAAGAACCAATCAACTACTCTTGCTTTACCTGCAAGGCTTTCTTGTACCATTTCTAGAAGGCTCAGCATCTCAGTATCAAAAGCTTTGTTGTCAAAAAGTTCTGTACTTCAAATATAAATTGGGTCAAGAATTGATATAATGTTTTCAGACTCAAGAGTGTGTCTATTAAAACCAAGTTTAGGTGACAATCCTCTTAAAATCCTAGCACACGGCAGCTTCTTCGCACAACGCAGTGACACCTTTCAAACCCTACCACCATCAGCACATCACTTCCCAAAAAACTCAGGGGAACATACAGCTGAGTGCACCACAGTGAGCTGAACAATACTCCCAGCGAAGCTGCAGCAGCGCGGGGACAAAGCTCAGAGGGAGTTCAATAACTAATCTGCCAAAACACACCATTTGCAGAAACATAACTTCATTCCAGCATCCCAATTTTGCCTGGAGTGGTGAAGCAACTCATCACAAATAAAAAGATGCTTAGGGAAGTCCAGCATGAGAGTAAAAAACTGAGATGTGGAGCACAGAAGGCAAAAGCAGGATATAAGGGGAAGCTTGGGCATAACAGCATTATGGTTTCACTGAATATGCTCCCCCAGCCCTGCCTTTCACTGGGCAAGGATGCCTCTTCTGCCTCATACTCCAGTAACCTCCCATAAAACACAGGAGATGGCACAGACACAAAGGCATAGAACAAAGATCAGCTGATTTCTTAAGGGTTAATGTAGCGTGTCTCCACAGAGGAAGCAATAGTTTTGAAGGAAACAAAGAAAACGGATGTGTCAGGGTACTCCAGTTGTGACTGACGCAAACATCAATAAACTTAAAACAATTATACACAAGACTGAATCACGGACACTTGTGAATTGTGTAGCATATGTTTCAAACCAACAGATTTTACACAAGTTGGCTTATACAATATTTTTGTTTACAAGGTCTGCTATAGTATAAAATCTATCAAATGGTGCCTTTCAAACGGCTTATATTTTAACATACAGCACTAGACATCAAAAGGACACACAGCAGGTTGTGTATTTTTAAATGCTGCCTGATTCATCTTTTTCTTTTTATAGATTTCATAGCATAGCTGTATCTGAGAATGCAGCAAGTGACAAACCAACAAAATTCAGTTGTTCCAGACAGAAACAAATCCCATGTTGATGACAGCAGCATGGGCATAGGTCTTTGGATCTGTGGTAACGCATGGCTAATGCATTAAATTCCACTAAATTGTCTACTGTGTGTCCTTTTGAATAAGTGTTGGGAGAGCCAGAGATCTCCTCCAGCAGACTCAGAGAGATTCTGGAGCCTCAACAAAGTTTAGGTGAGTCTGAACAACAGCAAATCCTGTGAGAAACCTCATTTAACAACCTCTCCCAGTCACACACAGCACAGCAAAGACTTAGTTCCCAAACAAACCAAAACAAAAGGAAGGTAAATGGCTGAACAACACCAGTGAAGAAAGACTAACAATGCACCACATCAAATTGTCTAACAGCAGGTTAACCTTATGCCATAACTTTCTAGAGTCTAAGAGTCTGCAATCTCAAGCTTCATACAACATATTTCTCATCAGCACACAGAAAACAAACACAAGCATCACCACCACCCTTCATCTCCCATTAATTTGTCATTCCCAAGTTGTACCCAGTGAGAGACCAGGCACCAATCTCCCTTCTTGCTCTCTGGTCATTTCCACACCATGTACACACTGTACTCCTCTCTCTCACACTTTTACTGCGCATCACTCTTACTTCCCTATTTTGCAAGAGCTTTCCCCATTCTACAGATTCTAACGCACAAGAAAAATGTCTTTAAACCCAAGTAGCACACTGTGCTTTGGTTAGAAAGAGGCCAGGTTGAAGGCAATCATGACAGAGGGAAAGAATGCCATTTTCCCAAACTTCACAAAACATTAATTTCCAGCTCTCAAATACTGAACAAGGGAACAAAGCCAGACGTTTCCCCCAACTTGTGCAGCATTTTTAAATGTCACCCCACAGAAGGAAGGACAGGGAGCAACCAGGCATGGGTGTTGTGTGGAAAACGATTCACTTGCAGAAATAAACTGTAGACTCAGAGAGGTGAAATGATGGAAAACCCACTGACTTCAGTCAGGACTTCCCCCTCAATACACAGGCTGCCAAGAAAATCTTTCTGCCATGCCATGCCAGATGGAGGAAAAATATAATGTTCAACAGTTAACTTTACCAGAAATTGTCACCAAGACATTCAGCCCTTCAAGTACATCCATTTGCTGGAATCGTCTTCGATTGATGAGCGGATAAACCTTCCCCTGTCCACTTCTGTCTAGCAGCATCAGACCACTTTCAGTGCCCACCAACAAGTTCACTCCTAGAAAAAACAAAGCCAGAGATCCAAGTTAGTAAGCACCTTTTCCACATATTCTGATGAAGTGATGATTGATACAGCAACTGACTTGTTTCAAGCAGGTCTAACCACTGCTGACTGGGTCTCATTTGCCTGCAGCCTAAAAGCTCTTACAATGCAGAGGCTCTCTACATTACCTGCCCACAGTGTCTATTGACACCAAACGGTGTCCAAAAGAGTAAGAGACTGGAAGACCACGGAGAGCTCTCTAGAGCACCAGTTCCCAAACAAAAAGGCATGCTAATGTTGGAGGAGGAGTGAGGCACAAAGTGGTATGCAAGCCTGTGTATTCCAAATACGTATTAGCTGTTGTTAGGGGGGTGGTAGCAGGATGCTTTTGACATGGACATGGCAGTAAAAACAGTTCCCACTGGGAGAAACAGATTGTGGTGCAGCCCTCCTGTAAAAGGATAGGCACTGGGTTTGTTCCCAGCTTCACACCAATCTTTTCCATCTGAATGTTAAAACCAGAGGAACAACAGTAATCTCGTGTTTCCACAGGCTTCTCCTAAAGATCAAGCAAATATAGACGAGAGAAGTCAGTAGTCCAGTTTCTTTATACAAAGTTCCAAAGGTCCATTGGAACACTTTCCAAGAGACCATAAAACCTTACTATTTAAAATCAATTACTTTTTTTTTACATCATAGATATATATGAGACTAAGTTTTAAATTCCTATTGTGTTATCACTCTTAAATTTTATAACTATTTATTTGCAATAATATTTAAGTCCAGAAACTCATAAATTTTGCAGAGACAGTTCAAATACACTACAGGAAATGGAAATCAAACCAAATGTATGACTCACTTTATTAGGCTTCCATGTTGCAATCCCAATATAAAACTTGCCATGCTTTAGCACAATAAAATAATGAAATAAGAAAAGCAAAACTCACACAAGATCATCATAGTTACACTGCTTAATGGTCTTAATCCCTAGTCAGACAATTAACCCCACACACAACTATACTGATGCCAATGGGCCATCTGGGCTGATCCCATAATGAACCTTTTCTGATAGAGCAGGTGTGCCCAGTGTCCAGGTGTGTGTGTGTGTCTCAGTGCAGTCTGCACCTACAGCAGTGACATGCCTTCTTACAGTACTGAAAAAGGGCATTACTGCTCACCTAAACAACACCCTGGATACCAGGCATGGGAGTGGCTTGCAAAAAGGAAGGCCTGACCCAGGGGACACCAAGTATCTCTGAAAGGGGAGAGAGTATTAGGGGGAAGCAGAGCTGCAGCCAGGAGGAAGTAATGATGGGGGCTGAGCTGCTGATGCTGAAGCACTCTTAAAAGCCTTTAGGTGGATGAGAAAAAAAGATGCAGCCCATAGTGAGTTCAGAAATTATCACGCATCTCTCCATTTTCCTCTCTCTAGCCTTCTCAGTAAGAAAACTTTAGAGGTCCCAGCAGCCTCAAGGCATTTTTTGCTTGGATTTACTCTTCTGCTACTTCTCCTGGGAGGCCTGTCACCCTCCAGGCTCTCCTTTAGCTGCTGACACCTCCTTCATCCCTCTGCTGCCCACCTCTTGCCTCCGCATCCCCCACATGGTTTGCACTAATCACAGAATCACTGGGTTGGAAGAGACCTTCAAGATCACTGAGTTCAACCCATGCCCCAGCACCATCTCAACTAAACCACGGCACTGAGTGCCACATCCAATCTTTTTTTAAACACTAGCTGGATCCCATCCCACAGCTCCCATGGGCAGTAGGCATTTCACCCAAGAGCATTTCACACAGACTCTCTCTCATACTGGGAGACATCATCAGATTGAGAAGTGGCAGAAGGAAGCAGGGAGAGCTAGACACACACAAGTCAGGGCTTAGCACAGGCTGAAGCAGCACCAAACCAGCCAAGGAACTGCCCAGCAGCTGGTCTCCTTCCTGCAGCTCCAGTACCCATTGACTAAAGCTATAAGCTTCAACATGCATTTCTGCACTTTTTCCAGTGTGGGCTACAATTCAAAGCAAGCCATATGCAAACTGCTCCCTCAGGGTCCCTTCTCCTCTTTGCACATCAGGGCTCCATTGCTGCCGCCTCCACCCTCACCTCTCCTGCCGCTGCCTTTGTGGTGCAATTGTTTCTGCTTTGAGTTCTCATGCACACCTGTCCCCCTTCCCTTAGCTACATGTACTTGGAGATGAAACTAACAAGGTACTATGCTGGTGGCAAGCAGTGCTTGAATTTTACAATGCGGACATCCTCCTTACTCGCAGACAGCAGAGCTCTTCTACTGCCACCCTACAATTAAGCAGTTCTGGCTTTTTCAAACAAATGCAAATGCTTCCTGAAAAAGCACAGGCTGTCTGTGGAGGCTGGGTGTAAAAATCTGTGTAACTGCATCCATGTCATTAACATTGACTTTCACCACTCAAAACTAGAAGACACAGTATCAGAGACCTAATGCAATTAGCAGCTTGCCAGATACTACTGGCATTACCACTGGTAAGGCTAATCAAATCAAAGCAAAGCAAGTCCCCCTGTTTTTGAATGAAAAGCATCACCATGAAATGGTTTAATTTTCTTAAGGGTAAAGGAAGTTAAACCTTACCAAGAAGCAAACGTGTACCAACTTGTATCACCATCAGTTTGGCCCTAAATGTTCAACAGGGAAGGGCTGTGTTACAGCCGTAAAACACCTCTAGGATTTTACACCTATTCTTTAAACTACCCTAACAGTCAGATACATAGATCAAAGAAATATAAAACCATTAACATGAATTGCTACTGGCAAAACAAGGCAGATCAGAGAAATTATGAGTCATCTTTACTGACACCATGTGATTTCTCTCTGATTTGCCCTCTCACAGCCTGGAAGTTTACATTTGCACAAGTCTTAACTTTATCAGAGAACTTTACACAGGAGTTCAAGCAGAAATAGTGTTGGGGTAAAATTTCTTACCAGTAAGTTCTGGAAATAAAGAAAGCAGCAGATAGGAAGACAAGGTGTTGGGAGAGCTATTTAATTGACACAGTTTTGCAGGCAAGAAGACTGGGACAACAGTACTGTTCTGAGAAATAGGAAATGCTGGAAATAACGCCAAAAGAGAACTAAAGCCTTGGAAAGAGCTATAAAAATGTAAAAAAGAGAGGGGACTGTGTTACCTATATAATAATCATATGACTTAGGGCAATGGCCAATTCTCTTCTTCCTTAGTTTTTAAAATGAGCTGCATGTGCATTTACAGTCTGCCAAGTTTAGGGATACTAGATAAACATGTATGTAACATACACAAGCATCAACTATTAACATTTAGATAATGAAAAAATTCATGTGTCCCCATAGATTCTGGCCAAGAAACCAACAACAGAGAAAAGCTTTCACTGGGTGTTGCAGCAGTGATTCCACACTGTAGCAGGCAACAGGCACTGCTCTAAGCCTGATGAAGTGTGGAATCCTGACTGTCTGACACCAACACAAATTACCCCTAGTGACAAGAAGACCAGACACACTTAGTCAGCTGACATCTCGTACCCAGCTTCTCTCTGCAGTAATCACTCTTAACAAAGCTAAGTCTCAGAATGGAAAATATTCCTTCTATCCTTTTCCCTCTTACTTCCTACATATACTGATGGCTGAGGTGACGAGTCATCTTACGCAACACATCTTAATCAAGCCCTGAAACAGTACATTAACAAGAGCCTGAAGAAGATGATTATTTTTCAAAAGAAATACTCTGTGTGCACCAGGTGTACACTGCAAGGACTACTATAAGCTCCCAAAAGCTGCAAGAGATGTACTAGGGTTCAGAGAGAGCTCAAAAGGATATCCTGATCAACTGCATGAAGCCTCTCCCAGACAACTAGTGACAGGAAAAGAGGACACTGCCTCAAGCTGCGCCAAGGCAAGTTCAGGTTGGATACCAGAAAGAACTTTTTCACTGGTTAAGCATTGGAACAGGCTGCCAGTGGAGGTGATAGAGTAATCATCCCTGCAAGAGTTCAAGAAACAACTGGATGTGGTACATAGTGCCATGGTCTAGCTGATCTGGTGGTGTTGAGTCAAAAATGATCTCAGAGGTCTTTTCCAACCCTAATGATTCTATGATGCTCAGTCTAAACTGTGCCATCAGAAGCATGTACGTATCAGTGGGAAATTATATCAAAGCAGAAAACACAATAATAATCAGGTCTTGCAACAAAAAAGATGTAAACAAGCACTGAATAAATGCAGAGAAACAGCTACAGTTTTGGAGATACATTATCAAAGGCTGCAAGCTCCTACTGGCATGTCTACACTTCAGGAGTGCAGGAGGCAAAGGAAGAACATGTTTGCATTACCCCATAAGGCCGCACACAGTATCTCAGAATTGAATCTCTTCTTGTATTTGCGAATCTCTGGTGTGTCACTCTGTGGCCGTGTATTTGTGGGATTCACATTGACAACTGATCCTTTCCGCGTAGGGTCTTGCCTTATTGCCTCTGATCTCATTGCTTCACTAGAAAATCCTACTGGAAGAAAAAAACGTAAAGTGCATGTAATATCCCTCCAGTGCTAGATTCTGGCCATATATTCTCTACATCATACAACTCAAATCAGTAACTCAGAATACTGAGAAAGTCTTTCTTTTTTAAGAAATGTAAATGGAAAAAGAAAATAAACTATGCAATACATTGCAAAACAAATAAAAAGCATGATGGTAACATTCTTAAGTACTTTAAAGAGCCACTGAAATCACTGAACCCTTTTTCCAATTGTCATCTTCAGCTACTTTACTTACCCACAGAAGTCACAGTTGTCCCACTAGATGGAGAAATCTGTAGTAATCTGGGGTCTATAAAAGGTGTAAAGGAGGAGGAAGATTTGTGTTTCTGGAGTGTGTTACTAGCGGACTGAGTCTGCAATGTAAATTTCAACTTTATTAATATTAATGACAATAAAAAGCATGGATAACAAACACCAACATTTTAAAGTCACTACAGAATTATGCTACAGAGCCTCCCCAAGCTTTTATCCTTCCTTTATTAATACACAATGCACTGCAGGCACCACACCTGAACTAGATACATATGCACACTGCACATGTTACAGCAAAATGTAATTAGCTAAACTGTCATCCCTGAACCTCAGCTGCTAGCAAAGCTTTTTAGGACAGACCACTACAATTAGGCACAAAGCAAGGGAATGTCTCTCCTTTTGAAAATCTGCTTAAATGTATGTATACTATTTTATCTGCACACTGTCTACTATCTACAATTTTTGAATTTATGAAGCATCTCCTGACTTGAGGTAGTTTAATATATTATGATGTTTGATCTCTTGGCTTGTGCAACAAAATCAGAACCATCTGGGATCAAGCATTCACTTCTATAATGGACTATGTTTCAATGTTCGCTACTGTTCATTCTCCCTATTTTGTTTAACCTGAGCCTCTTGCCAGAAAGCTGCAGCAGATTCTTCCACCTTTATTTGACAAAGCAACGTATTAAACCTGTATCGAACAAAGGTGCTCATTAGTGTGGAAGGTGTAGCAAACAGTGATATGACACTATGAATATGTAGTGGATAAAATCACTGGTGCTTGTTATGAGGTCTAAACATGAAAAAACATAAAGAAAGAAGACAAGTGAAACAATGAACTGTTAAAAATGGAAATGAAACGACTTAAAAACCCTTGCCAGTTTAGTATTACAGTGACAACATATCATACTGAAGCAGAATGAGACAAGTGGGGAAAAAAAAAGTGTGTATATATATAAAGGGTGTGCATGTGGTAAGTTATACCAAGCAGTACTGGGTTTTTGCTCAGTTTTATGCAAACATAGTTACAAGACACTTCTTTAGCATCAACTAATCTTCAACCTCTGATCTTCCTAATCCTCTACAGAAAAAAATAGCAATGGGTCTTTGGAGTATATCCCTCCCCTGCACAACCCAATACCAAAAGGCTCTTCCATCACCAGGCACTGCCACAACCTCCACTTCCCAAGCTGAGTTAACTGAACCCTGCTTACGTATTGCTTAGATCAAAGTAAAGAGCAAGCATATCTCTGGATCAATCAACTGATCTCTATAAACTACAAGAGTGCGCTTTTAGAAAGATCAAAGACCAGTGAAGCATAGCTGAAAATTAAGTATTATGCTAAATGAATTTCCAGGAGGAAACTCTCCCTCACACCCACCCTACTGCTACGTGGTTAAGAAGCATTTTTGATTATGTGGTAAACATGCATATTGCCATAAGCCTACCCAGCTCACTGCAACCTCTCCTCACCACAACACTTGCGCACCTACATGGCAGGACTGTACCCTGAGAAGCAGCAGCTTCTTTTCACCGGGTTTCGCTTGCCCTGTATGACCCCCTGCTTGAGACTCTCCTTGTAAGCCAGGGCTGGCCACCCAGCCAGGAGTGGAGACACCATACAAGGCTCCTTGCTCACTGCTGGGGTTGGTAAGGGGCAAAAGACTCTTCGTTCATTCCCATGTATGCGTATCCTCTGCTGCAAGGGGTTACACGCACGTAAAGGACCAGGCTTTCCCACTAGCACTTGGTAAAGGAAGGCACCATCCTGAGATCAGCCCAGGACAGCAAGAGGGAGCTTCCCCCATAGTGAAATCTTCTCCCCTTGGACACAATCAGCATTGGTGGAGAACAGTGATCTTTACACAGCTGCTTCTCAGGGTACACACATACTTGGAAAAAAACCCAAATATTTCCCCCCATTCATTATTTCAAAATAACAATACCTCAGGTTTTTACAACCCTCCCAGGCAACACCTGATTTGTTCACCCAGCCCACGTGGCAAGCTATAGTGAGCAAAATCCCTCCACAGCCACTTCCTCTCCCAAAGGGTGAGTCTCCACAAGCAGCTCCTCATATGTGTGGAGACACTAGTCCAGCCTTTACTGACAAAGCCAAAATTAACTGCTAATTCTGAAGAGGCACATTGCTTGCAATTAGCCTGCTCCCGGAATAAAACAGAATTAAAAAAGAGTATTGGCTTGAAAATGCAGTAGTCAAGTTTAGTTTAAAACGAACGCCATGCAATTAATGACTCACTAAAAGGAAGCAAAAATAGTAAACTGGCAAGTTTGGCGTGGGACTGCTCTAGAGTTAAGGGCTTCTTACACAGAACTGAAATGTGTTATTTGGGAGGTGGGAACAAAGGTGACAGGAAAAAAAAAGCAGGGGAGATTGGCTGGAGTTCCTTTGCAAACTAGCTACTAGGCAATGCTGCTATAACCCTATGAAAGCAGCCAGCTGTGGTGTAAGACATACCTCATTAGTAGTTAGCTTGTCCTGGGGTGTCTGTGGGGACATGGTGGGTGTCGGCTGGCTGGAGGATGGGGAAGAGGAGGTGGAGGAAGTGGAGGAGGAATGGCTTTGCTGTAAGAGATCTGGCAAGAGGTGAATGCGACCGGCAAAGCCATTGCTCTCATGATGGCTGGCACGCTTTTTGTCAACTGTACTCTGTAGAAAAAACAGGCACACTTGTCTTGCTCAAGTGCTGCTTAAAGGTCTATATCCCTAACAACCTCTCTCCTTCTCTCCCTCACTTCCTACCTTTTCACTTTTTTTTTTTTTTTTAATTATTTTTTTAAATAAGCTGACAATCCATGCTTTGATGCCTGCATGGAAAGTGGGCAGAGATACTAGAATTCATCAAATTCCCACCGGCAGGCAAAAGCTTGGTTCATGTGGTTGACTTGCACAGCCAGTTCCACCAATTAACAGAAGAATAACTGTGCTGCTAAGTCCAACACCACAACAGGGACAAGCACATTCTTGGGGATGGGGATTTTTTTCCCTATTATTTTGTTTTAAACTAACTTAGATCCTATACAGATAGCAGTTCGGACTTTCTGGAGAATCCCTTCAGCTAATTATTTAAAACAATAACCATGAAACCTTCATTTTCAAACAAGAGGGCTCAATTAAGAAATCAGCATTCAGTTGTGAAACTCAGAAATGCGATTACTGAGGAAACTCCTATAAGCTAACACGCTCATTAACACACAAGCTCATTAACAGGGAACCATTATCTTTCAGAGGCACAAGGATGCAATATTTTCAGAATCAAAGGCAACAACACAGCACTCTAGCTCTGTCCACATTCTCTGCCTCACCACCTATTTTGCTTCTCCCCCACACCAACTCTTGTGTGAAATCACATGTACATGTGTGTGTATGTTATCTGGGTGGTCTGTATGCCCTCAACTACAGGTTCAAAACAATTTTAAAAAAACCTTGAGTGCTCCCACCCCAGTCTCCCTCCCAGCCCCACTCCTGAGACACATATTTGGTTCTGTGGTAAAACTAAACTAAGTTTTTGCTCCAGGTACTTGCTCCACACACCTGCAGCTTTTCTACCCTTCTCTCCCACACACTTTGAGATATTCTGCATGGTGCTGCCATGAGTGTCACTGGAAAGCATGCAAAACAGAAGCAAGGGGTGATGGGCTACTGTTCTCTTTGCATGCATCAAACATCTTGCTCATCTGAAATTCACTACAGCTGCGTCTTGATAATACGAACAACAAATATAATGTAGAAACAGCATGGGTGAATGAGCGAGTGGGTTAATGAGCACAGAAAGGGTGCAGCACTGCACAGGGAAGGAAAAGCAATACCTGTCGAACAATTAAGGTGCCCTCCTTAGAAGGAGTCAAGGCAGGTTCACTCTCCACATCATCATGGACAATCATGGTTTTTACTGACTCTGTTTCACCATTGCTCAAGTTCAACGTTGACCTATTTGCCAGACAAGAAATAACTGGAGTGAGATAACAGCACTAGTGCCCTGGCTGTCACTGCCCTGAATCATGGAATACTCAGAATTAATTTATATTGTGACACCAGTAGAATATTTACATAAGCTGCCTAGAAAAGCCTCTCTATCAAGAGATTGTTAAACAGTTTCTTGTTCTGTAAGAAATCAAGGAAGAAGAGGGAAAGGACATTGAAAAGATTAGCCTCAGTGTTTGAATATATGAACATACAAGGCTGCTATGTCTTGCTCATAGATTGTAGTAAGCTGAAAGAACTAACATACAAGCCAAAGTAGCTAACATCCTTTTCCTTCAATCCCCTGTAAGGGAAAACAGATGCAAAACACTGTTAGAGGGACTAACACTGCTCGGACATCATCGGGTCCAGAAGTAGATTCATCTGCTCCTTCTTGTTCCATATCATCATCTTCCTCATCTGTTGTCCCTGATTCCTCACTTGAGGATGAGTAATCCGTTACTTTATGTGGAGGTCGCACATCCTCTACTGCTCGCAATTCCTTTGCCAATGCAGTTAAATCCTGATGGCAGAGGGAAGAAAAAAAATTAAAAACTGATGTTGCAAGTAGGAGAGAAGAAGAGTTTGCAAGACAAACCCACAGGATTAGTGCCTGAGTTTGTTCACTTGTTCACTTCTGTGATTCCATTGCCCCAGCAGTACTGTTTCCTTTGACTTACTCATTCCTAACAGTTACCAAAACTCACTTTCTGATAGATTCAAGCACCAGAAGAGTCAACCTAAGGGGGTCTTGCCATATCACAGAAAAATGTGCATACTCTAAAACCCAACTACCCTATGACTTCAGTTTACGCTATCATACCATCTGAAGGACGTATACAAGCACAAGGACCCACTCTCTCATAGTGGCTACTGTCACAGTTCATTTTCCTAAACTTTTCAAGCTAATAGCATCTGCCACAAGAAATCTAGACATCAAGGTTGTAGAAAGATCCTAGGACTTTCTGAGCCACCTAAGGCACAGTTGCAGAGAGCTGATCTCCTTGAAACCTTTTGATCAATTTCCAGCTGCAAGGAACTGTGCTGAGGCATTCACTTGTGAAGTCCGATTCATCAGCACCAGTCAGTCACACAAGACTGTCAAACAGTATATACAGTATGGGACATAAGCTGCACTTCTGTCTGCAGTTTGCAGAGTGGGTAAACATGGTTTGCAGTCAGTTCAATGTGTTCTCAGCTGTGTAGCTATGTTTTATTTAGCTGAATACAGTTTATGGCAAATATTTCACACATTAAACTATCAGAAGTGAAGGACCAGCCTCTATGTTTCTCTAGAAAGCTGACGGATTTGGGTGATGGTGAAGCATCATAAGAGATATGGCAACTGAAGAAAGTTTCAAGGAAAGGTGCAAATACTGTGAAAACCCATTGAGCTCCCCAAGATACAACTGGACACAGAGCTGTTATCAATTGTAATAGCAGCCAGATATAGGAAATGTCAGAAATCTTCCACAGAGAGTAGGAAAAATTTAAGGTCTTACCACTTCTCCCTGCACCATTCAGCCCAGCATTGGCACATTCAGGTCAAATGCATGACCATTGGTCCAGCCCCAGGAAGGAAGCACAAGATTGAAAGAGAGAAAGGCATGGATTAGGAAGGAAGAAGACCAGAGAGCAGAAATCAATTCCAGAAGCAGAGCAAAATCTAATGTTTGCAGTACTGATATGCACAGGCAATTACACAGCCCAGAACATGCTGCTAGACCCACAGTTACAAACTCAATTCTAGCTGATGTTCACCCCTAATGGCACTGAATGAAGCTCTCACTGTACTTTTTGTGAATCTACCTGAAAGAGAAGGAGGACAGGGGAGGTGGATGCAACTCACAGCAGGCTTGATAGGTCTGAAGACTTCCTTTTTCTCTTCAGGCTTTTTAGGTACACTTTCATGGCGCTGTGATGGCGAACCCTCTGATTTGGATGATGCTGCATGTGCCAAGACCCCAAAAGGAATACAGAACAAAACAGATTAGGCAGGGAGCTAAAACATGTTGTCTTACTTCACTTTAGAGTGAGGAAGAGAGGTGAGAAGACTATTAGGGGTGTCTGACCACAAGACCGAAGTTTCACTATGACATTGTCCCTGAAGGACTGTATAAAAAACATCATAAGCTGGGATTTGTATAGGTGCAACTGACCTATGTCTGAAGCCAAAGTAAACGGTCACAACAATTGTAAATCAAAGACTCAAGTGTGGCCACGAGCTGGAAAACCTCCATCATCATCCACTGTAGCCAGCTGAGACCTATCCATTGCAGTCTGCACCGCATCAACAACCACCACGGTGACAAGCAACAAGTATCAAAATGTGCCCCTGCACACATGAGGAAGGGAGGGAGCTGTGAGGGCATGGAGACTGGGCTATTTGCACACAGGAACATGCAGCAGTGCCTGGATGTGAATTAAAGAACAATGAAACAGTTTGACAATGATTTCTGTGCCTACTGCCTTTGCCAAGCAAGGACATACAGCCAAGAGGGTACAGGAAGCTAATCCATCTGTGACGCTGCATGCTCAAAGGTTGTTCCTTGTGAGGGTTATCAGTCTTAATTACTGAGGGCTTCACAGCTTAATAAACTCAGAAACACACTGTTCCAAAGGGTGGGAGAAGGACTTACATCTCATCCTGAACCGCTCTCCAGACCCGCTCTGAGAGCCAGGGTGGGAGCCAGGTTGCGAGCCAGAGTTGCTTGAGCCAGAAGAACTGCCACTGCCTGGCCTTGGTACAAGCTTCTCCACCCTTTCCCACAGCAGACGAGGCTCTATATTGCTGTATCAAGGGAGGAAAGAAATTCTTTGTTACACACACTTCAGTCACACACACTGAAACATCACTCTCCCTCAGTGTTTTGCTAATAACTCAACTGAAAGAACACTTTAACACTGAGCTCAGGGCATCAGTAATGCTTCACAACCCAGGCAGTGGCTCCCTTTGAAATAACTATTACCTTATTTATGATGGTTAAAAAAAAAGTTTAGGTGGGTATAAGCTATTCCTTTTATTTGGAATTATCTACCTGCCATTCTTATGCATCTAATCTGAAGCGGACAATTCTCTCAGCCTGCATGCAGCAGGTTTAAAATTGGCTCAGTAGTGTCCTAGGAACTAAACACTAGCCAAAAAGAATACCAGAATACCCTCACCCCTGTCCAGTGAGCTAATTCCAGGGTGGCCTCCCATGTTCCTCTGCTGAGCTCAGGAGTCAGCTCTCTCTTCCCCTTCCTGACCTCGGATGCTGTGTCACAGCTCATGGAGTCTTTTTCCCCCTCTTAAAATATTTTTTTCTGGCTAAGAGGCCAAAAAGTTTCTGAGGTCTCTTCACTTTAGATATTACAAGCCCTTCTGCTGACAGTAATCCCCATGGTACATCCAAGATGACCCACTGCACCAAAAGGCAAGATGTTCACAAACAGCCATATTTTTTCCAAAATTTGAAGGATATTTGAAATTATTGCTAAAATTACAGGGCAGGCAACTCAAATGAGAAGAGGAAAGAAGAAATTTTGTCAGCATTTGTTGACACATGCTACAGCAAGGGAAATCAATATTAATCATTACTGAAAAGGGATCCTACATTATCTTCCTTTCACATCCTACAGGCATTGCCAAAAGCTGTCCGGAAACACCTGGATTCCCATAAGCCTTTTCCTTCCAATTCAAGAAAAGCCAGGACACGTAGGCTTACAAACCTCGTGGAATTTCTTTGACCTGCTTGGTTATTTTGCTGCCCACTGCCCTGCAGTGGGGAATCACGGCGGGACAGGACTGGTGATCGGGATGTTGTTCTCACAGGTACCTTGGGAGAAAAAAGGTTGTGTTAAACCCACGAAGAGGACAGAGAGGACAGGAAGATACAATCTCTCCTGCCACGAAATATATTCTTAAGATCTTAACAATGTGTTCTAAGTACAAGCTAGTATCAATGACCAAAAGCAATGAACAAACACCCACAAAGCCAAAAGCCTTAGTTGTGATGCTGTTCAGAATTTGAATAGAGCCCAAAGTTGAGTCCTAATATTAAATAGAGTTTAATGGTTATCACACGAACACGTACACACCCTGCTACCCTCCCAGCTACTGAGACATTTGAAAAGAATATGGCATTTTGACTGAAGCAGGGAAGGCACAAAGCAATTTGCTGAAACAGCATGAGAATTAGGAGAATAAGCTCAAGGGAACCAAACAAATGCCCGGGAATGGATCAGCAGAAGGCAAAGACTGGTGGGGGGGGGGGGGAGCAAGAATATACTCAGAAGAAGCAAATCCCAGTGGATGGGAGGGGGGATGGGAGTGGGAGAGGAGGAGGAAATATATTGAATGTTTCCTTTTTGTTCAGATCCATCTCAATTTTAAATAAGTGTATGATTCATAGTTTGGGTTGCTAACCGATGAAGAGGAATATTAACTCTGAGCAATAACCTCAGGGATAATTTGAATTCTTTCCTGAATATGGTAATGATTTGTTAACTTTGCATAATAAATTGTTTCTCTGAAATAGCTGCATTCTATAAATAATTAGCAATTTTATATGAAGCTTCAATATTGTACTTCAGGTTGATTAACATTAACCCATTGACTGAATACCTACATTATGATCTGCCTTCCAAAATACTGTTACCAGTACTGGCACAAGGGCATGGTCTTCCCAGTGCCCAGGGTATCACATCCTTAAGAAAACTGTAATTAATAATAAAAAATACCACACATCTGTCTTTCTACTCCTTACCCTTGGAGGCACCTCGTCACTGTCTGATCTAGCCCAAGCCTTTTGGGTGGGGTCAGGTACCTCCGACTTAGAGTCAGAACTCTGATTAAGCACTTCACTGCGTGAAGGTGGATATGGGTCCTGGGAACGAAGATGGTGATGAGCAAATTTGGGAGAAGGGTCACTGAAGGAATGGGATCGCGAGACAGGGGAAACATTGTTCTTGAGAGATGCCAGATGGGACCACTGTACCTTACAAGAAAACAAAACATAAAACATTCAATGCGCTCAGTATAACCGGCTTTCCAATTAACACAGAATAAAGGCAGGTGGGGCAGGCAGAGACAAATTGGTTATGGCATTAGGTAAGCGTGGGGTGGAATCGATGCACTTAAAGCAAGGCAAGCGCCCAAAGAACGTAACAGACTGAAAATACAGCACATATGCATTTTTTGTGTGATACGCTCTCCACATACACATACACTGGTGCCCAGAGGAAAAGGGGACCCAATATCTGCACCATGAGCCTGAATTCAAAGGCCGCTCAAGACAGAAGTTGCCTTCTGTTCCCTGGTCTTCAGTGGGCTTTGGCCAGGTCTCATGGCAGCACTGGTGGGCTGGGAAATTTGAAGTGGACATCCAATTGAAGCAATGTACAAAATTAAAGAATGCTGTAAATTGGGCAAACCAACAGACATTTACATTTCCTAATAAATTTAGGAACTGGATACAGCTCAAAACTTTTGGAGAAAGACCATAATACAAAGCCTTTATTCCTTTACAGTTATTGCAATATATATAAAAAACCATAATATATATTGTATATAGTATACATATGTACAATGCATATTATACTTACACCATATATGTACCATATAGTGTACATATATACATATTTATACACAAAGTACACACACACACACTTACATGCACACATATTCAATTACACATACTAAGAAGGCATAACAGTGACCCTGGAGTTAAAACTCCATTACGATTCCCAGTGAAATCCATATTGACCCTTCAGCCTACTTCCTCTTTGTGCATAAGCCTGTGTTTCAGAGTTAATTTCTGAAACTAAGGAGGAGGAAAGGTCATAACTGAGGAACATGCTGTTTTCACACCTAATGATTAAGCAAAACTTTGCTTTCAATCCCAGTTTCAGTAGGCTGGCTGTATTTGTTTTTATATGATTATTATTTCCTCAATTTTAATACACACAGCTGTTGAAGAGCCTGATTATCCTTAATATGAGTGGAAGACACAGACTTTAAAAGTAACTGGCACAGAGTATGAAGATACAAGTCCAATATTTTGATATAGTCATAGAAGTTTGAATAAAAGCCAGGAAATAATGAGCAAGAGATGAAGTTCTGTCCTGACTTCTCCCACTCTTCCGTCTGTTCAAATTCTCCTGTTGTCCAAAAGAGTGGCAATACCTAGTCACAGTCAGGGATGGTTTTAGCTTGCACTGTCATCAACAGACTTTATTTGAAAGAAGAAAATTCTGCATGGAAACAGAGGAACTAAATGCAGAACTCTACCGTTTAATTTAGCATACTAAATTGCTCAGAATTCCTGGGCCATGTCAAAGTTTTAGACAAAGGTTACTTATTCATGCAATATGAGACTAGATATCAAGATCTGGAGGCCTCTCCTTAGAAAACAACGGAACAATGGCTACCATGAAGCTCTTGGTCTTCTTGATTTTCCAGGGGTGGTACAGAGCTCTATTTAGCAACTGCAGGCCTACTGACAATAAACTTGCTTTTCTTAGACATGCTCTGCAACGCTCTTTGAAACACTGCTCATACTATTAAAACCCACTTGTTTAGTTAGCTTTTTTCTGCAAGAATTTAAAAAACCAAGCAAGTGCACTTTTTTCCTGAGCATCCTTTTTAGTAGTAAATACCTTGCACAGAACAAATTCTGAATTGCAAAATGCTCTGCAACTGCCACCAGCATTTAACCCGTGTCACTGCTGCACAGATAATAACGAGATGCAAAAGTTCTACTCTAGCTCTAACATTGAAAAAACCCAAACCAAACCAAACCAAACCAAACCACCAAACTCAGAAATCCATCAGTTTCTCAATAAAACAAGCAAAAATAGACAAAGAGTAAATCTACAGAATAAGCTGTTTTGTGTAACAGTACTACCCTCTACAATAGGCTTTCTAAGTGCAAAGATCTGCAAATTTGAAGGAAACATGTTAGGACTTCTGCATTCCCTCGAGGATCACCAAGATTTTCCTGGGCACTTACCTGGGGCTCCATTGGCCTCTGCAGGGCAGGCTGAGCAGGTTCTGAGTTTCCATTGGAAAAGGACTCTGATCTTGAAGGCACTGGTGGCTCCAACACTTTGCCCATCTGTTTAGACTGTGCTTCAGGGGAGCCCTGATTAGTTTTTCTAAATCTCTCCTCCACCTAAGCCAAAATAAATGGAGGTTAAGCCTCGAGTCAGTAAAACCAATTACAGTAGAAATACAAAGGGGAGTACCACCTTTTCTTTACCACAAAGAAACCAAATACATTTGGGGTTTGGCAGGATTTTTTCCTGACCACTTTTGCCAGCACTGTAAGTTCACTGAGTGAACTACACCAAGGCAGCAAGTATGCCAATATGGATAATCCATACCAGGAAGAGAGGAGATACAGGAGGTAGTAAGATGTGAGATAATGTCATGAAAGACCATTAGGGGCCTTCTTTCTGCCTAGATTGTTATCGGTACTTTCCTCACAGATAATAAAAAGGATATATGAAAACAGAAACAACTTTATAATATAAAAGTACATTTCCCATTGCTATCTCTTACTTTAGTTGACCACCTTATGCAACCAGTGGTTTTGGATGATCTGCTTTCCTGTGCTTTTCTCTTTGGCAATAGAAAAAGAGATAGGAGGATATGTTTCTCTGCCAGTTAATACTGGAGTCTGTTCAGCTTTAGGCACAAAAGTGTAGGATTTATTATTGTCTCTCTTACCAATCAGTCCCAGCACAACCTCAAAGGCTGTAGAGGACAGTCCCATCATCCTGTTTCCTGTTCTCAGGAAGGTGTAGAATTGATCTTATATTAACCTCAAGAGCTTGCTGAGGGGAAGACTAAATCAGAATGTACTCAATCCTCAGAAGACCATCAAGCAAGGTCCCCATGCAGAAACATCACCTCTTTCAAGGCCACAATACTGAGAACAAAGTGAGATGTATGAAGCACAGGAGATGGAGGGAGGCTACAGGCAGAAAGGAAATAGCCTCCCATTTCCTAAGACTGTTGCTAGAACCAAGGCAGCATGTGCCAGGGAAGCTGCCTCTGAGGAATGCTAAACTCCCAGCATTTTATCAAAGCACCAAAGATCAGACTGGAAGCTTGGGATGATTTAATTTGCTTTAACCCTTGTGCCCAGAGCACGAAACCAGTATTGGGACGATTTCCTAATTGCTCCCTAGCAGTGATGGTCTGGAGATGATGGCTACCAGAAGACAGAGGCAAGTTTCCAGACTCCTCACCTCAGGTGGGCTCCTTTACAAACCCAACTTGCCGCTGCTTTCCAAAATTTCAGGATAGTACCAGTTTGCCTATAGGCAAGCAGACAAGGTTCTGTGAGGTCTACACAAAACATACCATGTCTTGGGAAGTACAACAATAATGGAGGCAAGGATCTTCACCATGCAATCATTTTCACCACTGTGTTCTACTTCACAGAGGCATTCTTTAAAGTCTAAAAAACAGGCCAGACTCCTTGTTATGAATAGAATAAGGAAAAGCCTCAAGTCCTTCTGTCTGAAGAAACAGGTTTTCACGTCTCTAGCTGTAGATGATAGGAAGTTTCTTCCACAAAGCACATAAACTGCATGAGCAACATGTCCTCAAAACCAGGCAAGAAGTGGGAAGGAGGTAAGAGTACATTCCTGGATAGAAACAGGTCCTGTTCCAGTCATCTGACTGTCTGGATCTGAAAGTGGTATTAAGTTCCAAGTCCCCTGCTGTTTCCCAAAGCCGATCATGGAAGTCCATTTCCTTATAACCTCATAGCTACTGCAGTGAGGAAAAAAACTAATCACCATTAAACTTTGCCAGTCATGAAAGTTAGTCCACTTCAGCTTACCATCCCAATGGTCAGCATCTCTGTAAGTGGACCCTTTCTCTGGAGACCAGTATGGCTGAAAGTATAAGGCATAGAACTCAATCCTACTGTTATTTTACGTAAAGAATGTTGTCAGAGTTAATGCCTGCTGTTAGGATTAACTGGTGGCATTCCTACTGCCAGGTATCAAGACATTATGGCTATACTTCTACCACACTTTTAAAAAAGACTACTGCACAACAGTCTCCGGGAAGATCTGACTACTAACCAATTTTTCTGTCTTTACTTTCGGCTTAGAGCAATCACAAAAGAAAAAGACTACAACAGAAAAACAGCTGAGTCAGTGGTTCTCCTAAAGGATGTAACACTTGAATCTTTGCCAAGGAGTTTCTCTCCTTTTCAACTCTGAAAGGCAAATGAAACAGAATACAGTTCTGCATCCCTCCAAAGCCAGCATTCAGGCTGGACAGAAGTGCTAGACTGGCACAATGCTTTCACTGAGGTGGGCCAAGAGCATGCAACAAGGACAAGAGGGCTGGTTCGATGTCTGCACCATCACATACCAGACAAGTCTGAACTTCTTCCAAATAAGAAAGACGTATCAGATACTTCAACCATCAAGCAGAATGGATGAGATAGAACAAACATGGTTTATTAAGAACTTGGACAACAGCATCTAGAATAAAACGAGTTTGTGTCCACCAAGTCCAAACAACAATACTTCAAAGACTAAGAAGCACTGCTGGATGAAGCTGCACCGAGAGCTACTTTATCACATTTAGCAGGCCTAAATATATTTTCTGTTCTTGTTCCAAAATGTATTTACCTAGTTCCCACATGCAGCTGATGAATGCCATTAAGAGGTTTGACTAACATTGCCCAGTCTGGTGGTTTGTGGGCAGTATGGTGCTCAAGGGAAATGTAAGATCACTGAAAGAAAGCCAAATATACATCAAAGAGGCGTTTACTTGCTTAGCAATGTTATTCATGGACCAGTGAAGACAGGGGACCACTCACTGAAAGAAAAAGCACTTCAGATTGACTTGTGAGTGCCTGAAGTCCAAGAAGGCAGCATCACAGAGTATCAAAAGAGCGGGACATGATCTCAGAAGAGAATACTTAACACTTCAAAAATGAAACTAATGAAATTCAGGTTTGCATTAACGAGAACGAAATTTTGAAGAGTGTAAGATAAAACACCAAATCTGTAAATGTGCTGAGTCTTAACATCCATCATAGGTTTGTGCTTTCCAGCTGCCTCTCAATTTCAAATCCCCAGTACTTGCCAGAGACACAGATCACCAGCTGCACCAATGCTTCCTAAGAAAACACATCTGATGAAGCACAGATGTAACTTCCGGACATGATCCTTCCAAAACCAGGTCCCCTTAGTCTGCAGCCTTCCACACCTTCTTTCCAACTTCTACACCTCAAAACTCTGAACTCCACTGATTGCAGCAGAAGTACTCAGAAGTTGCCCTTGGGCTTGAAAACCAGTAGCCAACAGTTTAAAATATCCTGCCCCTTCCAAGTGGTGCTTTGGCCTCCAACTCTATCGTAGCAGAACTGCAGTTATGCTGATGGCAGCAGGCAGAGAAGCAGTTAGCAGACTCTTGTTCAAAGGAGGACTTACCTCACGTGCTCTTTCAGCAGGCTCATAGTGGGATTTTGGCTCAGGGGTATGATAGCTTTGTTTATTTCTTTCTTGCTGCTGCTGCTGCTGTTGCTGCTGCTGCTGTTGCTGCTGCTGCTGCTGCCGCCTGTGGTCGTGCTGCAGTGACAGGAGGTAGGCTTGCTCCTGCTGCAACTGGCGCTGGAGTCGCTCTGCCTGGCGGTGTTCCTCCATCTCTCGCCATCTGTATTCCTTTGAGAGAACGGGCGAGGAATTCAAGACATGACACTGACTGTACAGTGGATGTGTCCCTACCAATCCCATTAAAAATGCACCTTTCTGGTTGCTGTTGCTTTTTTGTTTGTTTGTTTGTTTATTTCATTGTTAAAGTATAACCAAGAGCTAAGTTAGACCCATATGACTTGTGTCTTATGTTGGGAAAGTCATGAGTGTAGTGCTAAGCTTGACATGATTGGAGAGTTATGTCAAAACTGGTTTTTATTAAAGGGAAAAAAAAAGAGTTATTTATACTAAATCCAGTGTAAAGTTCATAAAACAATGATTTAGACCAACACTAGGCCATTGTATCCTGGGGTGGATTTACATATCATGTGTGCTTTTGATCTGCAACACAAGCACTCTAGTTCTTCACTGAATGCCAAGGTCTGTTCAGAAACTCGACCACCACACCAGAACTGTTCCACTTTAACATAAAGCCTCCTCTTATTGCCCAGAAAGCAGTGTGACCATACAGCACTTCTCATATGTGCCTGTCAGCCCACAACACTAGCATAAATGGCCTTTTAATCAAGCTCCTTTGTTGTCATACTGTCAGTGCAGCTGTGCCCGACTGAGGGAAGCCTAGGACTGGCCGGATAAATGGATCCTATAGCTACTGAACAAAACAGATACAGTGCTTTACCAGTAACATGGCCTGCTCCTGGAGCAGCTGCTGCTGTAGAATTTCCAAGTGCCGCTGCTCCTCTTCTAGCTGTCGCCTGATATACTCCTGTCACATAGAAATTACCCAGCAATAAATTTATTCAAAAGGAATGCATCAGAACCCCCTGGGTGGAACACCACACGCTACTTCCCCAGTTCAGCTTTAATGAGAAATGCACTTCAGGATGGATTAGTGCCTGCAGAACAATTTAGGAAGCCCTGCCTCCTGAGCATTAGATTTTGGCCCCTTCTGTTCTGAAATTTGCACTCCTGCAAATGTTGCCGGCACAGGCCAGAGCTCATTTATGTATTTTGGAAGTGGTTTCAAGAAGCAGCAAAATGCACTTGAAGGTTTTGGAAAGTTAAAACACAGCAAGTCTGACTCAACACAGCCAATACAAAGTCACATGCAAGTTGTATTAAACATTAGTGTGTTGCACTGGTGCGATGAACTGTTAGCAACAGCTAGAGCCAGGCATAGTGTAGGCAGAGCTGGAGCAAGCTCCCCCAAAATGGGCTCTGCCAAGTGCAGTTGGGACCTGGCCTGCTGAGTCTCCCCTGCTGCCCTCACCAGAAGCCTCTCCTGAGCAAATGCTGCCAGCCTTGCTGAATTATGCGATGGTTATGACACAAACAAACATCCACCAGGAAACAAATATTAGACCAAAGTCGCTTGCTCTTGCCATCTAGCCATCTCTTCACCTGCAGCCTCAACAGGTCAAGACATTTACTCATTGCTTCACCTACCCCCTGGAAGAACTCAAACTCTGAAGCACCAAACCCAAGCTGGTAACATCCTATCATGCAATTAATGGAAGTATGTAACATGTGCATGCGCACACACACAAGCACACGCACACATTTACAGTGTATGCATAAAGAAATTAATGGATCAGTGATACAGTGATGGGAGTTATAGAAAGTCTTGTGACAGACTGATGAGATACACTATACTGTTGTTACGCACATTGGCTGAGCCACACTTTGAGTTAACAAAAATTCTAAGAGGGAACATGTCTTTTCTTCTAAAAAAAAAGAATAAAGATTCAGAGTGGTTCAGCTTGGCCACACTAATTAACCATTTGTCATTATTGGCACTGTGCGTAATTAGCATTTCAACAGTTTAAAAAGCAGCTGGGGGAATACCCGGTGTCTGCCCAAAAGCAAATTGCTATGCTGTAATTAGAGATTTTCCCTATATTTATTCCCGTTGGTTAGTCTTCTCTCCTTTTGACTCAAGATTCTTTGACACATACACAAAGACAATAAAATTTCCCAGTAACACAATCATCTATGATCTCAAATACAGAGAATTTATGTAAGAAAAAATTAATGTATGTCAGGCCAAACCCAGCATTCCTGAAGTTAATGGGAAATTTACAATCAATCAGCCTCTAGGACGGAAGTTTTGGCCCTTTATTTGCGATCAGTATTTTGCAGTACATGCACAGTAAGTATTGCTCTGATTATCACCCTGATTAAAGTTATTAAAGGATTTTAAAACATGCAGATTTCATGCATAAATATAGCAGCTGAATTTCACAGTTTAACAAGTTTCTCAGTTGTACTTTCAATGTATTAAGGGCACACTGGCATAACTTACAATATACTTGTTGCCTGAATGGGCATACATTACTGATTTTAAACAGACAGAGTAAGAGAGGGAAACTGTATATTAAAGTTTTAGGATGGAAAATCCTCTGCAGCCAAAAGATTTCATCCCAAATTCAGAGTATTTAAAGTTCATGACAATGACCAATTCTGTGTGCCAGAAGCCAACACACAACAGAGCTGCCATTCTCTTGGGAGGCCTTCTGAACAGGGGCATGTCCTGCAAGAACCACTGATCCAGCAAGACAAGCCTAGAAACAATTTTCAGCCCCAGTGATGATTTTGCCAATTCTGGTGAATTTTAGTCCAGCCCAGGGGCACGAGCTGAATTTAGAATGAGTATTGCAACAAGACTTCTTTTTTTGAGAGAATATTGAGGCTGCCAGAGTTTTCCATAAAGCCCTACAATCCTATGTTAGTGCATTTGCTGTCAAAAACAACAAAGATGAAAGAGTTAGTGTTACATTGCCTCTAAGCTGCTTTAGGCTTACTACTTTTTAAAAAATTAAATTAGAACTTAGACAAAGCAAACCTATTGCACATATATCTGTATCATGGACTCACCTGCTCCCTTTCTACCCTCCTCTTTTCCTCCTCTGCTCTTCTTCTCTCTTCCTCCTCCTTACGCCTCCTCTCCATTTCTTCCAGACGTCTTTTTTCCTCCTGTTCTCTCCGCCTTTGCTCGCGCTCTTGTTGCCTTCGAGCTTCCCTTTCTCTTCTTTGTTGCTACAAAAAGGGAAAAGAAACCACAGACTTTTACTTTTGTTGTTATCAAAGAAAGAGGTGGAGTTGTTTTCTATGGTGAAGAGCGGGATTTACCAGGACTAGCAAGCTCTGCAACCAAGTGACAAAACATTTTATGCAAGCGTTCCACCAGGAAACTAAACTCACACCCAGCACGCATCTATCCCTAAAAGTAGCCTCACTTCCACTCTCTGGTTTCTTCATGCACACACACAAAGTCATGTACCATACTCCTGATGACAACTGAGCTGTGGAAACTCACTCCTCTCTTCAAGAGAGGCTAACACAAATCTCAGTCTTTGAACAACTGTTGAACACAGAGATGACAACTTTTTTGACATCAACAATCTACATGTTGCCAAAAGGGAATGATCAGCCCTACTGAATCAGCTAACTTAAATGACCACTATTTGAACTTTCTGTAAGTAGCTTGTCTCTTAAAACAATTCACGGTCTGCTAAGAATTTTGTAGTGTGACCCAATATCCAAGCTTAATTTAATGCACTGCCCAAAACTTTGCCTAGGAGAGAAGGAAGGCTGACCAACAGCACCTCAGCTCCTCCCAGAACATCAAAAGCACCTATATGTAAAAGAGGAAAAGCAACTGAAGTAAGATTTACACTTACACAGATAAGCTTCCACACATGACCCAAATACAAACTGGTGCTGATTAGGTCTGCTCACGTCTGAAAAAAAACTGGAAAACAGCTCTAGAAAGCATGAACTGACTCATTTATGTCTATAGAGCACCATGTATGACTTCAGAGAAGACATTTTAAATGCCCATACAGTCGTGACCAACTCTTCCTGCACTTCAGCATAAGCATCCAGTTACTCCACCTACATCAAAATCCCAGGCAGCCTCCCACAACTGCCTAAGTGTCAAAAGACCCAGCTGTCTCCTGTTCAACCATCAACTGGGAATATCACTACATTTACTTTCTTTATACGTTTCTATAATATGCTAAAAAATATGGAAGAAATTTAAACCAAAAAATAGCATGTACAAATTTAATCCCAAGAACAAAAATGAAAACCTACATTGGTTATTCTTTATCACATTTAGGTTAAGGTTAATACTATCCCAAATTTCTGTTGAAACAAAGCTGCCACAGATTTGCCTGTCTTAAGGCACTCCAAATAGTCTTGCAAGAAAGAGCACTCACACTAAGCTTTTATTTGGGTTCACAAATCCAGTTACTGGTGTGAGTTTCATAGTTGTGCTCAACTGGAAAAGCAAGGGCCGATCTACACTCGCTGTGTTACTTCATGGGAAATGAGCTTTCTCTGCTGGGCACATTTTCTTGCATTACTATGAAGTAACTGAAAGATCAACAGCCTTCCCATCTTCCGGAATTGATACTGCCATGACAGTGGAGGAGAAATACCAGGGGGAAAAAAAAAGATGGTTCTTGGGGTTTTCTGAGCTTTTCTGCCAAGAGAAGTCGTGGATGTCCCATCCCTGGCAGTGTTCAAGGCTAGGCTGGATGGGGCTTTGAGCACTGGAAGGTGTCTTCTGCCCATGGCAGGGAAGTTGGAGCTGGCTGGCCTTTAAAGTCCCTTCCTACACAAACCATTCTGTGATTCCATCAATTAGGAGCACTTAAATAGTACAGGCTGCTTTCCAATTCTCTTCCATTAACTACAGTTCAGGGGAAGACATGACTTTCCGGAAGACCACTGTTGAAGTACACCCACACTGTAACTATCATGCCCTCCTTCCTGGCCTATAGCATCATCCTGGGTTCACCACCACCTTCCTGTGCCACAAGACATAAGCTCTTTTATCCCCCACACTTTCTGTATCTTCTCAGAAACACAGCTTCCTTGCTCTTGCATCTCTTCTAACTAAATCCATTTACCAGCCTTTTCACTCATGCTTAAGCCAGCTCCCTTCAATGAATGTAGATATATAAATAGCAAAAGTGCTGCAAGGCAGCTACGGCACGCGGTGCATTTCATAGGTTTCACTGCTTCCCCTCCGTCATTTTTTAAGCACTGTAAAAGGATTAAGTAGGCACTTTTATTTCTGAATATATGCATCAGTGTCAAGCAATTTCTACATTTAAGTCAATATATTCAGGTCCTTCTTGGCTAATCAAGTCTGACAGGCTTTTGTTTAAGAAAAGTAAGATGTGAAGTACAGTAATTCTGCTGCCTTGAGGATGCAAGAGACAGCACACTGCTGACTGATTAATATAATATGCACATTTATCAACTCAAACAATATTGTGTTGACATTGTTAAGCGGATATATTGCAGATCTCAGGATGGCATCATTCTCACTACAAGGAAGACGGGTAAATTCATCGCTTCTTGAATTAATTCAGAAGTGTTCAGGAATAAGTATAAATAACTGAACTTAATATGAGAAAAATAAGCTACAAATTGATTAAGCACACTGGTTTCCCATGGCATCACAAAATAAACAAAATCAATTGTCAAAAGATGAGATTTTTAATGAAACCTTGATCCAGACATCTAGCTCAGCACAACAGCAGATACTTATTACCCAGCAAAAGAATGAGGGGGGGAAAAAGGATTTAAGTCAAATCTCAAAATGTACTACGGTCTGTGCACCAAAGTAGGCAGGGAGATTGGGCTTCTCAGCATCACTTCCATCTTCCCATCAGACACTGCCTCAGCCTCCTGCCAGGTGAGTGGGAAGAGAGGTACCTGGCACTGCAGGAGCCCACACAAACACCCTGCATGAGCCCCTTAATCCCAGGCCTAGCTGTAAAAGAAAGGTTTCACTTCCTTTGCACGTGGTCTTTGAAACCTTGGCATCAAACCAGTGGTCACTAACGAAGTGGAATTTACTTTTAACACGCCCAGGGAGAGGAAACCCACAGTGACAACCATCTCTTGGATCCTAGTCCACATCTTGTCAAAGCAATGCCAAAGATGGTTGGTGGCAATTTGTGTTGACCCAACCTGGCTTCAGAGCCAGCCCTATAGCTGACTTTCTTGTATCCATCTGTTGGCACAAGGTTGCCTTCCTGACTGGCTCTAGCAACTCTTTTGTGAGGACACACCAAAACCCTGATCACTGTGTTCCTAAGGCTTGCCCAAAGGATGGGAGAGGGACAGGGAAAACCATTTGTTAATACCAATGTCATATTTCTACGCATAAAAATTTGCCTTCCAAATTTAGTGCATGTGATTGTCAGATACTGTAAATTTGTCATGCACTACAAAAAACACTGACATAAAACATTCTTGTCCAATAAGCAGCAGGTATAGATCTAGATTCCTGAACTTATGGATGAGTATTCAGGTGTTCTTTAGCTGGGTATAGTATTACCAACTTTCTTGCACGTGTCAGATGTAAAGTTTCTTTCCAAGGAGCTAACTGATAACCAGAAGATAAGGCAAGAACTCTTCAAAGAAGTGTCAGACATGCCAAAACAGAATTTTGACAGAGTCCATACTGCCTCAAATTACTGCATTTCACAAAATGGGCATTTGCTATGCGAACAACACTAAAAAAAAAAAAAACACAAAGAAAATACAGTGTTAATACTCTGGCTCCTTGTCTGGTTTTAGGGTGCAATAATGATGATCTCATAATGGAACCTGACATTTCCAAACTGGAAGTCCATGCAGTAGAGCATGATTTACCAGGAGGGGGCAATGCAACTACACACGCAGTTGGTCTATACCAACGAATTCAGGCCCTCGTCCATACAGTGAAATGCTGAAGATAGATACAGATCCTCTAATTTTAAATTCCTAAAATATTATTACTGTGTCTCATATTCAGAAGAAGATTGATGATACATATATTAATTATTTCTTTCACAAAGAATTAGGTAGCCTGGTATCAGCTTAGGAAGAGAATTGGCAAGATTAATAAAGAGATTTTTGCTTTGTCCACACTAGAGATAAATCAGAAGTAGAACTTCTTATTCAGTACCAATCCAAGCTGCAAGCAATTCATATTAAGTAGCTAAGAGTAAGCACCCCTTCTGTAAAAGAAATAAAGCCCTGGCAAAAATTGCCTGCAGGTACACCTACATTAGCATCTTGGTTCAGGATCAGGAGTGGTCTTTTGAAGTGAATCACCCAAACATCTCCACTTATCCAGTTTTGTTTCATATTTTGAAGATGTCCTGGAGTGCCAACCACACCTTTTGGATGAAATTAAAAAGGCTGATGCACTCCAACCACAAGTAGGCACAGAGTCTAGACCTCAGCCAGTCCAAAGGAATTCCTCCTGTCTTTAAACACATGAAGTCTTCAGGTCCTCAGCACTTTAATTACTGTGCTCCACGATCTGCTTCTACAGGGCTGTACTACTTGTCAGTGGAGCTGTAACCTACCACTTCAAAAACATCCATCTTAGGTTCTCATGATCAGGGACAGAGACACCATTTAATGAAGCTATCCTGAACTGCAGAGGTCCACAGAGAATGGGACTCCACCACAGACAATTCTGAATTTCCCAAGCCAGACTCAGTTTTGCTAAGTACAAATTTAAATGCTTTCTGATACCCAGTAGTTTTCTCCATGTTGCTGAGCAGAAACACAGACACACATTAAACCAGCCAGGAACAGCTCAGATTTCTTGTTTAAATTATCTAAACACCTACATAGTTGATAGTCTTTATATGTCTTTTGAAGCAGGACTGGAGGTAAAACAAATAAATCCCCTTCCCAAAATTCTCAAATAATTTTCTGCAGTTTGACCACATGTCATTTTCGCCTCCTCAGTAACACATGAACTACAAGGTTCCTACAACAGCAAGTTTTAGAAGTCACCTATATGCCTTTTAAAAAGTAATCTTTTCTCTAATACTGCTGAGAATTACAGTTTTTGGCAGATGTCCTAAACACCGTTCCTGTTACAGTCTCGGTCAAAACTGTCTAGGCTCTGTGCCAGCATTGTAAGAACAAGCCCTCAATTTTAATTTAGGAAGCGGGGTGGGGGGGGAAGTATATGCAACTTGTTCAGGAAGATTATCTAATGCATAAAATTCTACCAAAGAATATTAATTAGGTATATGCAAACATACTCTACACAAGCAAAAATTACAAGAAAGCAAGTGTGGTAAAAATATCAACAAATTTATGAACGCCCTGAGCTTCAATGCCTGACACTAATCTTAACTCCCATTACCAAGCTCTCCATTGTTTACTGGCTTCATCAAAACAGGGGGGTGAGTTAAGGACAAAGTGACAACATTTCAATATTTTGGCCTTCATTTGTGTCACAACACTGATGTTTATCTAAATTTGTGTCTACCACCCTTCCCCCATCTGAAGGAGCTTGTTTTGGCTGCTGTTTTTTTAAAAATCACTTGGGATCATACATTTTTCCAACACAAGATTCAATGAACTAAGTGGGGTTTTTTTGAAAGCTAAATGTGAGCCTTTTTTTTAATGCACTTGATGAACAATATGCCCACACCATCACCTGTAAAAGGAAACTTTTGTAACATGTCATTCCTATTTATGCCTCCAAGGGAATCCGGCAGAGGTTACAGACCAATACCAGGTAAAAAGCTTTGATCTTACAAATTTTACATGTTTCACCATGCAACCCTACTCAGTAATACAATCTACATTACATGCTGTCTTGGGGTTGTGGTAGCTGTCAGTTTTGTTTCATATTTTTAAAAGCAGGACTGATTAAACGTAACTTTCAGGTAACTGCCTTTTCTTTTTACTTGCTCATTTAGTTATAACTGCAACATCCCGAAAAAGTCCAACCCGTGCAGGGAAAATGGTGCATTGCTTTGTTTCCACTACTAGCAGCAGCAGCTCCTTTATTTTAAAAAGAAAATCCAGATTTTAAGAGTTGCACTGATTACTAAAGTTAAATGACCTAGATAATTTAATTGTAATCCTCTTCCTCAACAAAAAATACTGCCTGCAGAACCTCAGAGATTAAAGGGGCATTTAAAAAAAATCATTGACTTCAAATTTAAGAAAAATTTGAGAGGCTAAATAGTATCTCAACTTTTGCCCACCTTTGACAATATCAGTATTTTATTTTCATATTTTCCTAGTATCTTTTTTTATTACTTACTCCCCCCACAAACAGTCTAAAACAGTTGGAAGTGCTACAGTGTTTATCTTGGCATTCTCTGAAGGGTGGGGAAGAAACAGAAGAGAAATGGAGTTTATACGCCTTCCCCTCATTCCTCCTCATGGATTCATGTGTGGCTGAATCTTAGCTACCAATCCCTCCTTATAGCAACACTAAACTCATTTGCACTTTGGAAAAGAGGGATAAGGAGCATAATGTGACCTGGAAGGGTATTTGGAACTTTGTATTACCTGTTATGCAAACACATCACAGGATGCAAATCAACATTTGGTCCTGGTTGCATCCTCATTAAACATTACCAGGATTTGGAAAACCAGACTGGGTGTAGTTTTTCCATCATTCCTATGTGGACAGTTGAAACAGACTCAAGCAAGAGGTCATTTAAGGACAACTGGAATTTGACCCTGCATTTCCTGAAGAACAAGGATTGGTTTCATTTCAACTCTGTGTCATACCCAGCTCTGGCCTGAAGAGCTGTTTTGAAATCTTCCTACCTCTGAAGCTCACGCTGCATATTCCATCTACATATATATAAATGCACACGAGATCTTAGGAGGTGAAAAGTATGACAGAACAATATTGTCCATGTACATTTACTTTCTTTTACCTTCCAGCAAAGTATAGAAATGGCATACTTACTCTATCACAAAGTATGATCTACATATTTGCAATTTCTGCAGAATTATAATGTTAACACTGATTTATAAAACATATTTATAGATCTACCTTTAAAAGCCCCTTCCAATCCAAATCATTCTATTATTTTATGATCTAGGTGGCTTTTAGTCATTAAGCTACCTATGCATGAGAGAGTAATACATTAAAATACAGGCTTCTATCTACCACGAATGAGTGCCAAACACAGATGTTTGAGAAACATTTAAAGGGAAATCTGAAAAATATTATGGCCTTCCCAAAAAGTACTCTTGAGAGAAAAATCTATCTGGGAATAATTTATGTCTCCTCTTCTCTACAGCTACCTAAAGCCTAGACAGAGACCAAGAAAAGCCTCTCTCCTAAAAAACACCTTCCAAAACCCAGCTCTATATTGTCTTCATAGAAGCTGCTGGATATTCAAACACTTTGGAAGACATATTCGAGTAGCCGGGCAGGGATTTAAGTGCTTTGCTCTACGTTTGCAGGTGGATTTTCACATGATGTTTTCTTTCCTGAGATATCCTGGGGCTACAGGGAACTCTTTTTAAACGGACACAGGAATGGGAAACAAAAGGGGGAGAGGGACTTCTGTCCCCCAAACTCCAGTCTCCTGTTTCTACCTCTTCTAGCCGCCTCCTCTGCTCCTTCTGCTGCTCGATGCGTTTTTGCCTCTCTGCCAGCAGCTGCCTCTTGTACTCCTCCTGCTCACGGAGCTGCTGCTCCTGCAGCAGCTGCTGTCTCCGAAGGGCCTCGGACCGTTCCTTGTTTTCCTGCTGCAGTCTCAGGAAATCACGTCGGAGGGTTGATTCTCCAGGCACATTGACAATAGAACTGCAACAAGAGGAAGCTAAAGCCTTCTGTATGATAAAGCCTGATGGGCCATTAAATACCTTTGCCAAAGCAGGGGAACATTAATAAATTATATCATGATGTTAAAGTTTAATCTCATTTCTTTTGGAGCAAGGACACTGAATGTATGTCAAATACACGCTCTCAGTGGAAGGCGTGAAATGAGGCCAAGCAAAATAAGGACGAATGCTAACATTGTGGAGACCCTGATCAATCATATTTGCCATAAATCTCCCTCCATCCAGATTTTGTTGGCTCTAAGTCATAGGAAGGAGAGCTTTCAAACCTTTAGCAGTCATAGCATAGGTATTCAAACCCTTTGGGTAGTTTGTGTGGCTTGAGCATTCACTTAATAAGAGACAGAAATTTAGCATGCTGATTTATAATCACAGACCTTTAGACTTACTTGGCATGGATTGCCCAAAGCCATCCCAAAAGCAATTATTACCTTGGCTCTCCTTCTTGTTCAGGCACTTCCTCCTCTTCTTCCTCACTTCCACTATATTCATACTCCGTCTCATCTAACAGGAAAGAAACAAAGGCTTGGATAGTACTTTAATTTTAGGGCAGTGGGGAGTTGCAGTAGCACCTCAGTAAACCAGCTCCTGCTCCCTTCGGTGAGAAGATCTATCACAGACCCTAGAACTCATTCTGTATAAATCAGCTCATCTTCCCTGACTTGTAAAGTGGCACAGTGCTTTGCAGAAGACTTCCAGCAAATTCCCTGAACAACACCAGGTTTTATATGTAAGACAAGACACCGGGAGAACTTCAGCACCACCTGAATAAGGAGAAAAGGCTGCCCGAAACATTTGCTTCACAGCTCTTGTGATGGGTTATTTCCTGTGAGTCTGATTTATGGCATCAGCCCAGGAAATGAACCAATCACAGACTTAAGAAGGGAAAGGCATATATGCCAATATCCTCCTAAATACTGTTTAATGCTTGTATGGAAGAGGCAGAGGCCAAGAAGTAAGTAAACTTAATGTATCAGAAAATACAGCACTTGAAACTGATACCTTCTCTGTAAAGGACAGAACAAAAAGCTTTCTGACAGTCAAATTAGGAATTAAAAAAGAACTTTTTAAGGATTTGGGCTATAGGAGCTTCTCTTGGGGTGGGTATTAAGAATGCAAAGCAGGACGAAAATACGCATTTTTGACAAGTTGCAAAGACTTGATTTTTAGAAGCTGCATACCTTTCTCTCCTCTCTTCTTCCTGGTCCTGTCTATATGGTCCTTAAGCTGGATTCGGACTTGCCTTTCATTTGGCTGGTCACGTATAAAGGGATGTTTCAACAGTTGCTCTGTAGAAGGTCGCTGCATGTAATTCTTCACTAGACAACCTTCTATAAAGCTGAAAAACTTTTTCGACCTGAGAAAGCAGGAAGGAAAAAACAAAACAAAGCAGAAGGTGACAGGTAAAACTCAGCTGAAACATTTTTTCTGTTCTTCCTCAAATTCCTTTCCTCAAGAGCATCATGTCCCAGAGGACAGTTCAAGTGCTACCTGCAGGTGTACCTCCTGATGAGATCTGAGTATGTTCCAGCTGAGCACCGGGCTGGAGGGACACAGGGTGACATGAACATACTTGCAGCACTCAGGCACAGACTCACAGTAATGTGCCCTCTTTCAGAGGCATAATTGCCCTGAAAGTCAGGATCTATTAGTGAGGTGAATCACGTAAACCCAGCTCTGCTGCTTCTGGATCAGAGCTGGATAGAATCCAGCCTGCTTGGAGCAGAGGCAGGGCAGCTCTGGTGTGCCTCCACCTACCCGCGCTACAGACAGCCATACCCAAAGCCAGGAGAACTGTGTCTGCCATTCTCCTGACACAAGCAGCACCACACTGCTTTTGCATGCACCTGGGCTCACAGAGTTAGATCTGCCAGAATTTAAGATTATTTTATTTTTTACCTTAAGAGTCACACACAAAAATTCTTATAGAACAATAGGCAGGTGTTGGTCAGTGCTGTCTGTTCAACACAGGTACTTTGGGTCAAATTCTCCCTGACACAATTTAATGGCATGAACTAAACTAAACCCCTCCTGCACACAGAATAAAGTGACAGGGTATGGGAGTTAGCTAAGCTGCAGCACCACCTTCCAAAATTTGCACTTCATTTGAGCTCTTGAAAGAGGACCTATCCAGAAAGAAGTGACCAAACAAGTCACCTTGCAAAATGCCAATAGTGGAAGTACTCAAAACTGCAGTGAGGCACTGGAACAGGTTGCCCAGAGAAGTTGTGGATGCCCCATCCCTGGCCAGGCTGGATGGGTTTCTGAGCTACCTGAATTAGTGGGTGGCATCCCTGTCCATGGCAGGGTTTGGAACTAGATGATCTTTAAGGTCCCTTCCAATCCAAGCCATTCTGTGATGATTCTACAACTCTGTCATCATTTGGCCTATCTTCTCGTAACCTGCCACTGAGCACACTATCAAAACAGTTGAGTCACAACAGCACTGCCTTTGACCAGAGTTGCTTTTTATTTGGTAGCTGCTTTCAACCTGCTCCAGTGCTTGGAGAGCAAATATCCTCACCACATGGTTAAGCACAAAAACAATTATTTCTATCCATCAGTTTACTTCCCTACTGTAATAAAAAAGGCTGAATCCAACATAAATAACTTGTTTGTTCAGATTTTTCATTCCTCACACCTTGAATGTTATTATTTCACATAAAAAGGTTAATGAAAGGCTAATGCAAATGGCATATGTGCATCTCTATTCCCTTAATATATGCAGAAGGCAAGTAAGAGAGAGTGATGCCTTGACAGTACAAGTGCCTAAATAAGTCAATCCAGGTAGAGACCAAGCCCAGCAAGCAAGCCAAGTTTATGTTATGTTGACATTGAATACACAGTCAAATCACTTGATTATTTTGACAGGATCACAGCATCCCATGATCACATTCAATCTATAAGAAACCTCTTTCTAGGGAGTATTTTTGCTTCATATGTGCCAGTTGTAACCAATAACTGGGAGGAAATCCTCTGATACTAATGGATTCTTCTCAGCTGGCAAGAAGCAAGCACTCAATTCCAACCATTTACAATAATTATAGTAAAAGCCTTCATTAGTTTTAATAGCTCCTTTCTATTTAGCAACTAGAACACTACAGTACTGTTCTGTTTCTGTGTTATGATACATCTGAGAAAACATACTGCATATTAAGAGTGCTGCAGCAGTCTATTTTTTAAAATATGGATCCATTTGTCACCCTAATACAGATGCTACTCTATCAAAAAAAAACCCTGGGTATTTATCTTCACACAATTTGAGATGGAATTTCTCTGGGACAAAAAACTAAATAATACATGCATTTTATGTCATGCCTTGATTCAGAGGCATAAAAGATAACGGAGATTTTTCTAACTTAAATTGCTTTACAGTTCTATGGAAGGGTTAACAAAACTGTATGTGATACAAGAAGACTTCATGTCACAAAAGGCTAGAAGCAAGACATACATACCATTTCTTGGATTTTAACCGTGGGGGAGGGTTCCTGGGTATCAGAAAGAGAGCCCTCATGGGGTGCATGTCACAAAGCGCTAAAGGGAAGAAAACAAAACCAAACAGAGACATACAGACACTGATTTAGTTGCTCTCTGTCAATGCCATGACTTCAGCTTCCACAACCATTCCCACTACCCCAAAAATACATGCAGCAGGTGCAGACAGCAACACAGCTTAACAGAATTAGCCCAAAATGACAACAATTGCATAGCTAAGTGTGCCAGTGGCAGCCCAAAAAGAGAAAGAGATCGAAGCATGGATTAACCTCCAGAATCAACCAAGATGGGAACATCTGAGTATGGCCCTCCTCCAGCCCCAAGTCATCTAACTTACTTTCTGGTCAATAAAATATTGGGAGGTGATTATGATGGTGGAAGGGAAGAATGAGAGTTACAATCTTCCCTCTACCTGCCCTTCTCTCCCACTATGGAAGATGCTTCATTTTTGCTCTCTAGACCTGGATATTTTCTTTACTTCAAGGCATGACAGTTTTGAAGCGTGGGAGGGTCTGTATAACAAAAAAGGATTGCCTGCAGAATTGAAATGCAAACCCATAACTTTTGTCCAAAGAAGTCCTGTTTGTCTCAGTGGACATTTAGCGGGAGTCCAGGATCAATGTCTGACAGCTTTTCCTCCTGTTCCATAGCAAAGCAACACGGCAGAGCCAACACAGGGAAACAAGGGAGCAGGGACAGGGGCAGCCCAAGAAAAGTCTCTAGGAGCAATGTTTTAACCATCTTCCTGTGTTTGACCTCTTACACCCTCAGTGTCAGCCTGAGTGATCACTGCAGGATGAGGTGACATGTACCACACAACAGAAATTCAGGAGAAACAGACTGATGTGAAGAGAATTCTGGCTTCAAAAATAAGGGGCCACAATCTCGGCAAAGAAGCCCTTGGATGCCTGTGGATCCCTGCAGACCACCAAATGTAGAGATGGACTCTTCAGCTGCCACTGGAGGAGGAGGTAGAGCCCACATACCAGAGGACAAGAGCTGTTCAGCACTTACAGAGGATCTTTGCTTACTTCTTAAATGCCACTCTTGTGCTTTTACACAAAGAGGGGTCAAACTTTGCTTTGGTTTAGAAATGAACAAAATATTATTGTCCAATTCTAGGCTTAGAAAGCCCACAGACACAGCTTTTAATAGAAAGCCATACAGGCAACCCAATGCACTGAACAGAAAGATATGGAAAAAGGAGGTAGTTCATTTAATAGAGTGCTGGCTGAGGTGTCCTGGGAGCAGGTATCACATGGACATTCATGCAAACGTGCAATTAAGAAGGAAAAAAGAAAATAACCCCAAACCATCAGACCTCCTAAAACATGAATCAACACATGACCATTGCGATTTGTTTTTTAAATCTTACATTAAAGTCAATAACAACAACAAAATCAGGCAGCAGCTACAATGAAATGACCAATTTTTAGTTGGGAAATATCAATACTTTATTTCAACATGATAATTTCAAAGACATTTCAAGCTGGGCTGTGGTGTGGTGGTAGATTTTTATGTGCAAAAAAATTTAATTTGCTCTTAGGTACCTAAGGCTCTTATTTTTAAATACAGAGCTCCAGCTGAGGGTAAGTGTATTTGTAAGATCAGTAAGGACTTTCATAAAAATTATCATTAAAAGTCAAAACACCATGCCTAACTTTTTTCTTTTCAAAGGTTTCTGTCCTCCTCACACATCTGCTGTTTGCCTTTATATTCTGAAAGAACTATGTGAAAGGAAAAGAACCTATTAAAAAGTTTGGCATTTTTGGTTTCCAGGTTTTCCTCTCAAATCCAAACTAACTGATAATGTTCCCTGCTTGAGAATACCTAAATTCAGCGCTTTGTCCTGAAGAAGGATTTACAGCTTAAGCCATGTCACTGCTAAGGAAGATTAACACCACCCACTGATGAGCGGAAACAAAAGGAGAAGCAATGTTAGCATTATCCAGACAGAAAGCCAGCATGGAAACAGTTGCCACAAATGCTTTTTTCATTAAGGTTTGTTTCCTCAAAGTCCCACTGACCCTCTCCCCAGCTGAGGTTTCAGTATTCCAGGCCAGTCCATAGACAAAGTGGGACACAACTCCAAAACACAATATACTACCCATAGGAAGGAAGTCAGACACTCGATTAGCTTACAAATATTCCTGCTATAGAAATTAAATTACTGCAGTCTGCACTGTAGTGTTTAAACACAATCCTATCTTTATCAAAAGCATAGATATTTATGGGATTTTATATTTACAGAGCAGGCAAAACCAAAGAGAACAGAAATAACATGGGGATACTTTCAGAAACCTCAAAACTATGCTTAGATTGCAACCAGCATCACCCAAGTATATATTTCAGCCTTAACGAGCCCACTGGAGAAGCACAGGTATCACTTACGGGGAGCTCCTTCTGCCATCTCTATGGCCGTAATGCCGCATGACCAAAGGTCACTCTGCACAAAAAGAGACACCATATGTTAGCAGGTAGATTTACCCATTCACACAGTAAGAGAGTACTACTTAGAGAGGCCCTGTAGGTGAGGCCAAAACCAAATACCACGGCTATTTAAATAATATAAGCCTCTTTTTTCTTGTAACAGTATGATAAAATCCTACTTTTCATATAATACATAGGTATATGCAGGAACACACGAACATATTCTTACTGAGTGAGCAAACAATCCCTCCTAATTACACATAAAAATATATTCACATTATGACAATGGGAAATACATTTGCCAGAAATCTAAGCCTGTGAAACAACAGAATTTTCATTATTCCCTTGTCAACAAAGAACTGAACAAGGCCATTCCCAGGGTGTGTAGAGATGCAGATAGGAAAGCAAAAGCTCAGCTCAAATTTAAAGTGGCCAGACTTGTCAAAAACTACAAGAAAGGGTTCTTTATGTATGTAAACAAACAAGCAAGAACAAAAGGAAAACACAGGACCACGGAAAGGAGAGGTGAATTAGTCAGCAGCACCACCAAAAAGGCAGAGATTCCCGAAATTTACACCTCTGTCTTTTCCACTGATGAGTGGAAACAAAAGGAAAAGCAAAGCCAACATTCCTCCCCTAACATCTCAGCTTTGCTTGAAACACTGCAAAACAACAGTCCTTCAGTGGCAGCCTCTCAAGGTACCACCTCTGGCCAGCACGTCTGACTCGGGAAAGACCAAACAAGAGCCAGGAAGATCAAACACAGGGAAGAGATGGAGGAGTCCTGGCAAGGAACCAACTCCAGAGACTGACACAGCTTAATGGGCAAAACACTGGAGGAGACTGCTGTGAAAGAGAGCTGTTCTTCAGCAAAGCAGTCTTCATTTCTGGTGATAACTGTGATTTTTTTTAAATTACTGAAAACCAATGAGCAAATAAGCTCTTCATGCACTACAACCAGAGAAGCATTTCTAAAGATCATGTTTTCAGACCCAGCAAGGCACTCTTAGTCAAATGCAGCCATTTAAGCTAAATTGTACAGCCTCATGGTCTTACAGAATCTTTCCAACATTAATTGTTTGTGAGACACCACCCCACAGGCTCCACCAGGAACAATAAACAGGTGTTTTCAGAGGCCAGAGGTGTTATTTTTCACATCACTACTGCATTAACAAATATTGCAGGGAGTTTTTCTGCTTTATTGTATTATTTAATAGCAAACCTTCCTTACTAATAACACAATCTGGAAAGATATAAAACATTACCTTTTGTACAATGAGATGCTGAATGTAAAAAGCAATTAAATCAAGAGAAATAGGATCGATCTGATCAATCTTAGTCAAAATGTACAAAACACCAATTCAAATAATCTGGGTGTTTTACAAAGATTTAGACACACACAAACATACTGATAGCAAACACCACCATCACTCTCAGCAAAGTGATATAACTGGTATTCAGCTCTATAAACCATTGTAAGGCCTTAATCCCTGGCTGTCTGCTATCCTTGTTGCCCTTGGTTAAAGTTGGAACAATGCATTAGTCTAAGTGAAGATTTCTTAAAAAGCGTATTTTCACATCTTTTCTTTCCTTGTGCTCTCATTAAAGTCAGCTGAGAAGAACTTTCAAGATTACAGTACGCTTTCACTAGATATATTTAACTTTAAATATATATACCTAATATTCTTAAGGATAGTGCAAATACCATCAAGCCAATTATGATTTTGCAGTAATTAAATCCTTGGTTTGCAGCAAGCTATGTATAAAGGATCTCTGTTAAGAAATGTTGCGATGGATAAATTTTTATCAAAAAAATCATGTCTATGTATCCTGAAATCAGGAATAGTTTTAAGAGCTCTTTCTGTACTTCACTGGCTCTCCAGATAGTGGTTCTATTTAAAGGCAACACCTAAAATGTATTGTTCTGGGTTACCACAATAACTGGGACATAATCTAACACAGTTTAAAGTACAACCATCGTACCAATTGAGAACACAAGCATTTCCAGGTAAACTGTTTTTTGCCTTCTCTAAGCACCTACAGCACCCTGAAGTCCTGTATTTACGTCTCAAAGCTATGATAATACAAGCAGCAGAAACTGTTAAAGGTCACAATTTGACAGTATCCATACCCTGTACTTTGGTAATAAGAATGGAACTACACAAAATAGTTATTACTCCTACAAAGCATAAGAAGTCTCAAAAACTGTCGTAATTCATGGACATTTATACTGCAAGTGTATGTTTCGGGTTTTTTTCTTTGAATAGGACTCTTACTCTGTAATCATATGTAGCATCTGGATTCTCATCACAGGCAATAACTTCTGGAGCCATCCAGTATGGAGTCCCAATAAAAGTGTTTCTCCTGCCAACCGTCCTGTCCAGCTGAGCACTCACACCAAAATCCACTGTGGGTGGGAAAAGAGTAAAATGAAATAAGAGGGGAAAAATTATGCAATGATTACTTTTGCAAAGTGATTTGAAAATAGAGCCCTGTAGATGTTCCATGTGGGAGGACCATGCTGAAGAGAAATAAGATGATTAATCCTGAGGCAACTGAGCCCTCATGGTTCACACACAATGTGCTTGGGCACAAGTGTCAAGGGACACAGCAGCATACAATCACCTCTCCTGTGTAGCCCTCACTGGTCTGCCTGGACAGAAGGGAGAGCACAGCTGCAAAAGTACTGCCTGGGAGGCTGAGAAAGGGCTATTTATTCCCTTCCCACGTGGTGAAGCCAAGCACCTTTGCCTATACAGAAACAGCCACTTCCTGAAGGTACCTCTCATGCTATGGGAAAATTGCATGCATAAACACGTCCCCTTCAGCTCACCACTTTCGCTGCTCTAAAATTGGACAGCAAAAATAATCTTTTGTTCAGGGAGCTGCTCTCTGGTTTAAAAGTGCAGAGCAGAAACATCACTGGGAGCAAAAGATGAGGATTATTCAAGAAGTGCTAACTTTGAGCACACATGCACACAGGCTGCAAAAGAGATGCCCACTCATTACAAAGCAATTACATTACAAAGGTGTTTTCTGCCCTTCATTTTGCCCTGCTCATGACCACAGTGCTATGTGTCTTTCTATACCAGTAACTGCATCTGCTCTAAGAGGGCTGTGTCAGCTTCACTGCACCCACCATCTGAGTGACACTGACAAACTGTGTAGACAACCTCAGTGGAAGCAATGGTTTGGAAGCTACTGTGCTCCATTTTGGACCAAACGAAGGAAAGCTCTCCTGAGAGCTTCCTCCTCCAGCAGCCGGGACAACTTCCCATGCCTCGTGCTGCAGGAAGGTGTAATGCAAACCAGAAGGGATGTGGGCTGGGTGGGAGGGCTTCAGCATGGCTCTATATTTAATGAAAAAAAGGTGGCGAGTGTAGCGTGATACAAACACAGAAGGTTAACATGTGCACTAACTGAAAGAGACAAATTAGAGAGGAAATAAAAAAAAGAGTATGCCCACTTGGCAGGAGAGAAGAGGCCAGGGAAGAGCACGATTTTCAGCAGGCACGCCAGTGCTGGAACTGTGTTTTGAATTCAATGCCACAGCTCCCTTGAGAGTGCTGTCCAGATCATATTTTTGTGTCCAGAACCTGAACAGCAGGTGCTATTTTAATTAAAGCCAAATACAAGAGAGACTCCTGTCACTTCCCGAGTCCAGAATAAAGTGAATCAGAACAGACTCAAGTTACGCACAGCTCAGTGGGGGAAAAAATGATCCGTGCACTGATTCTGGCATGGAAACCAGTATCTTCTAACAAAATTCAACAACAACCTGTGCTACATCCTCTCCAAGCAGGAGAAAATACATTCAGGCTGTCAATCCACATGGAACTAGTGACAGAGTACTCATGCTATAAAACATGTTATAGAGCTCTTAAAGGATGAAATTAATTTGGGAACATCATAAAACCAAAGGCTGAACAAATGAGGAAGCGGACATGCGTGCCTACTTACCAAGTTTCACTTCTGCATTCTCTGTCAACAACACATTTTGCCCTTTGATATCCCTGTGAATCACATGATGGGCATGAAGATGTGCCAACCCCTGCATTAAGGAAAAGAGAAGTGAAGAAGGAGAGGATGTTCAGAGTAAGGCTCTTGGCTTAACAACAGAATATCCATACCCAGCAGCCCCAAAGGTCATAGCACTGTCTCGACCTCTTGCAGCTGGGTGCAATGGGACTTGTAGCAGCATACCACCCACACAGCTTTTGGTGATGGAGCAGAGACACAGGCCTCAGGTCATGCACACACAGTACCTGAATACAGCCCGACATCTGCACTGTGCAAACCCCTCCCAGCTGTCCCGTGAACAAAGTTCAGCTCCCACAAAGTGTCTGAGCAATTACATTCTAAATGACATCAGTGTCGGTGTGTGCCACTGGCTCCTGATGTGCACAGGGTCACACAGATTTTAATTGGGAAGGGAGGTGGAAGGAGAAAGGAGGCAGCATCAACATGCACCACCGAGAAGGGGGCACGGGATCGGACTGGCAGTCACGTTCGAAGGCAAGGGGGGACAGATGACAAAGAAATGCTCTACTGCAAAGCTGCAGTTCTCTTCTCTAGCCTTCATAAATATGAAGCCAGATAACTGTACCTCAGGAAAAAAAATGCAAAAGAAAAAAAAGTTTAAAAAAACAAAAGCATAAGCATTATACTTTCCAAAGGAAACAAAACCTCCTGGCATACGGTGCTTTTTGTTGAGACAGCACCTGGATACATGCCCCAAAGCATTAGCCATGTGCAGGGAGGGCTGAGAAAGACATATGTTGCATTTTACTCTCTAATGTAATTGGGAGAACAACAGGCAACCCTCTTAGCAACTGCTTGTATTTTGGGTTCTCCTCAGTTTTCTGCTTGGAAAATTGTAGTCTCCAGTGGGATCATCCTGCCTATTCGTGTTGCCCTCATAGTCTTTTAATGTTATGTGAAAAATAAAGAAATAGAACCTTTACAGCTGCAAGAGGTTAAGAGAGTAGTGGTTGCTGTAGAGAAGTATTTCCTAACACATGTTCTTCATTAACTGATCATTTACCAGTTTGCCTACATAACCATTGGGCTGTTTTCCTTTTTTAAAACAGTTAATGAGTGTGACAAAAAAACACCAGCCACAGCTTCTCTTTCACACATCACAAGCCAATCAAGTGAACCACTGATGTCCCTGACACCCTTCACTGACTGCTAATGCTAAGTGTGGTCTTATTTGTCACAGGAATGAAGGCTTTTCCACAGCTTCACACAGGATATTTTTTAAAGCCTTCTGCTACACCAACCCAGCCAGAGAGATAATCGTCTGTTCTCTCCAGAGTACCATCTAACCTTACTGAAAAAACACATCTGGGGTTGTGAAGGGCTGGAAGGAGACAGAGGGGCGCGTCTCCACTTTCCTGCAGTCCCCAGACCTTTCCAACCACACAAGGATCCACTGGGTCCACCTTCACCTGTGTCTCCACCTACACCAATCTTTGGCACTTTGGCTCCTTTTAACTTTGCGTTACACAACCTCTCTCCTCCACCTCTGACAAACTCTGTGTTGAATTAGGTTTTGAAAAGTCTCATAGCAATGTGAGTTTAGCATTCCTTTTTTCCAGATATTCCAGTTCCTGATGGCCAGTAATTAATGTTCCTTTTGCAAATCTCTCACTGGAATGAGAAAACAGTTTTCCTTATCTCTTTTCTGAGGTAAATAATTTTTCCCTCTTCTCAGCAAGTGTTTGACTGCTTTATCTAAGGAGGATCTAGGATGAATGCAACAAAGCATGGAATACCTCCAAGCCCACATGGCTCTCAAATCAAGGATAAGATAGTCCTGCAGAATTTAGTTTTCCTCATATTAAAGCATGCTATCCATTTGTTTTGAAATACAACTTCTGGCACAACTTGAAATGTGCCAGTCAAACTCCAGCGGCTGGACTCCTCTCCAGCATTTGAAATTAGAGCAAGAGACCAGAACCATGTGTCTCCCTCCGTCCTCATCTTAAAAATTTGCTCTGCCAAGGCAGAGCAAATGTGTAACACAGACAACAGCAGCACTGATTTATATGCAAGAGCCAGTGCTCGTTTCCTTTAACATAAAGCTCTTCAGAACTTCATTTATGATTAAACAATTGAACAAACATACTGTGTAGTGGTATGGGTAGGAGGCAATTTGTTTTACAAAGAAGCACAAGGAAAACCATACCAAATTTACTTAGTGAAGCAAAACAAATGCCAATTCAAAAAGCACTTAAACTGTACCAACTGGAAATTAAATATTAAGAGTAATTAGTTAAAGTTTCAATTTTAGAACAACTGGTAAGCTGCAACACTCTTCCTAAAAAACTTCCGCAGTGCCACCTGCGAGCACTGCACAGGGCACAGCCACATGTGACAGAGCTGCTTGCTCTAGACAGACTGCAGGGACAACACAAGACGAGAGCACATCACAGCACAGAAGTCCTGACTGCTGGCCTGAGCCAACAGCTCCTCCTCCATGGACTTGATTAGGAGAAGAGAAAGGCAGCTGCAAGCATAGTTAGAAAAGCCCATTCTGTATGCTGCTGTGCTACAACACTGTTTCAGCCTCAGGTCTTATGGACACTGTTTCACAGCTTCTACAGTAGGTAAGGTCACTGGCTCCTCATGACTAGAAATTGTGATTTTCTGCAAGGCTTCTGCTACAATACAGTACAACTCTCACCAAGTTAAATGACATGGAGCAGACATCTATCTGCTCCTACGCACTCTCCAAGTGATGACATGGCTAATGGGATTGATCAGAAACAGCTTCTTGCAGAACCTCAAGCTAGGCTACATCTCTGTAAGACTGTTTCTGTGTGGGGCAGACTCTTTTCCTTACCCGGAGAATCTCTCTGGAGATATATGCTATCCAGTCTTCTTTCAGAGTATTCCCTTTGGTGTTCTTCACAAGGTCTGTGATAGAGCCAGCTCCACAAAACTCCATAACAAGCTGCAAAACAAATATCAGTGTACAACCAACATTAAACAGAGATCTCAGCTGTTTAGCAAAGAAAAATAACCAGGTTTCAGCATTGATATGGGAAGCTCTTGTAAAGCAGAGAATGTATTTTACATCTCTGCCTGGTAAATGGATTCAACCAAACGTCTTCAACGTGTGTCAGACATATATGGAATATGTCTCACATTAGTTACCACATTTTCAAGGACTGATTTAATCACTGTAATTTAATGCTGGGAATCTGGATTTGCTCAGCTATGCAAAATGCACTAGCAGTAAGAACACATCCAGTGCTGAAGGAACCAAATTGATCACATCACTGCAATACATCTTATCCTTTAACTTCCATTTATTTATGGAAGAACATGCACCCTGCCATTTCAACCCCGAACTTCAGTCCTCTAGAGGGTGTAGATGAGGTGGGATGAAAAATGTAATGGGTACAATTCTCAAGTGCAGCTTTATTTTTACAGCCACATATTCTTACTGCTGTGCTCAGATGTCTTGTTCCTATGAAACATGTTACTATCCATCGGGGAAAAAAGTTACTTAAAGAACAAATCTACTGCTTATAGCAAATCTTGGTTCAGCCACCCCCTTAAGGATGTGTGATAAGCCTCTGTGATTCACTTATCTAGCTGCTCAGGCAAGCACCAAACTCCTTTAGTTTGTCTTTCCATAAAGTGGTATTTCTCTCATTGTCAATCTATATCCAATAGGGAAAGAATTAAGAACATGTCTGAAAAACATCTGCTTACCCACAGTTGGTCATCATGTCCTGGAGGACTCTTCTTAATGAAAGCACCATAATAAGTTGCAATATTTCTGTGATGAGAATATTTCTTTAGCATATTAATCTCCAGTTTGATTTCTTCTTCTTCATCCTTTGGAAAAAATAAAACAAACCCCCATATGTTTAGTATATCATGTGCATTATTGACTTATTCTTCACTTTCACACAAGTAGATTTTTTTTAAAGTTCAATTCATACAGCATCATGTTCCATAAACCCCTCTGATGTTCATGCCATCAAAATCCTGTCTATTGAGATGGTCTGAAACAGGTCCTTCCCAAGTTTTCAGTACCGCAAAAAACCAAATAAAGGATGTAATGGATTTGACCCAGTGATGGAACATGGCATAATCTGCTTCAAAAACCCTACGCTTGTAATACCTTAAGCAAATTCATAGCTAGCAGGCTGGGAATTCATGACAGAGGAGTATTATTTCCATCTTCCTCATTTTTTCTCCTTTAATTTCAGAAATTTCAACCAGTTCTATTTAAATGCCAGACAGGGGCTTCGTGCAACCAGCTGCCAAAGCAGATTCCCATCTTGGTGCCAGCATGGGACTGGCACAGGAAAACAGAGGTGGAGATCAGGAATTCCCCTTATTGCAAGAAAAAGGCATTTGTCTCGTGCACAAGTTTCCTCCTCCTCCTTCATCTGCCTCTGTGGAGGAAGAGCAAGTGCATCAGGAAGAACAGACCAGAAGCCCAGGCAGTAAACAGGATGCTGAGACACAAAGGCAGAGAAGGATTTCCCCCAGCTCTCCCCGCTCCAGCGAGGTGCCAAGCAAAGAGCAGCTCAGGTGAAAGGAGGTCATCCCTCCAAAGAGCTGAAATGGGTAATATCATGAAACCACTCCTTAAAACACCCACAAGCTGGTTTTGACGTGACAGTAGGACATATTGCATGGAAGGATCAACACACACTGAGGTGGTGTCTGAGCAGGCAGCCAGCTGATACAGAAGAAGGAGCAGACACCATCCCACCCCCAACTCTCTGTTCCCATACCTAGACAGTGGCAGTCTTCTTCAAGCGCCTATTAAGGCAACAAATTAAAAGGCAGATAGATATCCCTTTTTGCTCCCTAGTTTATATCTGCAGATATCCAAGCAGAAAAACATCTACCTTAAACTGATTCCAGGAAGAACTCAAAACAACTTCTCCCTAGGGTTGCTGGCTGATGGGAATGGTAGCACATATTTTGATTATCCTGTGATGTCAAAGCTGATTATATGATAAAATTTTAAGCCTTAAACTTCCTTGCAATTTGTACCACGCTAGCAATCAAATATCCTATTCATGATGTTAATACTAGCTACATGTTAACTGTTTACACACACTGGTACACACGGCTTGAATGAAAGAAGCCGCTCTATGCTACAAAGCAAACAATTATTTCAAACACTCTAATAGTGGGATGCAATGCTTACTCGTAAATTATTACGACAGAATTCCCAAAATGCACCAGGGATAAACTATTCTTAGATCTTCTCACGATGCATCTTTGAAGTAAAATACTGTGTATTTCTGGAACACTGAACAAAATAGTAAAAGAATCTTGTAAATCAAAGTTCCCACTGAACAGCAGCCCTGGGAGAAAGCATTGTCAGAAAAGCTTTTTGAGCCAAAAGCTAACTTGGTGCTTCCTCAGCTGCTTCTGTTGTCCTTGCTGTTGCATGATTTTTTATTTATTCAGACTATATGCAAAAAGAAAAAAAAAGAGAGGAGGAATACATGCTTATACTACACCAAAACTCTGAACTATGCATTTAGGCAAAAAAAAAAAAATTAAACAGGAGCATTGTTAAACTTCATGCTTTGGGACTTAATTGCTGATAGGTTAATATGTATAATTGGATTAATCTGCTATTTTGAACTTCTTAGATTAAAATTATTTCCTACCCTCAGCACATGAACACAATAGCTTTTACAATACAATGGGCAGGATGTCCTAGAGGTTGTTTGTGCTTATTTATTGTAACAGCAGCCAAAATGACAATACTTAAACAGGATCTATTTCTGAAAAATAAAATAATAAAAATCCCAGCCCACTCCCCTCCAACATAAAAAATCCTGAAGAACAAACAGCAAAAAAGGCACACACAGAGCCAGCAGACTGTAGGCAATTACTGCTCTTTCAGCTCTCCACTGAGTCTGTGTCACAGCACCTGCTCAAAGGCCTGCCGCAACCCCAAATATCTCCCTGAACTATAGCTAACAATGGTCCTACATTCATATTTCAGTCGCATTTGAGCACTTGTCCAGAACACAGATAGCACCTCACCTACAGTTCAATCCAGTCCAAAATACAGTCTACAATAATAAATGGATTCAGTAATTTTTGCCAGCTTTGTAGGACTCCACTTACTTAGTGTGGATCGATAACTCCCTGGCAATGAGTCCTGAAGACTTTGTGGAGACAGAACTATTATGAGGATTAATCAGCACAGTAAAAGCTGAAGCACCAGTGTGGCACAGCAATTGGTGGAAGACTTAAAAAAAAAGGGAATAATAAAAAAAAAAAAAAGTTGGTCAGACCAAAATTGTTCTGTTCCATATTCAGGAGCATTTTTTTTCCAGGGCACAGGTCATTTCATCCCAACGTGGACATCTGAAAGAGGCCAAACAATGTGCGCCCTACCGGTGTTTACTTCTCCCCACTAACTACAAAAGGAGGGTGAGGTCATTAGCCAAGATCCAGACACCAATCTTGCAGATGTCTTGCATCAAGGCGAGATGAATCCCACCCAAAAATCTCGCCGGATAAGGCCATTTCCGCACAAGTCTCCTTATGCACACACGTGCCTCAGGGAGGCTATGCTGCGGCCTGCAGCAGGGATCCTCCTGTGGAGAGCGAGGTGTTTCAGTAGCTGTCCTGGGATTTGGACATGTGAGTCAGCCTCAGAGATGGAAGGTCTGTCACTTCCTCCAGACAACACATGCCCTGCACCACCACCACTAACAGTCCCTCCATTTGCAGAGGCAAGGGTGTCATAAAAGCAGAAAATTAAAACTGATTGAGGCAAGAGACTGACATTCTCATGAAGTAATACAAAAGTACATCCTTTTTTCTTGGAGTAGAGAGGCAGCTGGTGAGCCCTTCCTAGTGATTTTATGCAGCTGGCATCAATTATCACTTTAAGCCATTATCTGTGAATACAAACTCCCATTGAAACCTTCTTTGTCTTCCCTCTGATGGAGCTGGTAGAAGTGTTTTATACTTATACATTCGCTGTCTGTTTGTGACAGCATGTCTGATTACCAGTAATTTTTGCAGTAAGCTATACTTTTGCAAGACTCACATGGTTAAATCAAGCTTGGAGCAGCTTCCCTCTCCCTTTTCATGTGTTTTCTTTCAGAGACTAAATGGACGTGAGAGCATCCCTAGGGATTTCTTTAACCAAAATAATCTTGCCTGTAAGATTAAAACCTGTATATGACTCCCACACAGAAACCCACCTATGTACATTCAGATAATTTCTAACCATTTGAATTAGCACACTAAAAATAAACCCAGGTGTGTTACCTCTCAGCAAACCACCCAGCAACATCTGATCAGCTTGCTTACTGCTCCACCACAAAACTCAACAACCCTTGTTCTTCCATTCATCACTGCACACTAAGTATCAGTGTGGGTTTTTCTGCATGCAGATGGCAAATCAATGACTTGTTATTTTTATTACTTCAGCATTTACAAAATTGTGATGATTTAAGTAGCTGAAGATTTAAGTATCTGACCATGGTTGCCACTGGAGTAACTCACAGTCAAAAAACGCTACTAGTGCAGATCCATGTAAGGAAGATTACCAGCTGTTTTCCAAAGGTAGCACCCCACCCTCTGCATGACTATTGGAAGAAAATGCCACTTATTTACACAAATTTTTTGAAGATAAGGAATTCAGAAAGACTTAGCTGGACATTTTTCAGGGATGAAAAAGAAGAGAATTAAGCTCTAGAAGTGTCAGAATCAGGGAGGACATAACCAAAGGAAAAGAAAAATCACTTCAAGTCTGTCACTAAACATCATTGTCTAGATGCCTCAGGAGACCAAGCACAACAGTTCTGACCTGTTTCAGCACTAAAACTGGTATGAGATCCCTATGAGAAACTGTCTGAGAAACACACCTGGAGGAGTAAGGGGGAAATAACACTCATCCCAAGCTCTATAGCACAATGAAATTATTTCTGGAGCTCAATTTTAAAATTAAAAAAAGCCAACCGTCCCAAAGGCAGAGCAAAGACATGTCTCAGGGCATGTCAGTGGTGACTTTCCATCCAAACTCCCCCACCTGGAAGATCTGCCTGAACACTGCTCTTGGCCAGATATTTATTCTGCCAGCTCAAGGAAGAGAAACTCAGGACTATTTCCAAAGGTTTTATTTACCTTAATAATATGATGCGGGGAAATACAAATGAGAAAACACAGTCCAGCAAGACAACATTCTGTGATAGAGGAGAGAGCAAGTTTACTTATCCTACCAGATGATTTATACACTGCCCTAAATCAGTATGAAGCAGAACACAAATTGGTCCCTTCAGCAACTTTACTTTTTGATTTAAGAAATGAGACAGTGACAAATCTCGGCTCTCCCCGCACAAATGGCATCCAGTCATTTTAAGCTACAGCCAAGGGTTTTAAGAATTAATATCATTACCAAACAGTGGAAAGTCAAACACACCATCTAAACGGGATGGAGTGAAGGAAGCCTTCAAATCTCCTTTCCTTTGCTTTCCCAATGCTGCTCACAAAGCTTTGCCTGCCTATACCCACGGAGCTGCCCTGCCTGGAGAATGGCAGCTGGCAATACTCTGCCTCGGGTTTCAGAGTAAGCTGAGTTCCTGAGCATCACAAGCTCCAGTGGTAGCTTCTGGAATTTGGGAATCTTTAGATCATGACAGAGTTGGGATTTGTGTAGAGGGGCAGTCAGCAGCCTCAGCTCAGTGTTGGGAGTGAAAAGGGACTGCTAAACCATGGACCCCCAGACTGGTGAAGAGGAAACCAGTTTGCCTTCAGAGGCACCAAAATGATGATGACTTGCCCTTTCTTTCACCATCTGCCCCTGACACGCTAGTTGAAGAAAAACGGGAAAAGCCCAAAAGAAACCCAGTTGATTTTCCTTTCTGCTTCCTCTCACTTTTCATTTCTGCCTTTCACTCACATTAAAAAAAAAAAAAGTCCTAGAAGACACCAAAAACCACAAACAAAAATCTTCCTGGATAAATCAAATTCACAACACCAACTTTTGCAAACCACCATTCTGCTTGAGTGTCATGACCTCCCTCCTCTTTGCACCCCAGACCTGGCCAGCATCCATTTGGAGCAGAATCTGTCCAGGACAGAGAAAGTCTGAATAGAGCCTAGCACAATAGGTGACCTTTTCTGCTGCTGGAATCCATAATATATACAGTCATTAATAAAGTTCTCACACACAAGGGAGATGTTTTGGCGAGGAATTTGGGGCAGTATTGCACACAGCACAGTACTTGAACTGGGAGCTGTGGCACTGCCTCCAAGCCGGGAAGGAGGTTGTAATTTCAGGAGGAACCAAACCACAAGAGAAACGATACTCTGAGAGGGTAAGTCCCTGCCAGTGACTGCCAAGGTAGGAAGTTTGTATAAAGCAGAGCAGCTTGCAGTGCAGAGAGTGCAATGTGGAAAAACTTAATCCTCTCCAACACCACAACGAAGTGTAGGAATTGGGAATATGACATAAAATAGCTCTTAAGAAAAAATATCAAACACAGGCTTCTTGGGAGGGAAAGTCTAAACTGTTTTAAATAAAAGACTTTAATTAAGAGGTGCAATAAACATTTAACAAGTCCATATACAATCCCTCCTAAATCTTAACATACAAGAGCCTCCAACTTTCTTATTACATCCCATTTTTCTTGAGAGTCTTTTACAAGCTTTTGAGCTTTGTCACCCTCAAGCTAAAGACCTCATGTAAGTTTATTTCCCATCTCTCTCCCGTGCTACCTTCTCACTCCCAGCATTCCCCGTGCCTGTTTCACTCCACATGCAAGGTCTCTTTTTCAGAGACCCCTTGCCCACATATTCTTCCCACCTTGGCATCAGCAGGTTAATTTCTCTGCACTGTCCTTCAAGTCCTTCCCAAACACAGACTTTTTCCAAGGCCTTCAGACTGCTCCCTCTTAAGAAAGGCATCCATCATGCCACACACTCAGTGACACTGACGGAGCACTAGCCATCCAGCAAGCATCCTCCCACCATCGCTGGGAGGGTGCCTCTCAGCCTCTGCCCCTTGTCCACATCCACAGCCCATGCAGAGAAAGGCCTTCACGGGCTTTACCATTTGTGAGCTTTCTGGAAACCAGGCATCCTGTCACTGTGAGCTGCCCACCAGCCTGCGAGCTGCTGCCGCTGCTGGCACAGAGCCATGCTGCCAGGAACAGCAAAGCGGCAACGCTGCTCAGGCATGGTAATTGCAGAAGATGGCTGTGAAGCTTTTCCAAGGGTCAAAAAAACCTTAGTTTTGTGAGGACTGGCTGACAGAACAGTGCTGTCCTTATGACCACATTCAGTTACCTTCAGTGGCAACATTTCATCAAGCAGGTGAGAAACACTTCCAAACACACACAAAACAGAAGCTGCTTTGTCTCCCCTTGGCACAACACCCTCCCTACTGCATGTTAAAAGCACTGTTTGAAACAAGAAAGCAAATGAGCCGAGTTGTTCACGACAGTGCCATCACTGAGGCTGCAGCCATAAAGTGGCAGTTAAATGAGCTGGACAAAGGCATGAGGAAGGACTAGCTCCTAAGCAGGGTCCCAGCACTCCCCACGGAGCCTGTGTAGCAGCATTGTGCAGGCACAGGAGATGGAATCACGTGCAGGCAGGAAGGAGCCAAAAACCACGTGAAGACAATACTTGCCTGTTGTCTTCCCCCTAAACCACCTCCTCTGCCAGTCACTTCGACAACAATATTTTCTTTCTTGCCTGATGTGCCTCCGGTGCCTTCACTGGTCACTGAATGAGCTGCTCTGAAGGCACAGAAACTGCACCACTGCTGACCTGCCTCAGTAAAACGCCAGGACGTCACAGGCTTTTCCAAAGACAACCAAGAGAGAAACCTCCTAAGGGCAAATCCCTTCTACCATTTCCAAGGCTAATTCCGTGATCCTAGTCATGATTACTTAAAAGAGTTTCCTGCTCAGATTGCATGTTTGTCCCAGCTATACAATTCAACTGTCCATCCTCATCAAGCCTAAATTACTTACAAGTTACACAACAAGGTAGCCTTATACTGACATCTTCAGAGCTCTCATAAAAGAGGGAAGGACTAGTCCCCTACTTTCATCATTACTATTTACACTGAAAATGCCTGTTGCCATACAATTTCTACATCCAGTCTTAGGTTTCTTGTGATTGGAACAAGCCCTTCCTAGCAGATATTAAAAGTAAGCCTGTGTGTGAAGGAAAGAAATTATAGCAATCTCCTTTATGCAAAGCTCCGGGCTCAGACAATTAGAAGAGATGCAGATGCTGGAAAGAAAACAGACAAATGCACAATGCCAAAAAATTGCATGGCTTTTCTACTTCCAATCTCAGCATGCATTTGATGCCAAGGAAAGCAGCATCTCAGGGGGTGACAAAGCCAAGGGAGGCATTTGCCCACTGCCTGGTCCCTGCTCTGCCCTGGGCAGTATGAAGCTCCACTGCTCCCACCTGGAGGGCAGATCCCCTTCCCAGAGGGGATCAAGAGTCCCTGCCCGCATGTGCAGTCCAGACACTGCTGGGCTGCAGTTTGGACCTGGGAGATGTAAAATGCTCCTGAGTTCTGCAGGTTTCATGCAGCTGGAGTGACTCAACAAGGAACAGAAGTTCTGGTTTGAGACTAAGCTTTAAACTTAGAGGGAGGCAAAAGGAAAACATCTGAGAGAAGAGAGGAAACAAAAGGTTGAAATGAGTGAAAGCAGCTTTCCTATGCACCAAATGCCACACAGACATTATATTAGCAGAAAGGTAAGCCGAGAAAGTAAAATACATTAAAAATAGCAGTTCTGGCATAACACTAATGTTGTTCTAGTACGTATGTCGTGAAAACCTATAATTACACAAAGACACTAATTCTCTTCCAGGACAGATTTGTTCAGTATCAGCCTCACACCGACACTGACCAACAAGTCTTGTAAATGAACAGGGAAGAGGGATTTATTTACAATCCCTCTTTCATTTCATACATTGAAGGAAACCCAAATCCTAGAAGACAAACAAAATATCCCAACAGTCTGGGATAACAAACACAAAAGCTATAACTATGCACACCCTATCAGGAACAGAACAAATGAGAAGAAGGAAAAGTAATCCCACTTGGGCCTTCCTCAGGGCTGTTTCACGTAGGATCTTTTATCAAAAAGAGATGGGGCTGGAGAAGTAGTTTACAAGAGGAATTCAGCAACTGCATCACATGCCACCATTTCTTTCCTGAAGGGCTTGGCCCTGCTCAGTACATGATATTACTTAGGCCAAAAGCAAACAGATTTGCAAAGCAGAGGAGGCAGACTGGCAACAGTACTCCAAAATCAATCATACATTAAGAAATAAAATAAAAAATAAAAACAAATTTTAAAAAATCCCAAACCAAAACAAACAAAAACTACAAAACAAAACAAAAACAAACCCAAAGCACAAACAAGTACCACCATAACTGTCGGCAGTGAGCAGCTGGCAGCCATGAAGCAAGTACCTCATACTTCCAGGAGACACAGTCCCACCAGTGACCTTTACCCCTCTATAGGACAAATACCATCCCAGGTGGACAGATCTGTCCCTCACAGGCACCTTTCTCCCCATGTTAAATTGCAGATCCCCAGGTCACTTACACTCTAGGCTTTGGCACAACCACTGTGTGCCCTAAAATTAGACAGAATGAATCCGGGCTTTGGTCACTGGTAGCATCAATGGTGAAGACAAGAAAACAACTGCTGGAAGACTACCAGTTTTATTATGGTCTTTGTCTTCTGACCCCAAATCAGCTAGTAGGTGGAAGAAGAACTTTGTAACATATTGCTAATCCCTCAGCTGTCCACATTCCCTAAGTCTTCTAATGCTTTAATTAAGGGAACTGTCATTAAAATGTTGCGAGTGCAGCATTTTTTCCTTCCAAATATTTAAAACTCAGTCGGAAACACTAACAAAGCCCTGCATTTTGTCAGAAAACGAGTACTAAGAAAAGCCCCAAAACCCAAAATTACTGCATTTTCTTTGCAGCCCACCAATCCAATTCTATAAAGTGACATATACTTCACCGAGCCCGCTACTATGAAGAAACAGATTTAATGCTTCTTTTCTAAAGTGGTGTACCTTTGTCTGAGATATACCTGCCAGGTGAAACTACTTCTAACAGACAGCCATTACATCTGCAAACACAGAAGGTAAGACATTGGCTTAGGAATACCCATGCTTAATGCCCATTTTTAGTGCAGCCAGTAACCTATGCTCTGTTTCACACCTACAAAAGGAAAATTCAAAAATCTGGATTATGCTACAGCTTCCAAAAAAACTTCTTGTAAGCAAGGATTGGTGTGAGATCATGATCTGACTTATTCAACACAAGGTTTCTTTTGTGAAGCAGCCAAAATATGTAAATTGCCCAGGAATAAAAGAAATCATCCAATCTGTACATGTGTCTTACAAACACGATTGAATGACACAGTGTGAGTGCACAAGTCCTTACAAGTTTTAATTTCAGGTAATCTTTGCCTCAAGGTTAAACACTTTAGCTCCTCTGGTCCAATATTAGTCACCACCCAGCCTCTGTCAGTAATCCGCCGCCTTCTCCCCTTGCCTTATGCAGGGAAAGGACTGCAAATGCAAAATGCCAGGTGCCAATAGGGAGGACCCAAGAGGTTCAAAGGCCCATTCCTCTCACCTGATAAGGGACAGAAGGGATCACAAAAACAGCTGCAACACCAGCCCACTGTCATGTGTTTGAGAAACAGGATGAATAAACCACTGTCCGCGCAGACCGTGGGTGGCTGGGATGAGGAGAAGGGAGGAGACTGGACCAAGCCCTACAGGTTTGTCAAATTCCATTTACAAAATACTCCAGAAAGTGCCTTTGGTTTCTAACACCAACACTGCAAGCAAAGACTGCTTCAAAAGCCAGAAGAAGGAGGCTCGCTCCTACTCCCTTTGTCACTATCTCCACCTTCTCTTCCCTCTCTGTTCTGGAGAGAACTGCTCCTCAAAGCAGTGACAGAGCAGAAAACTAGTATCAGCTGTGACACCATCAGACCTGCACACACCTGCTGAAACTTGTCCAAGCCCTCAAACCACCTGCTACTTCTTGGGAAGGAATGGGCTCCTTCTGCAAAGCGCAAACCCAGACCCATGATGGATACCAGACTGGACCCAGGATTTCTGCTCTTCCCTGCTCTTCTGCAGCATTCATGAAACCTACAGTGTAACAGAAGCTTTGAGGGTGAAAAAAACACCATGCTCAGCTACTCTGTAGGAATAAACTGAAAATAAATAACTAGAAATATGTATGCTGAGAGCAGCTTTCCTGGAGCAGACCTCTCCAAATTGCTTGTTCATGTATGAATGAGATCCATGTTTATAACCCTAGGGGTTTCAAAGCAAGAAGGAATATGGGTATTATATTTTACCTCTAAAATATACTTCTGCTCAAAAAACCAGCTCTTTTAAAAATGGGAAATCCATTACCAAATGATTTACAACTGACTGACAAGATGATTATGTCTGTAATTATCAGGTCCAATCACTCAAATTGCAATTTACCAGCAGACACACAAACTATTTGATTCACAGTTAACATTTTTTCTTCAGCACTTGCCAGGTCCTTTCTAAAACAAGCAGGGAGACAGACAACCTCTATCAGTAACAAATGTGGCTGCTGATGAGTGGAATTTGGTGATGTCTGAGAGGGGCAAATTTCCCTTCATGTCTGTGCCAAACCCTCCTGGAGGACAGATGACAACCAGGGCTGCAACCAAAAAGCTTTTCCTTTGTGTTCAGACAGGAACAGCTGTTAGACAGGTACAAAGGTATAGCCACGTCTGGGCACGTGCGATAAGCGAGTTCTTTACAAAACTGGTTGCTGAGGTTTTTATTTTCTTTGGTAGATTAACGCTGACTTATGCACAGCATTTAGAATCACCCTGCACTGCCAAAGCTCTATAAAGGCTGTGCACTTTAGTGTACAAGTTAAGTGCACTTGGCGATATGCCACGATGTACAAAATCATTTTCATGCAGCTGCCAGCAGAAGGGAGCTATATTCTTGGACCAGATGTTTTTGTTGTCGGTGCTGCCAAGCACGCCTGGAAACCTCACAGCTGAGCAGTGCTGCAGGAGTGAATTAACAATGAACAGAGCCACAAGATGCTCATGTCCATCTATTAAATAGGGTGTCACAGTCCCCTCTCTCCCTTACTCCTGCTCTCTAAGCAAGGAAGCTGTGGATGGCCAGCTAATTACTCACCTGAGAAGAAAACTCTTTCTGCCTCCATCAGGATAAATAAAAGCAACAAATGCTTGCAAATATTACATCCCAGCTGCATTTACCCTTAGCTGGGAAGGTGACAAAGAGACCTTGATTAACAGCCAAGAAAATAGGACTGGAGAAAATATAAAACAGTCCTAATGCTACAGTACATGTTTGTTTTTGCTGCTGGGCTGTGAACAGGCAAGCATTTATTAAAAGGTATTTCACTTCAAAAATCAGAGCTGCTATGGCATCTCACTCTCCAGTTCAAAAACAAACAGCTCAGATCCCAGCACAAGTCTCGCACTCTTGAGCTGAAATGCTGAGAGCAGGAGCAGGAGTTTGGGGACAGAAGTCCACTTCCCAACGCCAACACCAGCTCCCAGTGAGGCTCAGCTGCTCTTTGCCCTGCTGCTCCCATGCTGAAAAGCAGGGGCTTCTGCCAGACCCTAACCTGCAAGCCTTGTCTTGTCTGTCACAACTGCACCACAACTAGCAGAGGGGACCTGCAGGGACCAACATACTGAATGGTCAGACAGCCGCTCGAAACTGCAGGTGTGTATGCACAGCAGGCAGCGAGCAGTCCAAACGGGAACAAGGGAGTCAGGCACCAACACTTGGATGCTGATAAGAAGAAAATGAGGTTTACTCAGTCCAAAACTCTCCTGTGACAGGCCCTACATCAACCACAAAGTCTGTAAGAGAAACTGGAGAAGCCAGGCCACCTCACCCAGAAAGAAAAAGCCATGCAGCAGTCCAGGAAGAGGTGGAAGCACACCTGTCGGGGTCCCTTTCCCCCCGCCATGTGGTACTGGGAGAGGGGCCCTGGGGGGAGACACGGGGTTTCCCTGGCCCTGGTCAGCCTCATTCCCCATTGGTTGTTTTGTGTTCCCCTGCGCAGGCAAGGACCCTCGGGTCCCGTGATTGAGCAGTTCCTTGGCAGAGCCCCGGCCATGCGGCTGGAGAAATAAACATCTCTGAAACATCTATCAAGAATCAGTCCATACATATTTCTTTTCCACGGGCCTCGTTGTCTGAAACACCGTGTTGCAGTATCCACACTGTAACACACACCCGCCACCCAATGCAGGCTGCAGCCCTCCCCAGGCAGCAATGGGTAACATCACTCCCTCAGGCTTGTGGCCAGGGCTTGCTTTGGTTATTCCACTCATTGGGCACCACACATGTTCAAAGAGGAAGGTGACACAGAAAGGATGTGTGTGCATGTGTGTGTGTGTGCGTGTGTGTTATGAGCCTGCTGTGAGCTGCTCTGGAGGCTCTTTTCTCAAGCAGGCAGTTCAGACAGGCACAACCCACTCCTGTAGCACAAGCCCTTGTTAAAAAGTGAAACTCAGCAACCTGACTGTAAAATAAATGCAGGCGTAACATGTTTTACTGAAATCCTCCAATACATAATATAATCTGATCTCCCTCAGAGAAAGTATTGGTTTGGTTTCCCCAGCCTGCAGCAGCCACTACATCTCCTGCCAAGCATGGCCCCAGCCTGACCAGCCAGCATCTTCCTGGGAACTACATGCAAAGCAGTGCCTTCTTTAAGGATATATACAAAAGTGCGGAGTTTAAAAAAAAAAAAAAAACTAAAAAAGCCAACAAAAAACAAGAAATATGACCTCTCTTGTTCAGATAATAACTGGTCTCCTTCTCAGAGATTTTTCTGTTAAAATAAAAGTAATGCTATCACTACAGAGTCTCAGGGGAAGATGACTCATGAGCAGGAAAGGGCCTGTAATTCTGTGCTCAGGGTATTCACCCCAACAGATATTACAAATTTTTACTATGCAAGTCTGGTAACATGATTAAGTGACAGTCTGAAGAAATCTTCTCTTAATCACACTTGATTTGAAACCAAACTAAGAGCCATTAGCCCAGCCAAAGTGGGGGAGACAGGGAAGGCATTTACATCCAAAAGGCGAAACCTAGATTGTTTGGAGAGCTTCAAAACTCAGAAGGATAAGGTTCAAGACACCGGTTTGCTCAGAGCAGAGCTGTGTCACAATGAAGTCATGCACAAAGGGACAGCTGCAGCAACCCTGCCAGCTCCAGCTCCACCACCAAGGCAAGGATCCACTGGTTGGTTTGGAAACACTATAAAGCAGCATGGAAGCAGCAGAAATCCCACACACAGCAAATCAGACCTCTCCAACAGCCGGAGAGAAGCCGCTAAGTGAAAGACCATGTGTTGCAGAGGTCAGCTTCTGCCAGACTAAGGTATCTGAACAAAGCCTGTCATGGCTGAAGGCTCCTCTCCTGCAGTTTCCTGCAGCCTAGTCTCTCCAAAAGGCACATGTAGAAATCCCGAAGTCCACTCGAAAAGAAAAGTAGCACAGAAATTGCTGGTTAAATTGGTTAAGCTTGTCTTTGCTGGTTTACTAACAAATGATGCACTACTACAAAAAGCTTTTAGCTGTGCTCCAGCTGGCATGAATTGAAAGTGAGGGTCAGGGGGTGCAGAGTAAGAAAAGGAAGAATAGGGAGGCTATCATAAAGATAGAAAAACATAATATTAGTATTACCACCACTGATAATAATAATAGAAAATTCTAAGGTTGTGGGTGCCTTTTTTCTTTAACAAAATCTCTCCCCAAAACAGCTCCATCTGTAGTCTCTGAGCATCTGGGGGTTTCTGCCAAAGTGATCAGTAGCAAAGAGCTAGCATTTGTCTTTGAATCGCAGCCATTATGTGTTTCAGTGTTCCCACACCACAGAGAAATTGGAGGTACTCACAGGCCTTCCTGGGCTAACGCCGAGCCACTGATCCTAAGCACGAAGGGTGAGGGCAGTGCATGTGTGCTACTGCATATAAAGGCAGGGCACGATGGAAAAAAAAAAGACATTGCTGCTTTTCATGACCTATAAAACTTCCTGACTGAAAGCAGGCTTGGCTGAGGGCAGCTCTCCAACTTGATGGCAAGTCTCTTCAAAGCGAGACACTCTGCTAAAGGTTGTCTTTCATACAATACGTCCCTTATTCCCTCACGCCTCTGGTTCGTGAGCAGATACTCTTCCTGAGGAACCACAGCGGGTACATCCATGCAACAGTCACGACCCTGTTCTGGCCACCTCTCCACAGTGCTGGCCTGGAGAGCGAGCACATGCCCGTGCACACCGACAACCTGCATGTTCCAGTCACTTCCCTCCAGGGAAGTGCAGCGTGCTGCAAAACCATTTGAGTGGTGTCGGCTGCCTAGCAGCCCTACTCGCCTCACACGTGTAGGGTCAGGTAATGCATGTTTTACTATTCATCTTGTAAAGATAATTAAAAGAGAAGCTTAAAAAGGAAAAGAAAAAGAAAATTATGAAAGAAGTTTCCTGAATGGAAGTTGCAAAAAAACTGCTGAACACCAGTAAGCTCCTACTAGCATAACTCGAAGCTCTCTGTTACACCGCTGTGTATCAGGTTTCAGAAGAAACTTTTGGCTCCTGACATCATGTGGGAGGCAAGCAGGTTTCTCCCTCTGCAGCCCTCTAGTGATAACCAAAAGCAGAGCAGTCACACATTTACTCGCTTTGAGTGCAATCAGGGGGAAAAACGCAGAGAAACACCTACACAAGAGATCACCATTCATCTGCCATGCCAGGTCAGGATGGCCACGTTTCAAGAAGCACAGAACAGTTCGTGGAACCATGCTAAGAACAGTGTTTGTGACTGTTTATCCACACCCTAAGTAGCCATTTGTCCTCCAAAGGCTGGTGAATATGGGTATTTTTGTAAACAATCATGGATTAGACCTCTAATCCAAACAGGAACCAATCTATCCAGAGTGGTTCTTAATCAAGACTCGGGAGAAAAAAAATGTGGAAAATTCATAAGAATGTAGGCTTGATAATAAATGTCTTTTTTTTCCCCCAATCTCAAACACTGAATTCCAATTTTTTGATCTATATTGACCCTTAGCAATAGGCTCAATCTCTGCTCTCCACCGAATATACAGCTCCTGAACGTACGAATTCCCCAAAGTATATTCATCCCATGCATTATCAGGCTTCAGAGAAGACTAGTAGAAGAAACATCTTCATTTTTATCTAAGAAAATTTCCTATTAACTGCCAGTCAGTCTTCATCACCCTCTGGATCCAGCACTGCCTCAGGGATGCCAAGTCTGGAGGCCTTTCCTATGAAACTGCAACACGCTGCCCAAACTCACTTAACTGCATTCTTCTGCTTTATCAATCAGCTGTATGAAATTCATTTATTACAGAACTAGCGATATAAAATGTATAAAAAGGACATTGAGGTGCTGAAGTGTGTCCAGAGAAGGACAGCAAGGCTTGTGAAGGGTCTAGAAAACATGTCCTATGAGACACAGCTGAGGGAGTGAGAAGAGGAGGCTCAGAGGGAACCTCATTGCTCTCTACAACTGCCTGAGAGGAGGCTGTGATAAGGCGGGGGCTGATCTCTTCTGCTGTGCCTTCAGTGAGAGGACCCGAGGAAATGGCCTTAAACTGAGGCAGGGGAGATTCAGATTAGACATTAAAAAAAATTCACTGTTCAGATGGTCAGGCATTGGAATTGGTTGCCCAGGGAGGTGGTGGAGTCACCATCCCTGGAGGTGTGCAAGAGGTGTGTGGATCTGGCGCTGGGTGATGTGATTCAGTGGTTTAGGGGTTGCAGTGATAGTGCCAGGTGGGCAGTTAGACTGGATCACCTTGTAGGTCTCTTCCAACCTTGGTGATTCTTTGGCTCTATGATATTTTTTACATGTCAGAGTGGCAAATGGTTAGATGCATCATATACAACAATGTTAAGATGAGCACTGTTTCCCACAGCAAGGTCTGCTCTAACACCTTATGTAGCTTAAGAGCACTTTACCGCCAAAAAACCTGCTGATTTAAATCATATCTAACTACTGTGTGAAGGAAGAATGAGTGACATTCAGTGAATTAGCAATGGTAACATCCAAGCATACACAGCAAGGGCAGGCTGAGCTTTTGACTCTGACCTTCACTTAAAGCAAACAGATGTCTTTCAGAGGTAGATCTACTTTGGCTACCTGGATTAGTCCACTAAAGGGTTGTTTTCTTTTGCCATTCACTAACCAAAGCACCATTAAACTCAGGGTTAACAAGGCTCTCTGCCTGCAAACATGGGGCATGGTCCACAATGAGGTTCAGCTAAGCCAGTCTCCCACGGGTCACCAGGTCGGAGGCAGCTGGCATCACACAAACTCAGCACAGGTTTTCTCGCTCCACACTGAAATTGAGCTTGCCACCCAGCGATTCTTCACTCTGACATTATCCTGAACACTGGAATTCAGAATCACAATGAGTATTATGGAAATCATCCAAAGCAGAAAGGGAAGTAATTTCTGAGGCAAGCAAGCAGACTTAAGATAGCCTGTTGCACAGTGCAAAGAATTGGAGGGTAGGGGAATCTGTTGGGGTCCCTCCCCTGCCATGGAGCCCTGGGAGAGGGGCCCTGAGGGCACAGACACGGGGTTTCCCTGCCCCTGCTCAGCCTCGTTCCCATGGGTTGGTTTGTGTTCCCTGCGCGGGCAGAAGGACCCTTGGTCCCGTGACTGGAACAGTTCCTGGGCAGAGCTCCGGCCATGCGGCTGGAGAAATAAACATCTCTGAAACAGCTATCAAGAATCTGTCTGTCCATATATATTTCCTTTCCACGGGACTCCTGGTTTGATATATGCGTGTTGCAGGATCCCCACTGCAACAGGAATCCCTGCAGAAGACCTTTACATTCCATTCTTTACTCCTAAATCTGCAGGTTGGAGCACTACAAACAGCCCCTCAGCGGTCACTGCAGGTGGCTGAGAAAGATGCAGCCAAGATGTTGGAAAGGCGCTGCAGCCGGCTTTCCTCCTGCATTTGCACTGCAAAGGGATGGCTCTGGGTCCCTCAGGCAGCCTCACAACTGTGACCCTGTGGAGATGCTGCTGCTCCCTGTGGAGATGCAGCTCCCAGAAGCTGCCACTTCCACTCCCCATCCTGCCTGGCCCCTCTCACCCAGCACCTGGCCAGCTTTAGCGAGGGCAAAAACAGTAGAAAGCTAATCTGTACTTAAGAAAAGAATATATATATATTTCCTTGCAAGTGGAGCACAGGATGGGACCCGATAGATGCTGGTGCAAGGGGAACTTAGAAAGGAAGGGAAGAGAGGCAGGGCTGTCCCTGCAATAGCATCCAGACACCCAACTGTCTTTGCTGTATTGTAAAACCTTATCTCTAGGGAAAAGTAACTAGAAATGGGAAGAACACAGACACCTATGTCAGGAGGAAGCATAACAAGATGCCATCTGAACATTTACAAATAGAAAATGCAACTATTCCTCCTTTTTTTCATGCCAGTGGGAGAAATCCTTTCCTGAATTTACACACAGTTTGTTTACATTTGTAGGCACAGAGAATGAGTTTGCATTTACATGCTGACCCATCTACTTTTACATGAACAGTGCAAACTCTTACAATTTGTGTTGCCAAATCAAGACTAAGCTTGGTAAATTTCCCAAACTTTTTAATCAGAATTGGGGAGCAGCAGCAGTTCTGACATAGGAACAGACATCTCCCTCAGGGACTCAAATTTGATTGCAGACTTGTTTGATCATGCAGCCCCCTCTGATCTATGAATCAGTGAGACTCCATCATTTTATAATTAATGCAAGGCTTCATATGTAAAAAATTGTTGCACAGGAGTGTAGTAAGAGAAGTAGAAAGACAAATTCAGAGTGAAAACCAACAAACTCATTTATAAAAATTATTTTGTCCTACAGGCTCAAAGAGAGGCAACTACAATAAATGCTAGCGGAAAGGGAGCTGAGGTAAAATATGCAAGAGACAAATAAAACACTCCTTAATAATGCTGTCTTTGCATCAGTGTTTCCACACCAGTGACTCAGGGCTGCCTGTCTGCCTGCAGCCCTGGCCAGGAGGATGGGTTAGCACAGGGGGAGCCAAGCAGCCACCAGCATACTCTCTCCCTGCTGCCTCTGGTCTCTCTGCCCAATTACATTTCCATTTGGTAAAATATTCCACATGAGAAAATTATTTTCAGGGATCATGGACACTCTCCTCTCTTACTCTTGCAGGCAGAGCTGAGGTGCTTTGCCAGGCCGGTAGTAGTTATCTGAAGATCTGTGGGCTGCTGCATTTACACTAGGATTTCCACTTAGTTCTTACCACGTCTAGAATCAAACACTAAAACTCTGTTCAGGAAGAAGGTGCTACAGTGGAAAATATTCCTGCTGAAGTGAAATGCTGCAGAAACACCTCTTACACAAACCAACACACAAAAGTTGAGCTTGCTTCTGGAACTGACCCCTCCACTAGGCAGAGAGAGAGACACTTGTGGAGGCACCCATCCATCTTACAGATGAGCAGGCTATCTTTTGCACCAGTGATGTGCTGGGTAAAGAAACTACCATTTTACCTGGTGGATGTGAGGCAAAACACAACACCCATGTGCTTGCTGTCCACACTGGAACAGTACCATTTCTGCTGTTAGCTTGCTCACTTCCCACAGATTCAGCTTTCAGAACAAAACACTGATGAAATGTTCAAGAAATAAAGCCTGACATTAAAAAAATCAACAGGTAAACATCACAACAACAAAAAAGTGTGCCTCTGTCCTGCTTGAAGCAGGGTCTTAATAAGAGAGAGCAAGACTAAACCATCTGCTTATTATGAAGCACCAATCTTTGCAATTTAATGACAACACCTTTGCACTTCTATCTAAAGTGTTCTCTGCACTTTATCTAGTGTTTTCTGACAGAGAGGCTACTTTCTATCTGGAGGTAGGTACACAGGAGCATTGTTGGAAAGGATTTGAGACACTTCTGGGCTCCAGAGACAAACAGCATCTTCTCCTACACTGGTCAACTGAACTAGTTTGCACAGCATCTTCAAGGCTCTTTTAACACTAGCTCAGCTGTGTGCTTTCCATTGCATATTTAAGAGATTGGGCACAGGGGAAGAAGAACGCTTTAGGCACAAGGGCAGTGTTTATTGTGGTTACAAACCAGCTTAGGGTACAATGAATTCCCAGGTCCTCTAGCATTAGCACTTGCTACCATAATCTCTAGATTTAGGAGCTCAGCTTTAAGACTTTATTTTAGCCAACAATTCCATGCACAATCACTCAAACTGTGCCTTGCAAAAGAAGCACCATTGAGGGACTTAGAAAAAACATTTTTGTCTCATTAAATGTTGGAGAATAACATTGCTATTTTATATTTATATATACATATGCACATTAAGAAAGAAGGGGAGAGAAATCACACAGGATAATCCCAAATGTACAATACTAGATTTGTGGACCCATAAACTAAAGAAAGAACCAGAGGAGATTTTAAAATGCTTGAAAGTAGTTTGCATGTGCTACACTGCACAGAACTTTTTCCTTAAATAAAAATGAAGTGATCTACTTTTTCCTCATGATTTACTGCAGAACAGTGGCCAGCTGACTGATAATGGAAGGTGGCTAAGGTCTGCCTACCATTTTCAAAGCAGAGGCTATAAATTTCAGCTCCTCCCTTCTCCATGAAGCCTGTCAGTTTTCACCTAACTTGTCAGGACTTTGTATCTCTGGAATTTCTCCTTATTAAACTTGGCTGAAGTCAACCAGCAGATCCTAAAGGTATTTGGTGGAAAAGAAGGCAGGACACATTCAGTATCACCAAGAAGCCTCATTTCCTTAGGAAGTCAAGATAAAAATACGGAATGCTGCCGCAAAAACAGGAGGAGCCCACAGGCAGGTGCAGTTTATGAAACTACAATTAAACACAGTCAAGAGAGATTACATTTCAAGCAGATATATCCCCTTTAATATAAACAGAGAATTAATTCCCCTGACTTTGATCCTAATGCCCAAGCCAGATTTTAAAGTGTACCTCAGAAAGACAGCAGCTTATACTAGACCTGAGATCTTTTGCTTGCCTAGGCAGACTCAAGTTCAGCATAAAAACTTGCTAAAATGAAAGCACAATGCTCTGTCACAATCCTTATTGGTTTCACTCTGCCCAAGCAGGCAAGAGCACACATGCTCTAACACTGCATTGACAAGGTTGCCTTGTTTTCCTTGAGTAGACAATATGTCTGACTCACTGGGGGTAAATTGAGCTGTGCTCTGTGTCTGACAGAAATTATATAAAACACAGCCTCATACTTCTTGCTGTTATCTGCACACAAAACATTTGTTTCCCATCAGAACTCGAACCTCCTCAGACAGCTGAGACAATCAGAGCTCAGCACTGGGGAAGGCAGCAGCAAATCACCTGCATTGAGGTCACCTGCACAAACACTCCTCTCAGCTCAGAAGAAATGCTCCATCACTAGAATTTGCACAGGCTATTATTGTTCAAATTCATGTCAGTGCAGGTACGACTGGTAGGTAAAATATCTCAACTGTGAAAGCATCTGCATGCTATCCACATTGAGCCTTCACCACTGTTAGTATTAGGGTCCAGAACACAGATAGATGCTAGCAGTCAATTGTACACATATGAAATCATGTGTCACTAGTGATCTCTTTGTCAATGCTAACAGCAGGACTTCAGGTGATTGCAGGTATCAAGCCTAATGACTGAAGAAAATTAGGCACAGTATTAAAGCTTAAATGCATGAGTATTGCCCACCTAGACTGGTATTAGTGCCCAAGGATGGTAATAGACGTCAACGAATTCACCTAGATGACTTATTCTTTCTTTCTCAGTGTGTCACTGCAGCTGCACCATCAGACCGAAGGAAAGAAATTTTTTAAGAAGTCCAGACTTGTCCAAAGAGCTCAAGACTTGCAGAGAAATTGCAATCCTGCCCTTCTGCCTACAGAAGTCAGCTGTAGCTGTTTCCATTATGTTCCAATAGGTGCCCTCACATACTGATGAGCAATAACAGATCTTGGTGCCACAGCTGGGGAATATACCCTGAGCATCATCTGTTGTGCTATAGCAGAGTGTTATCTGGTTCTCTTACAGCCAGGTAGGCAAATTTTTAAAGCTGTCTCCCTAAAAAAAAGGAGATTATTTTACACTCCAAACTACAAAGTTCCCTTTATGTGGCCATAACTTCCAGTTGTGTTATCTAAACTACATTTCAATTTACAGAGCACTGGTAAAACATTTTCTGCTAGACAGGACAAGAACCTTGCACATCAGACATAAACATACAGATGAGGAGAAGGCAGAGGCAACACAGCTTTCTTTACACTTTCCTTCACACTGTGTTCCACAATCAACTTTGAGTATGAAGCCATCACCCAGCCTCAGCTCTAAAAGCCACGCAACAGGAATCCTGCTACATGAGCACCATGAAGCCTTTACAGCTAAAGCTCTATTGCTGCTGAGAGATGCTGGTGAGGCAGCAATGGTGCCCTCAATGATCTTCATGGCAAAAGGAAAACACCTGCTTCTTTCAGCCTTGAAACGGGTTTCCAAAACAAGCTTGTTAAAATGTATACAGAGGTATACCCACAAGAACAACCGTCTTCCTCTCAGGTGAAAATCTTGCATAAGAAATAAGCAGACAGAGAAACAAATATGTATGAATGGTTTATATCCATTTTCTTCTCTCCTTTGGAAATTTTTCCCTCAAACACACAGTATCAGTGCAAAGTTGCTCCTTACAGGGACACAGCAATGCAGAGCCTTAGTGCTCAACATCAGCTCTCTCCAGCAGTATAATTTCCCAAGCTGCTCGATAACAGCCACAGCTTTTTGCCCTGATCTCAAATGCCTGTGAAGCTCCCTCTTCAACTGCATCAAACCAGACATCCTCCCCTTTCCAAATAACCTTCTCCAGCCTGACAATCTTGCTAACCACCTGAGTAATCAGATGAATAGAGTGAAGTTTGCCCTTTATCAAAACTGGTGCCAGCACTGCTCCAGGAAATTTCTTGGACTGCATCCAGAAACTGCAGCTCTGACTTAAGCCAGGTGTTAGATGTATCTGCCTTGCTGGGAGATAAAGTCACTGTTCCTTGTAAGGACAAAAGGCTCTTTAGAGTTAAATGTCATTCTACCCTGTTAGAACTATGAGCTGGCAATCCAAGAAACTTCCCAGCCACCCAAGGGCAGGGGTGTTGTGACATGTCTGGCACCCCTACAATGCCCTATGCACCACCTTGCCCTGAAGATGGACAGAACCACCTCTGACCAAACGGGGGTCTTACAGAAAAACAGGCAGCATGGAGCTGCAGCAGAGCCCGGTCCCACACTGACACCAGCCAGCACTGCAGACCCTGCCAGCACCCACGGCTGAACCTCCCGGCATCAGTTCCATGGCAAAGCAGGGGGAAGAACTGTGCCAAGCTGCTGGGCGAGGGCATGCAGCAGAGGTAGGTGAGGGATCTCAGTTAAGGAAGGAAACAATAAATTATACAAATTCTCTGCAGTTCAAAAAAGGCTGCCCTACTGGCTGCAAGACTATCATAGCTCTTTTTGACCTCCTCCAAAAGCAGGTGTTACAGCTCAAGGGACCACTCTGGCCAGCTCTGTTTTCCTCTGAACTGTAATATATAGTTCCCAGCAGTGGTTTGGGTTTTTTTTACCTAGTCTCTAGAAGAGATCCGAGGTTGATCAGCTTCAGGAGAACTGGACAGAAGGGCTGTCCACATTCTCAGTACCTTTCCTATTTACTTCTTTTCCACAGAACGATTACTTATTTTCCCAGCTAACTGTTTAACCAAAGACTACAGAATGATGTTCATACTAGTAGTAAGCAACCTCTTATTTCAGGGACAAGCAAGCAGAGTGCCAGTACTCTCCATGGAACAATCTGGATTTTTAGGCCCCTGATCCATTTTCCCCAAGTCACATTAAGAAGTGGTGACTCCTATGAAACAGTGAAATGGCAAAGTAACTCTAGTGACTTTAGTTTTGCTTTGGCTAACTTTACAGTAAGTACAGCCATGGACTGGTACGTAAGCACTTTATCAGGCAGCCGCCCTAAGCCAGATACAGCCAGGTAAAGCACTGCATTCACATCTCTACACTAAAAGGACCGCCCTTATTCAGCTTCTCCAAGCTGGCTTGACCCAGTTCTGTTGCACAGGGTCAGGAGGATCTGTATTTCCCAATCTTCCAAAGTGAGCCACCAACTTTTTTTTCCCCTTCAAACAGATCAAAATCCATGGATTGTCTTTGAGTTTTCATGGGGAAAACAAGAATATATGTAATAGCGCAAACTTTTGGTGCTTATTATTTCATTTTTCCTTCATTTTGTCTGCTAGTTTGTGTGGGAACACACATTTTTATTTATCTGTGATTTTTCTGCAGACTGCTTTGAGATGTCCTATGGACAATGGACAGATTACCCACACAATTGTAGTTTATAACACCATGTAGGCCATAAGATACAGACTCACAAGAATCAAAGTGACTTGCATATTGCAACAGAAATAAGCAGTCAGCAGAGTAAGGAAGGTGGCAGTGAGTAACTCAGGGAACCCTTCCTGTCTAGATATGGGAGATGTGCCATGTTTCTCTGCAGGCCTGGAGGCTTTGGTCTGAGGTTGTTAATTTTTCTGCAGAGGACACACAGAAACAGCAAGACAGGCAAGCACTAAAAGCAATCCAACTCCTTTCATAAATCAGCAGGATACAGTATCCAGTTGTTTACTTAGTATAATTTTACACAGACTAGATTGGACAAGTCATGAAACACTGGGCACAAGAGCTGAGAAATGCTGCTATTAAAAAAGGCATGTGGAAAACTTTCCCAAGGGATGCCAAGAGTGTGTGTGGGAAGAGGTAGGAGGAAGAAGCACTAGCGTCAGGGGTTATAACAAATAGAAGAGAAGCAATTGTATTTTTCCCTCAAAATCAGTTATTAAACTTTACAAAGAGAAAAGCATCGCTGGAAGCGGAACACAGGAGCAACACTGGAAACAACCGTGCAGCTGCAAGGAAAGGCTCCAAAGGAGTTAAACAGAGTCAAGCTTTAGGGTGTAATGCAAGTTAACAGCTTGGATGCAGGCAGATTTGCCAAGTAAGTTTTGCTAAGGTTTTAAATGCTATTTGCTTCACAAGAAAACAGATTCTTCCAACTAAACAAGGACTGCCAAATCTTAGCAGTCATGGCAGTCTTACAATCATGGAAACCTAACAGTATGGTCAGTGAGTGGAAGGGATCAATGCAGACTGAGCAACACCTTCTCCAAAACAATGTCACAAAAGGAACAGAGACCTTACAACAGAAAGATTAAGGACAGACTATATATAATGCCTCCCTCACAACAAGCAAGCAGCATGAGATTCATCCTACATATGTAGATTTTGTAAAACAATTTTCAAAGTGCGCATACGCTGATAGTTTGCATTGTTCCCCTTTTACTGTCATTGGGCTCATTCCAATAAGGAGTGAGAATAGCTTTCCATTGATGAAGACTGGTGGGTTTTTTGGTTTTATTTGTTCTATGCTCCAGTGAAATTTTTTCAGCCTACATGTGCTGCAGCTTTGCCCTCAGAAAGTGAAAAGAAGACCTACCTGTGCATCATTCTGTAGTAAAACCTATAGATTTTAGATCTTACTGTTCCATTAGTGCTTGCTTTACTGCTGTAGATCTAAAGATCTGCAAAGATTCAGTCTTCTAAGTATTTTCTTAATTTGTTCAGAAAGGAGGGAAGTAGAATAGGCAGGAAAGTTTTATGCACATCAACATCCCCCAACGTTTCAGGCAGCAGAACTAACTAGTCATAATTTATTCAAAGATCAAGCTGATAGGCTTCAGCCCACCTCCTCTTTTCTCATCCTTGCCATCATTCTTTTCAAAATTAAAGTCTAAAGAGAAAACCACAAGAAAAGATGAGAAGGATGAAGAGCATTTCCACAGTGCCATGTGCACTACAGAGCTGTAATACTTCTTCCAATGCCTCTAGTCAGAGGTTATACTACCTCATTTTCTTCATGCCAACCAAAACTTTTTAAGGAAAGCCTTCACTCTGAGTTTGACATCCCTCCTTTGAGGTGATCAAAGCTTTACAGTCCAGAACTGACATAACTTCACTGATCTTGAGCAATGTGTGAATTGCAGAATCATGGCCTTGAAAACTGAAAATCTGGGGTGTGCCCACAGAGCATGCCAATACATTAGGTTTTCTAATTTGTTAAGCATTTGGCAAAGCAAGCACTGGATCAGAGGTATCCCAGAAGAAAGGAAGTCTTGCATCTGTTCTCAGTTCAGGTTAGTCAGAATAATCAGCTATCCCCCACAGCACCACTTGAATTTAAGCAGAAAGGCGTAACACTGCCAGTAAAATATGCACATAGGCACAAATCACCTACAGCTTCAAGCAGCCACTCATCAGAAAACCACAATTTCAGTTTTGTGGAAGTTTCCACTGGAGCCTCTTTCTCCATGGGCATGGATACAGTATTACCAATAGCAGTTCACCTAACTGTAGCTCTTAAAGAGGAGAAGGTGAATTTGTGGCTGTGGTTCCTTCACCACTTCTTTTGGAACAGTGCTAATGGTGGCAGTCACTGCCCTCTCTGTCCCCATGTTCTCTCCTCCCACAGTCCCTGTAAGTTGTGGTGAGCTAGAACCAGGATGGACCTGCACTGTTTGCCAGCAAAGGAGGTGTTCATGAAACCGAAGCTATGGTTTGAGGATATGGCCATCTCTGGCAGAAATGTCAGTTTGAGCTACTGCCCCTTTTCCCTGATGGCCAGCAGTGGCTCTTTTCCAGTCTCATGCCACCTTCTTCATAGCAACCGCACAAGAGTTTGCAACATCATGTGCTGAACTCAATCAATGAACCAATCCAGGTTATAAATAACATGGGGAAGGAGAGGAGTAACGGTGTTTTTAAACTGGGACCAGGGCTCATTCACTGATCCAGGTGACCATCTGGCACCAAGTGCCTGTGTCGGCACAAGTGTTGGGAAACAGGCAAGGAACCAGTGAGCAAGGCTGGACAAGAACATCCTACGGCCACGTCTGCCACTGAGAGAATGGTACATTGCAACAGTATCACTCCATGCCTGGAGCTGACTTAGTACAACTTGGAAGAATTTACACATTTTTAGTCTCTGTGGGCTCTTTACTTTGAAGCAAAAACACATGAGCTCCACTGGTAGGAATGACAATGCTTTTAAGCTGCATGGGGCTAACATCTCCAAACTCCTCCCTCTGACTACATTTCATCCCCTAAAAAAGCATTGCACTTATGAGATAAAAGACAGTGCCAATATACAACTCGCTTTTCAAAACCAGACAAAAATTACAGAAAGTTTCAAAACTTAAGCCATCTCCTGCAATATGAGCTTAGCCATAGGATAGACAGCATTTTTCAACTGTTTTCCTTTTTCTGTGCAACCTCTCTATTACAACTGTTTCTGATTAATACATGCTATTAAAAACAGAGGGAGTGTGCAGTAGAGCCCATCTTAACACTGTGGAAGAAGCCATTGCCATGCACAGTCCAGCAAGCTGCCCTGTGTAAAACTGCTGCAAAAATGAAAACATTTGCTGTACAAAGAACATTCACTGTGTGTCAATGCACCTTCATTCTTCTCTGGTTTCTCTGCTTGTTAACTGCAGCAAAAAAAGCACTGCCTCCTCGTGAAGGCAGCCTTTGAAAAACTTCAGCTGAAAATTGATCTTTATCAAGCCATCTCACAAAAAAAGAATATCTAGCTGTTGGCAGACACAACAGCTGAAGTCAGAGAGCAGCAGTCACACTGTCCATCAGTCACTCGAGATTTGGAGATAAGACTGAAGTCCTATCAGTTGACCTAACCCTGCCATCTTGTTTCCCTCTTCTCCTGCCTGTTTACCTGTTACACCCTACCGCTCATCTAGGACCTTGTGTCCAAGGCCATTTTTACTTGTTGCACCTATACACACACTAAATTATAAAATATTTTGCAGCAATACCCTTGCAGAAGTTTTGCTTGCTATAACCATCTTGGCCAAAGACCCCCTGCTCTGTACAATGTACATGCATTAACATAATTATTCCCCCTATGTAAGTTCGTAAGTTCAGAAAAGTATGACAGTTTGAAAAGGCACAACCTCTCTACAGAAGAGTGGTATCAGTCAAGCTTTGCAGATATCACATGGGAGGATCTCACTTGATTTTAAATGTGAAGCTTCTAATTTGTGAATGGAACTCTATACAACACAAATGGAATAACAGGGAGAAACCCATGCTTTTCTTCATCTGTTTTGTAGACTTAATTTAGACTGATTGCTTTTTGAACAGCATAAACTGCAAGACACCTAAGGATGCAAATATAGGCATATATTTTTTATTTCTTTGACTTTTACTTTCCCCTCTTTCCCATCTAAAGCTCCACAATAAATCCCCGTGGGTCAGTTACTACAACTGCTTTACACTGCTGAATTCTGTTAGCAATCTGCTCATCATTCCTGCAGGTACTTCCGTTTTTAGGCTTCTTGGAACTACATTGGACCCATTCCTTTGAATAAACATATACCCTTTGTAGGTTGCAGATGTACCAGGGAGAACACTATCCTCTACATCAAGCAGGCACCTCACCTTCTTTTTCAGTAAAAGCAAGATGATACATTTCAGAGAAAAAAGTGGGAAGCAAGCAATCTGAACTTTCTCCCCCTCTTCTAAGAAATTTCTGAAAAGGGAGTGCTATGCACCCATGTGCCTTGGGACTGGACAATGCAATTTGTGAAGGCCAAACGCCCGAGCACACAGGCACACAGAAATCTTGGGCAGATGGACTGGAGAGGTCAGGTCCTGCAAGCAGAGAGCTAACACTCACATGCAAGGACCATGCCTTTCAACAGAAATATGAGGTAAGTGCCATATATATATATATCATTATTAAATTTTACACGTTGCTAATAAAGCAGAAGGTTCCTCTACTCACCTCAGTAACATCCATGACTTTGATAGCTGCCAGCTGGCCCGTTTTGACATGGCGACCCTGAGTAACAGAGAGAGAACAGTCAGCACCAGCATCTCATCCATCCCTTCAGCTTACACAGAGCAAAACACTTGGACAAGCGCTCCAGTCACTGGGTTTTCCCCAGCTATGCCGGACCCTTATGATACTTTCTAGGAAACATTACAAATACTCTAGATGGTTAAAACAACAACAACAATAACAAATTTGAAGTGTTCCTATTAAAATTTTAGAACCCTTTTTTTTTCTCCTCATTAAAATGATGATCATCAAGTACAAACAGGCTATATTCACAGCTTCCCTTCTGTTTACTTTAGCAAAGCTCATCATCAGTAACGATAGTTTAATCCCATGTCAGAATAACTAAATTCCACGTGTTGCATATTTTATTTGTATGCACCAATGCCTAGCACCTAGGTGACATATAACATGCTTTACCTAGTAAGCATGGTTAGCCCATGCTTAGGGCTTGGACATTTCTCACTGGTTTGGTCTTCCCAAGTAAAAAAGTGGGGTTTCTGCAAGGGATGCATCAGACCTGCAAGAGCTCTCTTTGCTTGTCTCACAATGGCAAGACAAGAACAAGACGTCATCTCCCTTCAGCTACACCACAGTAAGGGTACAGTTTCTCAGTACAGCTGGAGCTGAGTTAATAGATCCCAGCTCCTGCAGCAGGGAGCTCCTACCCTTCCTTCCTCTGCCTCCTTCCAGCCTCCTGTCACATATTTCTCCCAGGAGCACTGAGCTCCTTCTGGCACTCATTGTATCATATGATAAGCTGATCGAGATCACTAAAATGGCAGAAAGTTAACACAGAAAAAGCAAACTGTGGGGTGGGGCAGGGGATTGCAGTCCAGGAAATTAAACTCGTTTGTTCTGCAGTTGAAACAGAGCCGGAACCAGCAGGATGCAGATCACAGGGCTAGGAAGCAGGCGGCATGGCAAGCCCCTCCAGTCCTGGTGGGCTGTAACTCGCCTCAGCTGACTTCTAACAAAAGCCTTTTTCTCTCCAGTGTATGTTTACACGAGGTAGAGACATCAGTTAGCTGTTGTGTACTTTTTTTCCTAAACAGGCAGTTAGAAATGGTCTTAATATTGAAATTTTCCAGCTCTCCACTTAACACTCAGTGTAACACCCAGCAGCCTATCCTAAGCCAGTCAAACAGCCCAGTCTCCCAACCACTTTCCCAGGCACCATCCCCAAAGGTTCTTATCTGCATCAGTCAAGCCCTCTAGCAACAGGTATGCCCATTAAATTTCTTCATTTTTATCAGAAATAATGATAAGAACATAATGGAACATTTAACTGAAGTCACAGTTCCTTTATCTCTCTCCTCACCAACTTCTGACTTTCCTAGGCAGAAACCTATGTGACGGACATGAATAGTATCTTTTTTTCCTGGACTAACATATTAATCTCTTTACAGGGTCTTTTGAGACTGGCACCCCAGAACTGAAGCACCCCAAACCACTAGTCTCTTTAGAGACGTCTTGACCCCTTCACACGTTACGATGCCCTCCATGGAGGTAATGGCCAGGCATTGCTGCTGCATTCAAAAGGATGAAATGCTGCAGAATTCACTGCCTCACCTTTCTTCCACAGCTCTTGTGCTTCACTCTCCCCCTTACTAACCAATCCACATGCTTTCTATAAATACATTAGTGTGCTCAGGCTTTTGCTTGCTCTGTAAACTCGCTTTACCGCAGGCATTTCTTTTTACAGCTTGGTCTCAAGCTGGTTTCAATTTTGAAACAAAGTTAGGGGTCGTAACATGTGTGCAGTAGCCAACACTGACCCCACCTTGACCTTACTACTTCGTGAACCAAAGTCTTTCAGCAAGCCCAGGAGATTTCCAACTCTAATTTCCCACACTGGACCTCTGCCTAATGACAAAAGCCTGTGGTCTTCTCCTCAAGACTTACCATCCCACAAGGAAGGAGGGGAAAATGGCTTACACCGAAGTGGAAAAATGCCTACTCTCAGCTCTGCCCCCATTTTCCACAGCTTTGTTGAAGGAACTTGAAAGCCCAAGGACATGGGAATCAGAGTTTTAGGTACAAAAACAGTATGCTAAAGATAAGAGAAAAACAAAGACATCTCTGAGGAAAAAACCCTCACAACACTAAGGTCTGAGGAAAGAAACTTTTTTAAAAAAAAGCAGTGAAATACAGTTCCCCATTCACTCTGCATCAAAGTGGAGATGCTAAAATGGTGGCAGAACATACTCAAACAGAAAATGTGGCATGCAGAAGAGCAAAGTAGCATTTTTTGGAATTTTTGCTCTATTTGTCTTTTTAAATCTACTAACTACTGGTGGGCTTGCTATTTCCAGAGAGACACCTAAAATTTCCCAGTGCTCAGCTTCACAGCTTTTCTTGAGTCAATGCTCTTCCCTGTGAGACTGGCCCACTCGGGATGACTAATGTGCACCAGCCCTACCATCCTTCCCCTGAAGCTTTATGGGATCCTGCTGGTGCCTCCACAAGTGTTCCTATGAAAACTGGGGCCAGCTACAGCAGAACACAGCGACTGCTCATGTTTCACTTTGCTTCTTCTGGGAGGGGAAAAGCTTCTACATAACCCTCCTAAGGGACTGAAAGCAAGGGAACTGCAGAGTGTGGGAAGTGTGGTCTGCTCAGTATCCCAGGCCAAATTTAAACCCTGGTCACTTCAGAATATTGTTTAAAATTACTCCAAATACCCTTTTTGTAATGTATGGAGCATTCATATTCTAAAAATCTACAACATATGGGGAGGAGGAGGGATGGCCTGCATGACATTAATTTATATGAGAGAAGTAAAAGGACATTTTGAAGCCACATTCTTTTCATTAAAAATTTTTTCAGAGGGCGGGAAAGACCAAATATCACAAGCACAGCATATAAGCATGAGCAGAGTATTTGTTTGTTTGTTTGTTTATCTGCTTAACAGCTCTGCTCAAGAACAGGCCTGTCAAACTATTAGCATGCTGGTATAATTTTGCTCGCAACATGAAATGGCTAAGCATTCCCACTTTGGAAACCAATTGTTAAGATTTTCATGGCCAGCTTTCGCTTTGGAAAAATTTGTCTGTGTTAAAAAGAGTAATAATAAAATTGCAAAGTGGCTGAATGTGAAGAAAGAACTGCAGAAATCATAGATGGGAGAAAACCTCTGAACTCAATCTCCTGGGATTAAAATTTATTCAAATTCTGCTCACAGGGCACTTCACAAATGCAATAGCCATCAAGGCTCCATCCAGACACCATATCTCAGCAACACACTCCATTGGAATAACATTTTTTTGCAGAATGAGGCCCTTGCTTCAGTGCAGTGTGGACATGTGGCCCCTCAGGGCATCCAGGGATCCCCATGCCCATGGCAAGGCAGAGATTCTTGCAGCTTTGTTTCTCCAGGCAAAGTGTTGGCAATTACCATCTGGATATCTGAAAAGCTCTGCAATATTGCAAAATGCAACCCATGCTAACTGAAAACAGCAGCTTCTTAAAATATTGCTAGATGCCAAATATCAGAGGCTGGGGATCACAAGATACTGTCTGTCCCATGGCCAGAACGTTGTGGGGATAGGAAATGTGCAATGAAGACAACAGCAACCTAGATGCATCTTGCTAAGCATAAGCTGACTGTCTCCAGAGCCAATGGAGTGAGGAAGCTGCAGAGGCTTCTGCAAATAGTGGCAGCAACAGGTAGAAAACACTACATCATCCTGGGAGTGAGAGTTTGCCTCTTACTGGGTTTCAGCATGGGAACCACAAGAAAACATCAGCACTGTCAGCTTGTCCCCATGGAAATGAGCCCACCAACACATTCCCTTCATTTAGCCCACATTAAGATTTTATTCACCAAAATCTCCTAACTACTTCTTGTTTCTTACACATTCTCCCCACTTTTCTCTCCCTCCTTTCATGGTTCTATTCATATTAAAGCACTTATCCTCCCAAGGAAGCAGCGTAAGAATATTTTTAAGAGTCCTACTTGTACCACTGCATTTTTAAATGGCCTGTTGGGATGAGCAAATCAACAGAATTGAGACTGCCAACCTCAAATCTTGTCCTGTTTCTTCTCATGCAGACGACTGAAAGTTCATTTACACAGAGCTGTAGTTCTCATCTACACAGCAACACTGCAGCATTTAATTGTATCTTAAACTGAATCCTCTACTTAAGTACATTCCCAGTCATGTCTGATAGCAATATGGTGTTTATTTCTCATCTCAGTGGGCTTTATGCATGTTGAAAAGCAGAGGGGACAAGGGGAATCCTTGGTAGACTGCCAAGATCTGCAGAACATTATAAATTTCAAGCCTTCCCACACTCTCCAAGTCAGTTAATACACCTACTTCTTGCCTCTTTCTTCCTTCACACACATTATTACTGTAAAATTTTTGGTTTAGAAAGGTTCAAAGGCAAGTGGTGTTATGTGCTGTTTTTCATGGTGCTTTTTTTTTTTCTTGTGCCTTAATGATATCAAAGAACTATGCAAATGAAGTGCAAAAGAAAATTCTATCAGCTAATTTACCTCCTTCCCCCACCTCTCCCCAATTATCCAAGATATTTATGTCACAGTAATGTAATTCTCCTACTAACACAGTTTCAGACCTGTGTACTAGCATGCCTTTGGGAGACAGTTCCTGGAAGCTTGTTCCCCAGCTAAATGACATGGAAGCAGGATATGGGGCAACATCATGCATTAAGGAAGGAATGCACCATTTGTGACTCATGACTTGCAACTTCGGATTATCCTGTGCACTGTACACAATTAAGTCTTCGGTAAATTTCTCCCAGCTCCCAGTATTCTATGCTGACAGTTGTAGAAAGAAGAGGAACTGATTTGAAAAAAAAAAAATCTACTAATCCAATTTCAGTTGCCACAACGCATGCAGAAGCAGCAGACCAGATTTAGACATTCCATCAAGTGAAAATTCACCTCAGTGCCACCTCTTAGTAGTGAGTGCTGTACAATGCCCCTGTACCAAACTTAACTTTCCAATTTGCTTCTCATTCAGCTGGCTCTAAACTCCTACCAGCCCGAGGCAACAAGCCATGAAGCAATATTCTGTTATTAGGTTGCACGCCCCAGTGCAGTAAATGATAACTTATTATTCCAAGTCATGTTTGCCATCAGCTCTTTTTGTCAGTCGTCAAAGTAGAAAGTTGTAGACCAACCAACTTTGCATTGTGAAAACTTGGACTCTACATAGCGTTTCTTTCCACTCCCCGAAAAGACCAGGTCTAGCCTGTGAAAAGCAATGGGAGCAGTGCTTGTGGAGGAAACAGAACATATTTTTGACATGCAGACAGAATGGCACAAAGTGAAAACAACCTCCCCAGTCAAAACCAAAAAGTTATATGTAATGTGCTCTTAAGCAAAAAGTGTACCTAACTGTATTTGTAACCAAAATAATGCTGTTCTACTGATACAGCATTCCATAAGGCAAGTAATCATAGGCTCCAGCGATGGAAATTTGTAAAAAAAAAAAGAGATAATGTTTATCTGGCAGGAAAACTAGAATAAAAATCAGCAAAAGAACCTCCATACAAAGACCTGGAAAATCACTGCAGAAATACACAAGAAGAAGTCATCCTGTTAGATGATTTCTAAACCCAAACTAACCAGAACTATTAAAGACTAGCACTGTTTAAGTCAAAGACAGGACAAACCTCTGTGTTTTCCTTCTATCTAACTCTTGACATCAAATGCCTGAAAAGGAAAACAGAAAACAACATACTCTCTATCCTGCTTTTGATATCCACAGGCTCACTAGCTGCCTATTGAAGAAATAATAATGACAATTTACTCATGCACAGTAGTGCATTCTGCGAAATAATGCAAGAAAGATGCACAGTTATTATCAGTTTTGTCCTTCTGGGGACAGAGTGAAAAGATGTTACCCACTAGGAAGAAAAAAAGGAGAGTTCTATTCACTATTTTTCATTTTGATTCCGAGTTTTGTGGTAGCTTTCCCACTGTGAAAGATGCTGGATATACATTATCAGAGGCATTTCCTTCTCCCAAACAGCTCATTGCCTAAATAGGAAGAAGAGAACGGGGAAGGAGGAGAAAGGATGGTGGGAAAAGCATGGCAGAAAGCCACAATCTAACTTTCCCAGGATAAAAACAGGTCAATTGCAGAGCTCAGCTAGGAGGCATCTCTGCTGATTCCCAGCACCCTGCCCAGCAGTCCACCTGGTCCCACCTATCGGCAGGAGATGTTTTTGTCTGATGGGTGAAGACAGAACGAGAACTGCAAAAGCAGACAGTTCTCTTGACAATTCACCTGGAAAACAACACCAATTCCCCAAGGAGCCTTGAAAAGATTTGCCTGAGGCCTGACGTTTATGCCGGTTTCAGTTCACAGCCACTGAAACACTTCACCTGGCAATAGATTAAAAAAGATAGCAAAAGAAGGGGATGTTGCAGGGGAAGGGGAAGGTAAGAGCAGTGCAGCTGTACAGTTTAAGACCATGGTTGGTCCTTTGTTACCCAGTCATGTCAACTGCAGTCCATTCAGCCAGCCAGGATCCCTTCAAAACCACACATTTCCTGGCTCAAATAGTACTAAACATTCCCTTACCAAGTGAAGGCTACAGATTTCCCTCTTTTTCATTCCTCAAATACCGAGCAGGAAGGCTGACAAATGAGGGTCTGCTGGCAACACTGGCAGCAAGGCTGCAATGCATCTTCACACAAGGCCATCGGCTGTGTGCTAGATCGAGCTTTGCTGCTCTGTAGGTGACCACCCAGAGCTTCCTGCAGACTAGAGGCTTCTTCTAAAAGGACACTTGAGCTAACTGGCTTGAGATCCCAGCCTGGAAGATACCCTCTTCACAAGCCACTCTTGAAGTCATCATCCCATTCTTCCAGCTGCCACCATTCTATGTCCAGATTTAGTGACTTTTACTAAAGACATCATCACTCATTTTCTCTCATAATGGAGTCTGCACCCCCAGCCCTGTCCAAAAAGAGACGGACTTTATTAATCCTTGCACTTTTTTTCTGGTTTTAAACCTTTCTGGGTGATTTAGTTAGCACACTACTGAAAGACACCAAAAAAAAAAAAACCAAAACCAAACTAAAATGAAAGAAAATTATTAAATCAGAATAGAGGCATACCTCCCACATGGACTCAGTTGGCTTAGACCACATTTGGCTTCCTTTGGAAACATCAGGTAAAATCAACTGGCCCTCATTCAAACCAGTTCTTCACCCTACCTAAATGGTTTTACCAGTCACTAAATCCACCCCTCCTAACACCGATAGGTGTCTCTGGATGCCCTGCAATGTTCTCCTGTATATAGAACAATTTCTTTTTGGCAACTATAATTAAAAATGAGCCAGATGGAGAACATCAAGAAAAGAATTTAGATCAAAATTATAAAACATGTACTTGTAGATACAAAATTACATGGTCTGTTGATACAGACTGCTACTGATTTCTCATCTTACACCTTGACAGGCACTGTCACCACAACACACTTTCCACTGGGTATTGGCCACTGCCCGAAGGAGCGGCACACCCAGTTTGGTGGCATGCTCATAGCAAGTCCCTGCAACAGGGGCTGTGTTAATCACGTTGAAGGGAACCACCACAAGTCACTAGAGCAAGCCCTGTGCCTGCCACATGGCACCACAACTACCCAGCGTCACTTCAGAGACATCATGCACCACACAAGATTCCTACCTCAGACCAAGCATGGCCCGAACTGACCTACCAGGGTCACCACATGGGTGGACAGGGGCTTTGAAACAATGCAGGTGCTTTTGCAGCTGAGAGAGATGGCAGATAAAGGGCAGAGTCTCTCCATTCCTTCCGCAGAGTGACATCAAACTAAGCCTGGATGAAAAAAGCCTGGGGCTGCTTCTCTTTGACTGCTTTTTAAATGAATTCATATTGACATTTAATCATCACCCTGGACAAGCAGAACTTTCCGACTGAGAGGAGCAATTGACACCTTGTGACCAAGGCCCTCTGCATAGCCAGGCAAGTCTGCACCCATTTCACTTTGCTCACGCTCACCACCAACTTGCAGAGAAACCACCTCAGTGCTGGGCACACCCCTTTGGAAAGAGAGAGTAAGACGTAAAAATAGGCACTGAGTACACAGAAGTGCCACAAAATGCATACTTTTCTTTGGGGGGAGAAAAAATAATAATCAAGCCCTAGTTAGTCCCTGCCCTTCCATGCACCAGCTCTGTTGAAAGCAGCCTGCACTCTCGTGGGGGGCATGGTCAGAGGTCGTACACCACTGACAGAAGGAAAGATAAGCCCACACCCACCATATCAGCCTTGCTGCATTCCATCTACTGTCAAAAGAGACTGGCTTCGAGAAATGGGTGACAGCCATTGCCAGGCAGCGAGAGGTCAGTGGCCCTCCCTGGACAGCATCCAGCAGTCACAGACAGCAGGTGTCCAGCTATGCTGCTTCAGGTTTTGGCTGCCTGCGACACCATCCTGAAATGTCCAGCAGCCTCCTGGACAGCAGCAAGGAAGGGTAATTAAAGAAATCAACCTTTTCTTTTATTTCAAGAATGCTAAATGGATAGGGCAATTGTTTTGGAAGGCATAAAACATCATTGTAAATGCAAAAGACATAGTGGGAAGGGAAAAGGGGGAACAATTGGCTTTGCTGCTTTTAATTTCAATTGTTAGTATGTTTTTGGGTTTGCTGTTGCACAGAGGAGCCCAACACACACTGCCCCGTACAGCTGTCCTCATCAAGAGAGTCACACCTTTTGTCTAGCTGCATCACAAGATGATAACACACTCCATGGGGAGGAGCTGCTAGCTTAATATTAATGAGGGGCAAGGGGAAGGAGAACTATTTCCATGTATACCTTCCCAGCAGAACAATACAGCTGAACAGAGCAGGAAATCAGGCTGTGTAATGAATTTTATTTCAACGTGGTTAAAATGAGAGATTTCACATTGGCAGCCTTTAAAAAATTCCAGAACATTAGCATTAAAGACGAAAAGTCAATGAACTCTTACATACACATTTATTTATATAAATATACATATATATGTATATATATAAAAAATAAGTTCCAGTCCAACTGTTAATACTCCTCCAGTGCTACCCCACACAAGAAGAAGGGCTGGAATTGGTTTCGAGCTTTTTGCTTGTCCTACTGAGGGGAGACACTGGCTGCCATCAGGAGTTGGGCTTCAATGGTCCTTGTGGGTCCCTTCCAACTCAGGATATTCTATTCTTCGATTCTCTTTCCTTTAGCCATTACAAACATCATCAGCACCAGTTCCAGTTAGTGATGTCTCCTTGCCACTCTCGACTAGGAAGCCAGAATCTTCCAGGCAGATACTGCTGAAAACTAAAATACATCTTGTAGAACACAAGGTATGCTGCAGGAGTACTACAGTAAGAAGCATTCTTGAAAAGAATAGGGACCATGTCTTATACTGTAACCCCACATGTAAAAACAAATTCAGATATATTTTACCAACTTGCTTGCAAGCAACATTTAGCCTAAAGTTGCGTGTATTTTAATTAAATGAGGACTCGCACCAGGAGACTATTTACAGCATTTTTATCTTCTGATAACCTGCCAAGTACATCTGTGATTTTAAAGGGGAAAAAAAAAAATCCAAACCACCTTGTCCTTGAGAAACTGGCTGGTGGCCAGCAAGTGATCTGTAAACAGCTTTGTGTCCACACAAACTATTTTCAAACACTCAGACAGTATTTTCAGACCTCAAACTATTTCTGCTTTGTCAGCAGGAGTTTGGCTCAGAAATTCAAGCCTGTACTAACAACCCTTTCTATACCAGAGTCAGTAACAACAGCTCCCCAGTCTCAGAGGTTACAGAGCCATTTATTTATTTAGCAAAAGGAGGACCAAAATAAATGCCATTTCCTCTCTGTTGCTACCTGGGTAGTATGTAAGTTGCATTCCCAAAGCCTGTGGCCAACATATTTATTATGTGAAAGGGCCAGATGACAGAAAAGCCATTATACAACACATTCAGCTCACAGGTTAATCCACGGAAAAGAACGGCATTAAGGAAATGGAGGCTGTGTGTTCTCCAATAATGACTTTTTACCAAGTACTCAAGAACACAGCAAGTGCCTCGCAAAAACTAGTCAAAACACGTTCACCACTCCTAAATAACACGCTACAGGCTTTCACAGACCAGGTTGTGGCAAACAAAAAGGGAAAGAAATTCCTTGGGAGAACTTGCAATGCAAGGCCACAGTACTGCTGCCATCGCAGCTGGTATTTACCTGCCTTGCTGTGTACTCAGGGAACAAATAAAATGCAGATTGAGCACAAGTTATTTTGGTGTAAAAGGCTTTGTTAGGTTTCTTTCTACAGGAAGAGTCAGCAGATCAATACCTGGCTCTGAGTCTGGTGCCCCCAGCAGAATTTTGGGGGGTTTGGTCATCGGTCAGTCTACATGACAGCAGGCCTGCTGGCAGACAGGGTACACCTCTCTCAGAGGGAGAAAAGGATCTTTGGACAGAAGTTAACATTGAAAGAGCCTTGAACTAGGTTTGAAAGGGGAAAAGGATAAAACCAGGGTCACTAGAGATAAGCCTGGGAGAAGCATGCCAATGTTTGTGGGACAGTGTGCTACCAAGGTCCTTCAGTCTGCTGTCTTAGTGAAGGCTGGAGATGGAGACTCATACGACAGCAAAGATGGAATGGGTTATCAGTGTGTTGGAAACCACAGAAGTACCTGAGAACAATCACGGAAAAATTAGGGCTTCTTCCCATAAAAAGGTGGTGGAATCAACCGACGAACTGAAGCGCGTCTACACCAATGCACACAGCACAGGCAACAAACAGGAGGAGCTAGAAGTCATCACACAGAAGGAAAACTATTATACAGCTGCCATCACAGCAACATGGTGCGATAACTCATACAATTACAGAGCTGCAATGGACGGCTATAAACTGTTCAGAAGGGACAGGCAAGGAAGGAGAGGCGGTGGGGTAGCCCTGTGTGTTAGGGAGTGTTTTGACTGCCCAGAGTTTAATGATGGTGATGACAGGGTGGAGTGTTTATGGATAAGAATCAGAGGGAAGGCCTAGGCAGATATCCCGGTGGGAGTCTGTTACAGACCACCCAATCAGGATGAAGAGGCAGATGGAATATTCTACAAGCAGCTGGGAGTCATCTCATAATCACTGGCCCTTATTCTCATGGGGAACTTTAACTTACCAGATGCCTGCTGGAAGTACAACACAGCAGAGAGGAAACAGTCCAGGTGGGTCTTGGAGAGTGTGGAAGATTGTAACCTCCTGATGCAGCTGGTCAAATGTGGACAACTAGGGAAGCTTCCCCATGAGAACTGCTGTTTGCGAACAGAGAAGGACTGGTGGGTGATGTGATGGTTGGAGGCCTCTTGAGCAAAGCAATCACAAAATGGTAAGAGTTTTCAGTTCTTAAACAAGTAAGAGGGAGGGCAGCAGAACTGCCACCTTGGCCTGTCTTGGAAATTGGTTGGCAAAGTCCATTGGAAGGTAGCCCTGAGGGACAAAGGGGTCCAGAAAGGATGGACATTCTACAAGAAGGAAATCACAAAGGCACAGGAGCAGCCCATCCCCATGTGATGAAAGAGAAGCTGGCAGGGAGAAAGGCTGGCCTGACTGAACAAAGAGCTTTGGGTGGAACTTGGGGAAAAAAGAAGAGTTTATGACCTTTGGAAGAAGGGGCAGGAAACACAGGAATGCACCCAGGTGGCCAAGAGACCCAACAGCATCCTAGCCTGTATCAGCAATACTGTGGCAAGCAGGACCAGGGCAGGGATTGTCCCCCTGTACTCAGCACTGGTGAGGCATCACCTTGAGTCCTGTGTTCAGTTCTGGGCCCATCACTACAAGAAGGACATTGAGATGCTGGAGCATGTCCAGAGAAGGGCAGTGGAACTGGTGAAGGGGCTAGAACACAAGCCCCATCAGGAGTGGCTGAGGGAGCTGGGGGTGTTTGGCCTGGGGAAAAAGGCTCAGGGGAGACCTTACTGCTCTCTACAATCACCTGAAAGGAGGCTGTAACACAGTGGGGGTCAGTCCCTTCTCCTAAGCAAACAAGCGACAGAACCAAAGGAAATGGACTTGAGTTGTGCTGAGGGAGGTTTAGATTGGATATTAGGATTAATTTCTTCACAGAAAGAGTGGTTAGGCATTGGAACAGGATGCCCAGGGAAGCAGTGGAGTCACCACCTGTGGAGGTATTCAAAAGACATATAGATGTGGCAGTTGGGGCCCTGATTTATTGGTGGACTTGGCAGTGCTGGGTTAATAGCTGGACTTGATCCTAAAGGTCTTTTTGAACCTAAACAGTTCTGTGATTCTATGATTTTAGTGCCCAACACACACACCTTCTGTAGCTGAAGGTAGGATATACAGTGAAGACTTTTTTAGTATTTCTAAATTTCTAGTAACAATTGCACTTTGGGAAAAACAAAAATCTCTTTTCTCATGACACCATGACACACACAAAACTATTATTCAGCTCATGATCCAACATCAGCCATTCCTGCAAACCACAAGTCACTACTCTGGACCACAACTGCCATTAGATGTAATATAAAAATTGCTAGTCAGAAAGGCCAAGCTTTTGGTTGTAAATCATTCGGTAAACTGGAACAAATAGGAAAGCTTACTATTGCCCCAGACTGCAAAAGAGGAGGAACAATCAAATTCAGCTGAGGAGCATGACTCATACATTTTGTAGCCAGTTATAGCCTGGCAGCTTAGCCCAGCATCACTATCCATGAAACCTCTGTAATACTGCAGCACTTCTCAGGTGGCAAAGGGAAAGGAAGAACACTCCCCCCACATGGGCAACAAAGTTGTCCCTCTGGCCCTGCAAACGTCTTGGCAGCCAGACTCACATAAACGGAAGAGACAGCAGGGACACCTCTCGCTGAGGGCCAGGACACAACATGAAGGAAGCAGACAGTGGACCTGCCCAGCTGATGACTACAGCAGGCTGATCATCTCTGGGCCCATCTCCCCTAAATACAGAAATGGGAACCTAAAGACAGTCCCAGCCCCCTGCAAACAATAAAAAATATTTCTCCAGCAATCATTCAGCCCTGACTCAGGAGCGCCCCACACACCCAAAGTTTCCATCCCCAGCTGGGTGGTTTCCAAAGAGGCATTCATGAAAGATCCCACATATCTGCCAATACACTGGTGTCTCCAAGAGCAGATGGAGCTGACTGTGAAGGATGCACCCAGACACATCTGGAGTGCAGCACACCAGGAGCCAGCACACTGCCTCCTGCCACATGGCTCTTTGCAAAATAACCAGTCACCTCAGCTACTGCAGCTCAGAGACAGACCCAATGCCCAGATGGGGAACAGCCCAGAAACCTCCAGTAAGTTTTTGGTTAGGAAGCCACAAGTGAAAATACTGCTTAATCCCACTCAGAATTTAAACTTTAAAAAATTTTAATCCTTAAAACACAGATATACATAACGTCAAAGCTGTAGCCAAACTTAATCTTTTACCATTCGTTCCACCACTTGAACCTTACTAAAAAGATTGAAGAGGGGGACCGGAAATAAATCATTTTTTTTAAGAGTAGAAGCCTTCCACTTGTTATAAGGTATCTGCTCAGTCACTTTCCTAGGACACATGGAAGCCTATCTACAAAGTTTAAGCAACACTGCCTGAAAAGCTACCCGCCATTTAAACAAATCACCACTTGAATCTGGAAAAGAGTTCTGTTAATCACAACCAGGTACTCCGACCAAACACTACAGCCGTGACCTAATTACATTATGTGGTATGGTGGTGCAGAACAGCAGTTCCTAGAATTAAGCAATCTTCCAATTAAGTGCCATGCACTGAAAACAAAATTAAATCAGTTGAGATGCTGCCCTACTACTTCTACTCCCTTCTATCAGGGAAAGAAAACAAAGTCCTTTCCACCAGTCTGAATGTTGTATCACCAGCAGGACTGGATTTCCAAGATGCTGGGGAGGGGTCTACGTACCCCAGATGTGCCTGTCCCAGACTGCAGCACTATGAGGACAGCTAAAACAAAGTAACTATTTTTAAATTGTAATAAAACTGGATTTACAAAAGTTCCAATGCTTTTAAAGTTCACCTTATGAATTTACAGCCACTTGTCTAATTACTGAAAGAGCATTACAGTTTATTATAATCATGTGTCTGCACCGAAAACATGAAGATGGAATGCTGAAATAGATTGCTCAATTATACAGTGCACAGCTATTGCAACTGCTGTCAAAGTAGAATTCAGAACAAGTCCAAGTGCTTGTTTTGCAAAACACAAGCACGAGCAATAGGTAACACTTAAAGCAATTTCACTGAACCATGGATCACCAGGCAAAGCACATGCAAGACAAAATTTAGCCGAAAGTGCTGTCAGTTATGGACACACACGGACAGATGCATATTTATGCCAAGTGTGGGGCAGCCCCATCAAACACACAGACAAGCCAAGGGCTGACTATGGCACCATGCTCTAAACCTCGGCATCAATGACCACTTCACCACTCATACAACCTACTCTGAGTAAGAAAACCCTGACAAAAGTCAGAATCCCACCCCACCCATCAGCCCAGTTGGTGAGATTGCTTCACCGCACAGGGAAACTACCAACATTCAGAAACTACAGGGCACAAAAGAAAGGAGTGTTGGAGGCGGCCAGCAAAGCGCAGCCCTGGCAGACCAGTCTCTGGCAAAGTTGTTACACTCTGGTTGGAATGCTGCTCCACTATCACTGAAGGTGAAAAACACACAAAGAGTCACACATGTACATGCCAAAACACATTTTCCATCATCACTCACCTCTGCCTGACTTTGTCTGTGGCAGTGAGGCAGGCTCCTACAACTGGCTTTCTGACCCTCCCAAGGGCACCCACTGCAGCTACACGCAATCTGAAGGAGGGCAGTCAGGTCCCCACAGGTACACAGGTCTGTCCCAAAGGTCTTATTCTACCTAGATCAGGGCCTGAGAGGATGTTTTAGTGAAAAAAAACAAGTAAAAAACTCAGGGATCTTGTGCTCTTTCTCCTCATCTAGCTACCACACATCCTAAACTGAGATGCCTGGAAAGAAAATAAACAAAACAAAGCTCAAAGATGCCAATGAATTTCCATCTGAAACATTAAGAAAACTCCCAAAGCTTAATTCGATATTACACTGGACTTGAATTCAAATAAACATGAGAATTCAAGGCTGGAAGCATTTAAGATGCCCATATGGCAGAAAGAAGGGAAGGAGCTTGAACCTTCCACCAGCAGAAAGGTAGAAAGGGCTTCCTTTTCTGATTTTTGCCACAAACCCGAAGTGCAACCAAGAAAGAGGCAAAGCTAAGAGATCAGAGATAGAACCATCCGAGATCCAAATAATTTGAGGAGCTATAACAGCCAAGTATCTGCAAGAAGCACAGAGCAAGGGTTCTTCAATGTGAAACCAAATGGTTGGGGCAAAGAAAGTAAACAGATACAAGTTACTGGCAAACATCAGCACTCCATTTAAGAAAAAAATAGTTAAGTGCTTGGTTTTACTTTAATGGATTTTGATGACTCTGCTTTTTATTTTCATTTTTACTATCACTTCAGTAGCTTACAAACTATCTTCTATACACACTTAAAAACTAATAATGCACAGTTTCCATTTAGCCTGCTCATTAGTTTGAGAATTTCAAGAGACACTATTTCAGAGCAAAAGGAAAAAAATACAAGAAACCCAACATTTCTCCACTACGTGAATAAGTCTGTAGCTAAGAGAAGTTTAATCTGCCTAATTATACTGTGTGCCACTTGCATTTATAGCTAGCATTAAAAACGAATGGGTGGGTGAAATTCAACAAGAGGTGGCAAGCAAGAAAAGTGAAGTCTAGTTGACTGCTGCATTAAAGTCTTCAAGAACCATCCTCAGCTTCAGTACGAGCAACTGAAAATTAACAGAAAAACCAACTAGTGGGAATTCCAGCTTTCCAGTCTTCATTTTCATATTCATTGCAGGCAGAAATTAATTTGTTTTATTTTTGTGATTCCTGTGAATGTGTCACACACTCAGCAAAAAGTACACACTTACTAATGACAAATTTTAGCTCTGTCTTGGGATAGAAATCATTCAATGCATAGGCAAGCCTGTGCCAATACCTTCCAAGCAAACAAACTAGAAGATACGTGGTATGCTTAAATGAAGTCTGATTCCTTCAAGGAAATTCACTTAAAAAGAAGGCCTTCAGGCTACGTTTCTCCACGCTGCCCTATGGAAGAGACCTGAGAGAAAGAGTGGGTCAGAAATAGCAGAAAGAATAGAAGAGCCCCAGGGAGGAACCAAGATGGAGGTCTGCAAGTCCAACTCAGCACAGCTACCCTGGGGAGCCATGCCACGCTACAGCTTTGGCAGAGCTCTGGGAGATAGGAGGTAACAACTGTAAACAAACAAAAGACTGTGTTTTTACTGCTGGATAGGTCAATGGCAAGGGAGCTGAATATCTGGCATGCAGGTGCAAGTACAGCCTTATCTTTCATCTCTTCCTCCACATCAGATCTTCAGCACTCCCAGCCACAACGACTCCCTTCATCTCAGAAAACAGAATCTCAAGAGAGAATACCTAATAAATTATTGTTAGGATTTCATTTCCCCCAGCTAGAATCACCTCGGGAATGATGAGCAAAGCCTTCCTTTCTTCAATCAAGATTACCTGATACTGGATCCCATGTGACACTCACACATAGCCAAGCAATCTAAAAATCATTGGAGGGAGGGGAGGGTGGCAACACCCAACAGACCTTCTTTCCTAATATCTCTGCTCACTTTGAACATCCAAACTCAGACAAAGAAATCTTTCTCATGGCTATACCATGACAAAGGAGGTGGCATCCCCTCAATAAAGCTAGAAGGAACAGTCAAAGAAAAAGCAAGGAGGGAGGAAGAAAAAGGGGACTGCTTCCAGCACCATTAACCTTCACAAAAGGTCCCTGCCTAGTCACTACAAGGAAGTCAACACATGACAGCACATTATAGCAGACAAGTCCAGGAAACAAGCGTGCACACAGGAGATTATAAGGATGAGCAAATGCCAGCATTTAGTAATCCCATCTACCATCACAACCTGCCTATGTGCCTTTTGCACAGGGGAGTCTCCCTTTAGAGTGCCAAATTTCATTCCTAATGGGGAGAAAAAACATTGCCTCCAGAGTGCTGGTGACTTATTGCCAATATAAGATTAAGATAATTTGGTTCCTCAAAGCTAGATTTAAAGAAGGCTTATCCATTTAATGATGCCATTAATGAGAGTTAACGATGATTCTCTCCACCACAGCTAGACACAGACACTTCCAGGACTGGACTCTACTTGTCCTTCCCACCACTTTGGCTGTGATGGAAGGTCTTCATAAAAATACAAGTATCTCAAATTCAGTGGGGCAAAAAATAGGGCCTGATGTTCAAAGACGGGAAAAAAACAAATTTTTGTTTTGTCTGCTGCAATACCCAAAAACTTGCTTCTCAAGTCTACAAAACTGAGATAGTTAAGGCCTATGAAAAAGTACTAGTATCAAAAATTTTAAAACTTAAGTAACAAATATCCATTAAATGTTTTTGCAAAACTCTCTAGCAGACCATAAGCTCTCTGCCAAACTGCTTCTGAACCTAACAGCTGTACCAGAGGACCTCTGCACATATAAAATTACTTGTGGAGAAACTTCTATACATATTTAGATTTTAGCATTGCTATCATTTTTCATCCAGATCATGTATGCAGTGACAGTCTGACCCAAACAGTATCTGCATTTCTACCCTTATGACCACTCCTCTAAATCTTCTCAGTTTGCAGATGTTTCCTTCTACTCTTTTCAAGCCTTATCCTGCAAAGTCTGCTACTTTAAAAAGTAATTTTCTTGCACCACCTTTCACTTCCTCAGATATGAAGCATCCAGTAGATAAAGAAGCATCCAGCACATAAAGAGCACACATTTGCATCTTGCCTTTGCACTGAAAGAGCAAAACATGCCAACCATCTCTTTTTCCTGTTAAACCCAGCAGGTAGCTCTAACACTGCTTATAAGAGAACACAGAAGCATCAGAAAGGTCCTCCCATGAACAATGGGCTGAGGGTTGGAAGACAACATGGAGATGTGCACATCGCCAGGATCCAATACAGAGAGTCAATTCCCAGGATAAACTCCAGACCTTCATCCTCCCACCCTACCCTCCATCTCTAGTTTTCCAGCTTCGCCACGAAAACTAGCAGAAACTTCAAAACTCAAGTTCAGAAAGGGATTACGGTCTTGAGCAATTTGAGGCACACTGAAAGAGACACATGAACACAAATACAAATCTGGAGTGTTTGTCACCACAAGACAGTGGGAGATGGGAGAACGTATGTCAAGAAGAGAGGTCTGGAAGGAGATGACACATTTCCACTTCAGCTGTAGATTTCCTGTGCAATTTTGAACTCAATTTTCTGTTTTGTTTTGGTTGCTTTCTTTTAATCCATAGAAATACTAACTTCATAGTTGCATTGTCAGATGTAATTCATTAATGTTTAGCAAAAAAAGTGCTTTGATGTTCCTGAGTGAAAGCTGCTACAGATAGATCACATATTAAAGAACAGCTAAATATTACCAGGAGTAATGCCTTACACAAGTACTTGCAGTTTCTCTGTACTGAGAGGCCATTTAAGACCAGGAAACAGCAGCGGACACATCCAACAGAAGCATCAGGCACATTCAGTGCCATGCCAGATCTGAAGGAGAGCAGACAACACCACAGAAGCAAAGAGACAAAATCATGGGTGCTGAGGGAAAACCAAGGAAGCTGAGTCAGACTTCCTCTTCCTCCAGCAAGAGGCAGAGACCAGACTGCCAGCATCCTGCAGCTCAATTTGTGTCGCTTAAATATGGGTGATTGATGCTTTGTGGGACATCCCAGGGCAAGCATTAAAGGACATAAGTCCTGTTAGAGGTCTATGTCCTCTTGGAGTAGATGCTGGGTGCTAGGCAGGACAGGATGCTCCAGCACACCTCTCCTTGCTGGACAGAAGCAGAGAGGAGAGGGTAGAGGGGAAAAGAGTATGACATGGGTCTTACCCCACTGCCCCTGAGGTATGATGGCATCACCAGCAACACCCCTGGTACAGCAGCTCAAATGCAGTGTCCCAGCTGGGTGCACCTCAGTTTTGAAGGCAACTGGGCTGCAGTGGCCCCTGAAGGTGGGATCAATCCCTTTGAGGAAGGAAGTGCCTCAACATGGCTGGAACAAAGGACCCACAAGCAGCTTAACCGCAGGCATGGCTTCCCAGCCTTCATAAAAAGGCATGCTGTAAACAACACTGTGTTTTGGCAGACAGGATAAAAAGGAAGAGAATTGCCTATTCAAAAAGGCTACTGATTACTACTACTTCACATGTGATGAGATCCCACCACCTTTTAATTTTTCACTCTTGATCCCATATATTAAAAAAACAAAACAAACAAGAAAAAAAAAAAAAAAAACACCAAAAAACCCACAACTCCTATTCCTGAAAAGGTCATATGGTTTTTCAAAGAGTATATGCATTCTGACTTTGAGCATCTGAGTATTAATGTTTTTCATGTTAAATATGTAAAGGAAGAAAGGCGTTACGGGAAGGATTATTCTTAATTCTTTCACTTCTCTTCAGCAAAGCAAAAGGGAATGAGCAGGTGAAGACAGTCTTCCAAAAAAGTAGCTTTTTTAGTAAAGAAAGATCTGTTGAACAAATATTAACACCATCATGTGGATATCTTCAAGAGGCTGTAAATCCAAGATTTGCTGATATAGAGGAAATTCAGATCTTTATCTATAAGCCTGAAAGCAAAGCAAAATGAAATAAATTTCTGGATTCCCTCTCTGCAGAGACATTTTGTCCTTCAGGACAAAACTCCACTGCTTCAGCACTGTCAATTCTACACCTTGCCTGGCTCAGAGCTGGAGCTGCTGGTGTACTTTCAGATCTAAGGTGTTCTTGTTTCTAAAATTAAAAGTCACTAGATCCTCTGAAGGCTCTGTATTTCAGGGGTGGTGAGAAAAGACTGCCTTTAATGCAGGCCAACTCCTCCCACACTTCGCAACTGATGGCTCACTCTATGCCGAATTATTTTAAAATTCTGCAAATCCAAGAAAGAAGTTTCCAGAAACAAGGAGCAGCCTGGGGTTGTGCAGCACCCTCCACCCGCAGGGACCCTCTTCTGTACCCTAAAACCCACCTAGCATTTGCTGCAGGTTTACATCCTACTCTTAAATGACAACTTTTGCAGAGCAAGCTGGGACCCCTAAGGAAATGCACCAAAGCAAAAGAGCCTCAGCTCCTCAGGTCATGATTCATTCAACGCTGTGATGGAGGACCACCAAGTATTTAGGTGTAGCCCACCACTCCCGTGACACTTCAGTAGGCACACAGCCTCATCCTCCTTCCTCACTCAGCTGCAAGAGTTACAGATATTTAAAGAAACTACACCACGCATCCAGCTGGAAGGACTTGTCACCCTCCTCCCCCCCTAGGAGGGGCAGACATCATAAATCAGGTCCTAAGATCACCCTCTGCCTGGTGCTTTTGTGTGTATCTGATTCATTAGAATATTACTAAAGTAGGTTAGCATGGCATTTTATAAGATTACATATAATGAGCACTGGTTAGAGGAAAGTGCATCATGAATTTAACGGAACAGTAAGAAAAAAGAGCAACAGTCCAATTATCTTCTCCCTACGCCAAGTTTCACATAAAGCCCTCTGTGAGGCCCACACTGTAGCACAGTAGGGAACAGCACAGTGGGCTAAAACTGTGTTATTCTTCTCTTTGTTGAGAAAGGAGGACTAACAATTTGGACTGGAAGGCATGTAACTATCTATTTGATTAGTCATTCAACAGAATGACAGAGGTCACCAATACACCACTCAGCACAAAAGCATATGTGACCTCACATCACATGCAAATGTGAAGTCCAAGTGCAATTCCTCCCTGAGCCCCTTCTCTGTCTCTTTCCAGGGCTGGGCTTGACACCAACAATCTGCTTGATCCCGTTTCTCTTGTTTCTCTTAAGCTATCAGGTTTCCTGCATTTTAAAAGAAGACCAAGCTTACAGCAAGAAGCTGTGGAGGATGTGCAAGTTACAAGTGCAGTATTTATAAATAACTATTTTATACCCCCAATGTTACCTGTTTTATATTACTATGCCCAAACACCAACAGTTAAAGCAAAGCAAGGGGGAAAATCATGGCAAAAATTAAGCTATTGCAGGAAAAAAAAAGACAGAGAGCCTTTTTCATTGAGTAGAACAACCAATTACCTTCAGGTTTACACAGTTCACTCCTTCCTAGGCGAGCCAAGGATCAAAGAGGATCCTAAACCTCAGAAAAATGCTAGAAAAAGGAGCAGAGGTTGAGCAAGAGCCTGCCCTGGGTCTGCGGGTAGAACAGACAGACTCCCACATCTGCAGCTACAGCTGCAGCAAGCTATAAATTAAATTAATCCATTTAGGCAGAAGCACAGATGGGAGAAACTTCATAGCAGGTATCTATAGCATGAGTAAATACACCCCTGCACGCAGATGTTCTGCAGGTTATTTTTCAAGATACATGATGTCCATAGGAACAAATGAACAGGGCTGGATTTGCCAGGCAGTTTTTCCGCACCACTGAAAATACACATGATGTCACCAGCTCCCAATGGGAAACAGTTGAAGAAACCACACACACAGGGACAGTGCGAGGCAGACATGGGGTGAGCAGGAAGCCTGCAGCTTACACAACTTCCCCACCAACCACGTCCTGAGGATCCAACGCAGCACGAAGCACAGGAAGCCAAAGAACCCCTTCCCTATGGAGTTACACTCCAGGAGGATTAGCAGAGTTCGGGGCATCCACAGAGCTCAGAGAGGCACAAACTGATGTGTGGCCAATGGGAACTCAACATTAATTCTTCAATTAGGAGCACAAGGGAACCAAAGAGCTAACTCTGCAAAGAAAGTGAAAAAGATAAGGCTGCAGCCTCTCCACCAGCTACCGATGTGGTCTGGGTACTGGGGGAAGCTCGCACTGAACACTAATTAAATTTGGAACAGCAGCCTGTTGGGACTGAGTGGATTTACACAGGCTCAGTGTGAGAGTGTGGCTCAGCAACAATTTACTTCTTATTTACACTGCAGTAGCACTCAGTGGCCTCAAATCATGACCAAATCAGCATTGTGTTAGACACAGCCACCCACACAGGCAAACCCAAAGCACTTAGGGCCTGGTGCCCTCGCTCAGGAAAGCATGTGCACTCAAGCTATCCCAGACAGCAAATACTCCAAGAGTTTAATCCTGTCCCAGTTAGGGCAGAAATGCCTGTCTAGAAAATTCTTGGCCTGAACAAACATTGTTGCCAATCCAGCGCTTTCCTCTGGCTGCCTTATGTCCAACACTCAGGTCCCTGGAAGTTCCCAGCCACTTGGTAACCTGGAAGGAAAAACCTTAGGATGCTTAGGATTAGTAAAACGATCTCTAAAGTGAACAAAATGCAGTTGTGGTATTCAAAAATAAACCATGTAGACAAGAAAAAGTATTAAAATCCATTAAAAAAAACACATACACCCCCAAAAATACACCAAACCCAAAAAACATCACTTCTTGAAGCTTGCTCCTCCGGTTGCAGGGCTCAAAGGAGGTATTCCATGACCAAATTTTGACAGTGTTTATCAAACACACTATGTCTCCCTATAAATTTTGTTAGTGATTTTGTTAGAATTGCCACAGTTCTGACCTGTAGGGTTTGTGATACTATTTACAGTCCTTGTTCTAAGAAAATATTGTAAAGTTCTGACGGAGGCAGTTTCTCAGGGCCCTCTTCCACCGAAGGACTTCTTTATCAATACCAAAATATTTCCATATCTCAAGAACTATCAAGTTTTCCCTAACACAAATTTCTCCTCTAGTTTAGAATCTTTTCTATAATCCGCTATAAAAGAAAGGATAGAATTCAATCAGATGGGGAGAACTAATTCCTATCACCCTCCTGATTTCCAAGGCCAGAACAAAACCACAGAGCACAAACACTCAAAGCAATCTCTACAGAGAACAAGCCAGATGCAAACTGTCAGCCAAAACAGGGAAGGAAAAAAAAAAAATAAAATAAGAGGGTCTCCAATCTGAGGCTCACAACGGAAACTGTTTTACAACTTGAATTACAACTTACACTAGAACCCAAAGTTATAGTATTTTCTTAGCATTTGTATATATGCCTAAATCAAATCAATAATTAAGCTTTAGGCTTACAGGATTTACTTTGTTATAGCATTCTACTTGGCAGACTATTTTACAGCAGCAAGTTTACATAGCAGTTCATCCATAACCATGATTTACTTCACTTTCATTAGCTTAAAGACTAAAATCAGAAGACATTTAATTCTTCTAATTTAATATTTATAAATTAAGAAAGTAGGTTCATGAGTACTGGGTTGCTAAAAGTCACTTCCATGCCAAAAAGTTCAACAAGAAAAACTTTCTGCTGCCAAGGACATCACTTTCAGCATGCTTCACAATTAACTACCACTGTGCTGGGTGACTGGAACTGTGATGAACCCTGTCAGGAGGGCAAAAATACCTACCTTTCCCCTTTTCAGGGGGGTATTCAGTGAGGTGCCAAAGAACTGAGAAGTAATTTGGAAAGGCTAAGACAAACTGCTGGTCCCATGACTTTAGCTGCTATTACCAAAGCTATGGACTTCAAAGATGGATGGATGGATGGATGGATGGATGTCCATCTATCCAGGTGACTTGGAACATAGTGAGGAGGAAGAAAATCACATTAACAAGAAGAACCAGCAGATTAGATCACAGGCTGTTAATAAAGTTCAAGAGCTCAACAGCAGAGTGGAGTTTCTCCAGCTCTTGTCCCTTTCTTGGAGAACAGAAATCAGCATCTGACCCTTCTGCTGTGCTCAGGCAATGACAACAATCCCTTGTACTAGCTCTCAACCAGGGAAAGAAAACAGATAAGTAAATAAAATAAAATAAAATGTTGTCTCAGCTGTAGACAATTTTATTACTACTCCCCATAATTTTACTAAAAATACTGTCATTTAAAGAAATCCTTTATTTGAAGAAATCCATTTATTCTGTCCTCAGCTATGAAAACAAATTCTGTTTTTTTGAGGACAACATAACTGTAACTTAAGCCTTTTCAAGCATGCCTCCACGAAAGCAGGCTCTCTCACACCAGCCAGATGAATGCAGGACTATTCAGGACGTTCTTTCAGCTAAAGCCAGGGAAACAGAAAGGTTGGTGGTGTTTATGGCTAGAGTAAGTCACCTTTTTTTGATGCTGGAGGAAATGAAAAGATCTAGTTTGCCAGAAGTTACTTCTCTTAAAGTACAGGATCACTTGCACTCATGGGTGATTTGATCACTTTCAGTAATTATCATATTTGGAAAAAGAAGTATTGATCCCCAAAGAGGAAAGCAAGAGTGGTGAAAATGTTCTTTCAAAGAGATTTACCACCTTGCCCACCAAAACAAAGTGGGTGTTTAAGAGAAGGTTATTTTGTTTTCAGCTTCAGTCAAACTGCGAAAAGTAGCTCCTGTCCTTGTTTGGAGGTAAAGGAGGCAAAGCAGGGAAGCTGCTATGTGCAAGAGGGAACAGGCAAAAAATGGGCAAAAGCCAAGGGTAAGAAAGCATCTGAGAACGTAAGCAGAAAGCAGGGTGTGGAAGCAGGGGAGACGGCAAGTCCATGTACGTGCAACAACTCCTCCTGAGTCTCTCACTGTCAAACTAAGCCCATCTATCCTGAGCAGACCATACTGCTGCGAGTCACAGCTTCGACCCACATTTCACCCCATGGCCAGGGCACCAGCAGTTCACGCCTCACTCAGACCAGACCTGAGCAGACATCTGTAGGTGTGACTTGGGGATTCAGCTAAAAACCTATCTAAGGGTGAGCTACTGCCATCAGGAGCAGGCCCCTGACAGCTCCCCTCCTCTCACCTCCAACCCCTGGCCCCAGGCACAGCAGCAGCAGGCACTGCCAGAGAGCCAGACTGGCAGATAACACCAATCGCTTCTTTGTCAAGGAACAGGCGAAGAAAAGGAAAGTGAACATCCACAGCTCAGAGACAAAACCAGTGCTGCTGCACTAGGAGGCTGAGCACCTGCATCCAGCAAACAAGTAGACAGGGTCAAGGACTCCTGACAAGGAGGAGCAGAGGTGGTGAAGGTTGCAGCATTCCTACCAAATCCAATGTTTCTCTTGAGGATAAGACACAAACTTCTGACGATTTCCATGTATCAGATGGAAATCAGGAGGCATGCTGCTACAAACTAAAAGGTCCTCCTTATCAATGATGGTTACCTGCAGAAATAGATCGCCTGAGGATACAGTACCATGAGACCATGGCTACACAAATTAGCCATCAGGAACAGCCTAACAGACCAAAGGTCTCCAGTCTTGGGGCACAGAATTGGATGATCTCCTGAGATTCTTTTACATGAATTGATTGTCTATTTATACATGCATATATGTACACACACACACATATACACACAAACACATACACATAAATTATTGATGACGGGGCAAGAAAAGATGGCATATGTAATTTCCTTAATACAGTTTCCAGCTCACCGATCTTGGCTGGGAAGAAAACAGAAGTCGTCCAAACCCCCTTCGAATGACCTACGCCATAAAGAAGTCCCAGCAACACAAGACAGTGCCATGCGTCCCTTATCCAAGGACTGCAGTCAACACCTTTGGTCTCTTACATAAGGTTCGCGTCCTGGGTTCAGTAAGAAAAGAACAGGCTTCCCCCTCAAACCGGAGGAAATCTTCCTAAGGTTAATCTGCTGGTTGTTAAGTAACTTAGGCCAGACTCCGAAAGGAGGCTGATCACATGGAGGAGATTAGCACACTGCAGACATGAATACAATGGCCCAGGCAAAGGCGCCCAGGGGGACGTGTGTGCATACCTGTGCTTACACCCTGCCATGCCCCAAGTGCTCTCAGTGGGTCACTCAATGGAGCAAAGTAGAGGTGAAGGGGGCAATGAATCCTGTTTTTTGCTTCCTGTCTCCCTTGGAAAACATGTCCATAAGGACCTTTTTCCCCTGCACACACACCCCCCCCCCCCCCCCCCCCCCGCCACCTCCCAGTGGCTCCGGCAGGGCCAGGGTGGCGTAGGGGATCTGAGCTACAAACTTTCCTGAGGAAATGCCACCGAGATGGTATCATCATATCATCAGATCCTTTGAGAATAGAGAACAGATAAGACCAAGCTCTGGGAGAGAATTACCCATTTGCGTTAAGAACATATTTTCCTTTACAATAGCCAGACTTTTATTCTTAAACCGGTTGGCAATTTTTTTCCCTCAGAAAGTTTAACCTGCTGTTACAAAAACAGTTATGGAAAGTGCCTACTGAAAGCCCAAGATGACAAAGATGAATACAGATTATTGTCCCGACTAACATCCAATGCTGTGAATCAAGCTCGACTCTTCAACACCAAAGCTCTTCCACTCCTTCCTCCTGTCTCTTCTCCATCAACCTCTACCAAGTCTCATCTGATCTCCAAAGCCTCCTTGTCCCTGAAGGGAGCAGGGCAGCTATCGATGGCACAGAAGGCCTGCAGGCTGGAGCGAAGCAAGGCTCAGATGTGGCTGTGGCCAACCCAGGTTGTGAGACAGGTCAGCCTGGCCAAGTGTCCCTGACTGCTGCAGCTCTCCATCATTTCAAAGCAAGTTTTTTCAGACTGCTCTGACACCAGTTGGCTCCCACCAGAATGCTGGCATAAGCGCGTTGTAATTTTGCTCAGCCATGAGAATTTTAAACCATGCTTAAGCATGCTTGCTAACCACACTTAAAAGATCTACCAAAGTGCAGCCAAAAAGGACTGAAGCCCTCCAGCCGACCAAAGGGCACCCAGATAAGTAAGTAAATAAACAAGCATGCAGCCAGAGACAATGAGAGCCTATCTGAAATATTTCAAAACCAAACAGCAGCGTAAGACGTTTCAATGGGATTTGTAAGTCAGCACACAGGAGTACCATGTTCACAGGGATGAAAATTCAAGTACTGATCCACTTCTTAAGGCTAGCACAGGGACTTCTCACAGGAAGATTAGTGGGGAAAAGAAGGAAAAAACTGATAAGTAACAAGACCTGACATTTGCTCAAGTCAGGAGAGGAAGTCTGGTATTTTCCAGCACAGTGACTGGGAGACCAATGGGAGATGTGTTGATACCACAGGACCATCAGCAACCTTGCCAGCAGCAATGCCAGAGCATCACAGGACACAAGGGCCTAGCGACTACAAGGTTGGTACCCAGACACAAACTGTGTTTGCCTGCTTTGAGCTAACCACCTTCCTAGGCTTCTGCCACCCTTCAGGGCACCCCAGAATCTCCACCAGCTTCATCCCTAAGGACCTGGATCAAAGAGGCTTCTCCATGGGAGGAGGGGACAAGTCATGTTCCCCAGCAAGAGCACAGCAAGAAGAGTGGGAAACCAAAAGAACAACCTGCTGCGCTCACTCAGGCAGTCCCCAAAATCTCTCTGCCTCTGAAATGCTATCACACTAGCAATGGCATTTGCTCAGCATCAGCAGTGCGAAAGATTAAATGGTAACACTCAATGTTACTTCAAAGGTAATAGAAAAAGAAGCAGTCAGTGATTTTTCAGAAGACATTCCAAAAAGACAAGTTTCTTTGAGCCCTCCCAAAAACTGAAGGCATGTTAATAGTCACACTTGTCACGTCTAAGAGTTTGAGCTGCAGGCCCCACACTCCCTGGAAATTAATTTAGAAACTACACAAGGGATTCAAAGACTTCTTGTCCAAGCGACACACACAAAAAAAATAAAAACCATTCCTTCAGCCTGTGTCCTCAACACCCCTCCAAACCCAGGTATTTTATCTGGCACAAATGTGCTCTAACAATGCAAGGGCAGCAAGGAAAAGAGCACATTTAATGTAATTTACCCATAATGAAAACTAAGGTTTCCCTAATGCTGGCTTGGGGCAGCCAAAGGAGAAGCTAGAGGTTATTCCTATGCCTCAGGGTTCAGCCCCAGAGTCCCCTCTCCAGGGCTCCCCTGAACTCAGGGAAAATGCAACCAGCCCCACAGTGCTGCATCACGAGGGCAACAGATGGAGGGTGGGGGCAAGAAAGGATCACCAGGAGCTACTTCAAGTCTCCTACAGAGAGTCAGGAACCAAACAGTGACACTTTCAGTAACAACTACAGGTCACCAAGGGACAATAACATGTAATATTGCACTTGTAACAACTGGTAATGTCAATGCTAACGAACAGAGAATTTTCTCTTCTGATGCCACCCTTATAAAATATCCAGGGTCGATAGCCTTTTCTTTTCCCCCAACCATAAACCTTCCTGTAAGAACCAAGAGTGCTGAAAGCCTACATTGCAAGAAGTTCTGACTATACTTTAGTATTAAAACCTGTAAAAAGAGCTTGTTATCTTTATAACTCATGGCAGGCCTGACCTGTTGTGAGGATCTGCAGTGATACAAGCTCAGGACCTCCCTGAAGCCCAGCCACCCAGAAAAAATGGATGCGCTGAGCAAAACAACAACAATGCTCTGAGGGAGCAGAGCCATAAGTCACACTTGTACCTGAAATAGTGCTACATTTCAAAGGCCTGGAAAACCTGTAGGCCAGAGCTGGGAGTGGCTGGATCCTGTGTCTGAATAAAAAAAAAGTAGCTAGGAACTTTACATAATAAATATCTGGTTAAGTACACAACACAGGAAAGGCTAATCACTGATGTCTACTCATTTCTCCCTTAAAACAAAGTCATGTCCTAAACTCCTAAATAAAGAATTTAAAACCATAAACCAAAACCCAAAAGCCCATGCATAAGCTAAAGAAAATATTTTCACAGCTTTCTGAAGCTGCTGTAAGCTCTGTGGATCACGAGCCTGAGACCAGTGATGGCGAGAATTCACCCTACCTTCACATTTGTATCGCTCCTGGCCTCCAAGAGTTCAAAAGCTTCAGGTAACTCTAAGCCACCCACTCCCACATTTCTTTCTTGATGCCCTCCCAAAAAAAAGAAAAAAAGGAAAAAAAAAAAAAAGAAGACCAGCACTAAACAACGGAGGAGTTGTATTTCATGCCCTCTTCCTTTCATCAGATAAATGTAGGTCAAAAATGTGCAATGGTCCAGTTCTCCCCATAAAGATAAATGATGGAGCTCAGGGAATTAATATCCACTGCACTTCTGAAATGGCCATGCAACTTTAAATCCCTTAACACACCTCTGTAAGTTTAAAATGTTAAAGTGAGTTCAGGGTTTAATAGGCCTAGCAATCTCGTTTCAAACATTCGGCAACTGAGACTTAAAACTGAGCCTGAATAACAGAAGTAATAGAAAAAGGTAAAAACACAGGGGCAACAGTCAAGCCACAGATCCCAAGAGCGGCTTTTCCCCCCTTCCCTATAGCCAGTACAAGGTGGTCAGAAAAATGGCCAATAAAATGAGAAACCAGCTGAGAGGATTTGTAACATGAAACCACCAGGCACAATACTGAAAAATTTCCTGTCTACTGAGAGGAAGAAAAAAAAACCAAGAAACTCCCCAACCCCCGCTAGAAAGGTCATTAAAGACAGATGGTTCATTTGGAGGGTTGGTAGGAGCGTGCTCCTCAAACCCAAGCACCAGCACCGATCACCTGCACATCTGCTGGCAGAGGTAGATCCCCACAGGCAAAAAAGAGGGGCTGAGACCAGGACCGATGCGCAGCGCCTTGCCAGGGCAGAACCCCCAGCTCCCACTGTCCTCAGCCACGGCTGCTGCCACAGCGAGCACATCTGGACCGGGGGAGACGGACGAGAAGGAGAACAACGGTGCAGCCACAAATGACTTTTGCATTTAGGTTTCCTGGACGGGTATCAGTAATCTGTCATAAAAGTAAAGAAAAGCCCTAACCGAGCCATCAGTTACACTCATTAAAACCCTAAAGACGCCTGGAGAACTGCCCTTTCTGCAGCATTAAGTCATTGGCAAGTTCGTCTTAACTGGGATGGAGATTTCCCTCTCCACTCCTCCCCTTCCTCCGCTCACCCCTAATTTAACTGCAGGAGAGAAAACTGGATGATGTTTAACAAAAAAAAAAAAAAAAAAAAAAAAATCCGAGGGCCTGCAGCGAGGTGGGAGGGTGGAGATGGCAGGGCGGGGGGCTGCAGAGATAAGTCAGCGCTTTGCTCTGCACATGTCTTGTCGCTATTTATCCCCCCGCTGCCGTCACGTGAGCCTGCACACGGAACAAAGGCCCTTTGCTCAACCATCCACAAGGAGCCCTTTAAGCACTTCAGCACAGCCCGGGAGTATCCTTCCAATTAGCCTTTAAACTGTGCCACGAAAATAAATTAAGAAAACCCTTTTGTGCAACAATGTTACCCCTTCACCACAGAAAGTGGCGCTGCTGGGGCACATACATCCCCCACCCACAGGGAGAGAAAATTGCTAAATTTACGCATGTTTCCTGCCCCCCTTGCATCCATCAACAGATCAAGCTCTTCATAAATGGTGTTCGTCTAACCTGCTAATTTAAAGGATGAAATCACTCCTGTAATAGTACCTTAAGGAGGACAGTCAGTTATTTTAGACCCCCATTTCAGAGAAAGCAGTATAAAACAACTTATCCTCCTTATTTCCAAAGTGAACTGGAAGCAATGCTGTAAAAAGCAAACACAGCTTCAGCCCAGAGCTCAGACCTGACAGAGACTCAGAGGATTTGTGCCCAAGGATGGGTACAAGGCTCGAATTCTTCTGGCCCAGAACGCAGCGGCCTGGGTGCACATGTGTGCGTGTCTGTCCATGTGTCCATGCATCCATGCGTGTCCGTGTGCTGGCAACCCCTGTAGCACAACAGAGGGGCCTGCAGAGGAGCAGACCTGCTCCTGAGCACTCAACCCTGCAGGATGTTCAAGCAACCCCTACATCACTTGAGCCAAGTCACCTGATTTCAGCACCTCAAAATGAGTCAAAATGTGCAGAATCAGGCTCTACAGCAGAAAATCAGCTCCTCCGCTTAAACCACAGCAATCCTCGCCTGCCAGTTCTTTTTAATCGCTAGACTGACAGCCATGTGGTAAAGTCGACAGCGCCAAGTACTTGTCATTTCATCGGTGCTGCCAATTCCCATCTTGCTGAGACAATGACACATCAAAAATAGCTTTCATCTGTTTATATACTGCATGCTCGGCAAACTATGTCACTAACTGCTGGTGTGGAAAAAAAACCCCTTTTTTTTAATCAATTCCATCCTGGAAAAAAAATAAGATTACGCACTCCCTGAAAAATACGAAAAATGTATTCCATATCTTGGGAAACCTTCAGTGCATGCCATATTTCATCGCAGGTTACTATATCCTGAAAATATTTATTAGAGTAAATCATAATTCTCACTCTTTACTAACAAAGAAGTAATAACCTAAACTTTTTTTCTGCAAAATGTTGGTTTCTGAAGCTGCTGAAAATATTCAGGCAATAGAGGCAAATAGCCAAAAGCATTCTTCCTCACAAAAATTGAAGCCTTTTGCACACCCAAACAGGTGCCAAAAACAACATACACAAAATTTCACAGTCTTTCTTCACAGTTTCATTGCTCTCCCTGAAAGACATATGCAGCATGAGTCACATCCTTTTGTTCCTGTCTGCCTGGGCTATTGAAATTTGCTACGCTACTTCTTAGTGGACACCAATTCTAGAAAAAACCCTGCTCCCTACTGATCTGACGAACATTTGAGTTCATAATATACCATGCATACGTAAGAGTATACCATGAAACATTTATATATACTTTTTTTGCTTTCTTCTTCCCTCCTTTCACAAAGACTAAGAACAGTTTGAAGCAACAAATTCCATACATGAAAATTTGACAGGAGACCAACTAGGAAATCAATACACTTAGAATACAGGCTGGAGAGCCAAATTAGAAAATCACATCAGATAAACCCCACAGCTGAGAAACTATACTCAACAAACACTAAGTGGCAAGCAACACCTAAAACTTGCTCTGATTCTTCATAAAACTCGTCCTGTACTTTGTTGAGAAGCGTGAAAGGAATTGCAGAAATTCAGGAAGAAGAGTTCTTTCACGGCCAAAAGGAACATTTTTAAAGCTGAAATAACTTATTTACTTAAGACCTAAATTTACAGTTAACAAACTAATTTTCATCTCAAGTGTTCTTCTTCTAACACCAGAATATATGAAAGTGTTTCAGCCAAGAAGGGGTTTCATAGCAGTTTTGGAAGGAAGTCCCAGCTGGGATTGCAGGAGACAGCAAGATTCAGGCCTGACTTAGGGAGTCCTCATGACAGCCTAATAAATCAGAAAAACATATTTTTCCAACTTTTAGATTAAAACAAATACCAATTTGGTGATAGCATGCTTTTGAGCAGCCATGCTTCCAAAGGAAAAACGACTGTTTACACTAGCCTGATATTTTAATAGATGGACGCACACGGATCATTAATTATGTCCGGCAGATGGAAGTGGGCTGCAAATCCATGCAACACAACCCACAGGTCATCAAGCTGCTGAGGTGTAGGTGTAACTTTGCTATCTTGAAAAGAGGGGAGAAGAATGGCAGGAAAGATGAGGCTGTGCCAGCTGCAGACAGCTCTTGAGTACTCCTCCCCAGGCAAAGACATCCGCCCTGAAGGGTCACACCATGGTGCTTCTACCACTGTTTACTGAGCAGCAAGTTCAACCAGTACTTTTTCACACAGTCATCCTTCCCACTGGATGCCACTGAAGCCAAAGGTTGAAACATGGTTTATTCCATAAGGGCTATTAAGCATGGATGAACTGGATGCAATCTCAGTCAAACAAAAAAAAGCAAGCACCCACCACAAACCCCCAGCATCAACTGTCAAGGGTTGGTAATATGGGAAGTCTCTCTTTTTGCCTGTATATACATTTTTAATCCTTTTCTCAAGCACTGACAAGTACTAAAGACAGCAGCCTAGGCAGTACAGATCTGCAGCCTGATCCCACATGGAAGCTCTCAGGCTTTCCCAAATACACTTAGATTTTTGTGTAGAAAAAGCTTAAGTTCTTGGAAACAGGCTTTTATATCAAGAGTGGCAGCTCACCAGCATCTTAAAAAGCAGGATTCAGCCCTAAGTGCAGTTGAGAAGGTGTAATGCTGACATAAAGCAATGAAGCAAAGGAGAAAGTTCCTGTTTTCTCGTTATCAGGGTTTAGTATCAAGTTGGCTAAGTGGAGTCACACAGCTCTACTGAAACAGCAAAGGTTTTTTACCCCTACTCCCCTCCTCTTTTCAGACATTTTCTTTCTTATGGAAGAAGCAGCAGGTAAATTAAAACAGTCCTCCACGCCCCTCAGGACCAGCCAGCCTGCCAGCTTCTGGGAGCAGAGCTCAACTCTGAGCTTAGAGAAGTGCTTTTGAAACACTGCTCTGAAAGCAAAAGCTCTTCCCTGAGGAGGTGGTGATGTGGAAGCACATATTGATAAACACAGATATTAGCTGTTGCTCTGTTCTCGCAGTCCAAATCAAACAAGTGGAAATAGGAGAGAATTATGTATGCATTAAGATTAAATTCATACTTTAAAATACCATTAGTGAAAGACTGGTAAGAGATCAAATGCAATGCACTCCCTGTAATTGCTGAATTCCTTTGGGGTTTGTTTTCTTTTTTTTTTTTAAGTAAACGTATTCCGTAAGAGGAAAGATATTCACATATGGTTAAATTTTAATTTGGTTAGTTATATAAACTACATGCCACTATAAAAATTCTCACCAGTAGTTTCAATTCCATAATCACAAGCTGTTATTCACTTTTCACGATTACACGTTCTGCCCGCTCAGAAGTTTGTCCTTCCACTTCAATCATGGTTTAAGTAACTAACAGATGCATTTAAATGAGACTGTAAAAGAACTTAGTGAACTTTCCAAGTACAAAATATACTAAAATAAAGCCTCACTTTGTCGTCATACTTCATCGACTTGTCATCACCTTCATCATGTACCCAAAGGTAGCATTGTTCAAAACCACGACAGCGCACAAGAACATTGCAAAAAAAAGACAAAGCAAATTACCTCTCAGTTTAATATTCTTTAATGTCTCCAAGTAAAAGATACTATATTTTTTTATAAAAACACAAAGCAAAGTTTCTATAGAAAAAAATTCCCCATTAAAAACTATCTTAAAATGCCATGCAGCAATCACTCAAAATGTAGTCTTACTATAAAAACACAAAGCATGCTCTTAGCACAAAAATAAAGATCATCATGAGATGGGGTTTTATTCCAAATTTAAAATTAATTAAAATTTATTATATGCAAGTGTTGGATGGGGCTGAGTATATGACTCAGTCCTTGTGTCACCTTCAATCACAGTGACGAATCTGCTCTTCAAGACAAAGTCTGAGAGCTATGGGTAAAACAATTTATTACTGTTAGCTCTAATTAATCCAAACCCAACTGTTTCTAGTTCTTTGGTACATAGAATAAACTAGATACAGACTTCTCCCATGCATCTAATTAAAACAGGAAAGTCTTCCAATCTAGGATTACAGAAATGTAATAAATTGAAATAATTTTCCCCTTTAGGCCCCTAATCAATGGAATTATCTGTTACTGTAAATCTGAGAGCACATCTGTATTTTCCTCAGTACCAATGCCCTAGAACATCCATCCAAAACTAAAGATAACTCCTCATACAGCAGCCTCCTACATACACCAGAAAAAGGCATGTTCCAAGCAAAGGTGAACAAACATCGGGAGGAGAAATCTAAGTGAGAAGGAATAAGAGACTAAAATTGCCACTTTTCAACAAAGATTACAGTATTTTCTCAGTAGTGCTTTCCACAGTAAGGTGTTTCCAAGGAGTGGTTAACATGTGCATGCAGTTCCCAAGAATACGGGCTAGGATAAAAATATTTGTTTTTAGGCTACAAAGGCAACCCAAATAATACTGACAGCCTCAACCTCACAGCAATCAGCATAGCTTAAAGCACTGTAAATAATCTCCAAGGAGAGCAGTAACATACACCCATCCCAAGAGCTGTGAACAGGGCTCAGGGGACAAAGACTACCAATGTTAAGAACGGGCATCTCCAAAAGAGCAGCTTCCCACTCCATCCAATATACATGGACACATGACCTGTAACACTCTGTTCAACCCCAGAGCTGGAATTCTGATCTCACTAAATGTGGGGATTATTTGGGATTTGGCCAGTATGGTCCAGAGCAGAGCTGAATAGCAAATGCATACCTACACTTCAGAGCAAGATTAGCCTAAGGAATCATTATTTCTAAAAGACAAAAAAAAAAGTGTATGACAGCTATGCTGTGAAAATACTTTTCAATCACTGAAAAATGAAAAGCCCCCACCATTCTCTACCTAAGCCTACAGCCTACTTTTTCTTTGTGCTGAAGTTACCCAGTTCTCAGACCCAAATTTTGGACCAGCTGGGACTATTCTTTTATCCACACAAGCTTCCATTCAGTTTTCCTACAAACTGACATTACGATAAAGTGCCACCACACTCCGCTTGCCTATGTTTTAGGCTACACAGACAAAGGATGCAAAAAGAGAGCTGCTGCAAGAATTAACTGTGCACCTACTGATTCCCAACTTCTGAGCACGGAAATCCAATGTACTAACTTGGGGTTTGTGTGTTTTTGTGGGGTGGAAGATAATTTCTCATTTCCATGAATGTTACCAAAATGCACTTATTCACAGACCCAAGGCAGACAAGCTCTGGCTGGTGAGACAGTGCTAGCTGAAGTTCCTCCTCATCCCAGGTATCCACCACCCACCCCTGCCTCTGCAGTCAAATTCACCCACTGAAATCCACCTGCATGCTTTTTGCCTGCTCTAAATCAGAGTGGCATCAGAGCTCCAGGTACCTCTGTCCACAACTGTGTGATACTAAAACTGGGGCACGCACTCCTTCCCCTCTTTCTGGCTGCCACCAAGGAAGCACTTCCAGCAGCACACCACCCACCCTCATGGCTCACCTGCAAGCACTCAAGGAGGTGCCTGGCTGTCCCCCCATAGTTCAGTTTGCTTCATAAGTGCATTGTAAGTGAATTGAAAAGACAATCACAAATGCTAGCTCAGTTAGTTGCTTTGCCAAAAAGTTGAGCACAGGAATTTAGTCAGGAGTCCAAAGGTCTTTATCCTAGAACCCTGAATCATCCATCAGAGCTGAGTACCAGCAACTGAACACACCAGAAAGTACTCTTTGCAAGCTGAATATGGGAAGCATATTAATTTTCCTATCAAAACAGAGGATACTGGCCACATGACCCCTCTTCATGTGATTAATCAAAGCGTGTTTTGAATTTAAATAAAACTACAGCAGAAATTCCCTTGAGTCATTCAAATCTCACCATAAAAGCAAATTCTGGTTTGCTGCAGGCAAAGCATGCAAATATCCTTGAAGAACCATAACAAGCAAGCAAAGAAAAGGTTGGTCAAAAATCCAATGCCATCTGCACTCCTTAACACAGCTGGACAAGACTTGAAAGAATTGGAGGGTCACAGTTATGCCAGACTTGCTTTTCTACTGTCTTTTCTATCACCTTTCCTCACAGAAAAATTACCTCATGCTAGCAGGCTTGGGCTTTCTTTGTTTTTCAACCTGTAATGTGGCTACAGCAGTTCTTCATCTACAAGACATCTCATGATTTGCTCCCCTTCTGAATTCTGTGAGCAGGCAGACCTTGACAGAGATCTATTAACACACACATGATTCATGGCACCAGTCAGAAAGCAGAGCGAAGCCATCAGTAAGAAAGACAAAGGAGAGAAGCTATGGGGATATTCCCTTAAATAAAGGGATTCATCTAGGAGGTGCTTTATTAATACAATATATAATGCACAACACCTACCTGGAAAACGGAAAAGGACAAAAAATGATAAACTCTGTAACTTGGGGGGAAATCAATTTCTAAGAGTCACTGCCAGCCAGTATAAATGATGCTGCTTCAGAGCAGTTGTTCTTCTGTTGTTTTCTGTTTGTAACTAAAGACTTGTGTTAGCACTTTTTTCAGAGAAACCCACAAAGCATCTAGTGGAAAACAGAGAGAAGTTTTTTTTGTGTACAGGGATGCCTGCTGCTTTGAAGCAGGCTGCACAGTAATAAGCATCCCAGAGCATGCACAGGCTTCACTCCCTTGACTGGGGTGGGGCTTCCTGTGGGTGTGCTTGAAAAGCAGGGGGGAAGCAAAAACCAGGAGGAAAAATGATTGAGCAGACAGGCCTTTGCATCCTGCAGCCAGGCTGTGGGAGGGGCAGCTGCCTGCTGCCCTTCTTGGCTCTGCTTCTAACTGCAAACCCCAACAGCAATGACAGCAGCAGGCCACTATTTTTAATTACACAGCTGGGATCATCTGTTCCCTGAAGAATTCTTTAATTGCTCTTTGCTTGACAACCTCATCCCCCTTTCACAGCAGCCAGGTCTTGAGCACCTCACCATAACAGCCCTGAGCTCCCTGAAACACAAGCACATCATTTTTGAGTCTTTTACTCAGGTTCTTTCTTTCCGGAATCAAGAAAGTCTATACATACGAGAACTGAGTAAGTCATCAGAGACACACATATACTAAAAAAAAAAAAAAAATCAGAACATAAATATAAACACTTTCCACCCAAATCTTTCAATACTAATCCACATTAATCACAGTTAGAGGGGCAGAGAAGCCTCACAACAACAGCACAACCTGCACTGTGTGCTTCAGCTACAGAGTACCTGGTTCTGCTGGGTCACACTGCTGGTACTACCAGGGCCCTGTTTGTGCACCCGATGGCTTACAGGGAGCACAAGGAAAGGGCTTGATGAGTGACCTCTGACACCCCTACCTGGGGTTTCCAGGCCCCTACAGAAACAGAAAACAGCTTCACCTGTTTCTGCCTACCTGTGGGAGAAGATAAGGGATACACTGTATCTGAGAAAGCACTGACACATTTTAAATACTAATACTTTCACCTTAGCACACTCGCTATGAAAACCAAAAGTGCAGGTGCCTACAGAGTGAAAGGTATTTCAAAGAGGACTCCTTCTGGGGAGTCCCAGGAATGGGAGGCTGCCCATCCTGCAGGGTAACGCAGCATCAGGGAGGTGACAGGGTGGGAATCGCCTGACCCTGCACCCTCACACTGCCAGCAACATAGCCCAGACTTGCAGAGCAGGTCACAAAACTTGCCACCCCCCACTGCAAATGGCCATTCCTCCAAAGCCCGTGAAACTGCCAAGCTAATCCTCCGTGACAGGTAGCACTGGTAAAGCACTTACAGGAAAATGAAGTGCCAAGGAACAAAAATACTTGGCAAACACTGCTTCAGTTTATAGCAAAGTAAGCTGATAAACCTTATGAAATTAACTTTTTGGGGTTTTTTGTTCCATTAAAACACACACACATTCACGGAACAATTCATGAATATCATTCTTCCCTTTCCCTCTGCCCCCAGCCCTTTTCCACTAGCTCTGGAGGTAGTAAATTAAATATTAAGAAAGTTTCCACTGTAAGTTTCGGTTTCTGACTTCATTTAAAACTTCATCATGCTCCAGCTATTTCAAAAATCCCCAGCCAGTCCAGAGCTGCAAATGACACCCATCCATAATGGGAAAATTAAGTGCTTAAAATTAAATACCTCTCACTTAAGGCAATGAAAATATGAAGTCCAAGCACAAAATGTTTGGCATGTTCTTTCTCACTCTATGTTTCTATAGCTTCTCACTTTGAATGAACCTCGGGGAGAGATGGTGCTTATTAGCATCCTCTGCTCGAACATTAATTATTGCCAAATCATCACCTAAGTATGCATCCACTCCACTGCAAGCACTTTCCTGTGTTACATGAAGACTGTGAATCTGTTTAGATACTCTCTGGTCCATGCTGCTGTCTAATATGTTACTAGGGACATGAGGACAACCCAACAGTCTCAACTTTGATCTCCCTCATTATCTTGAAGAGCTGCCAAGTCTCCTTCAAAAAGGTGGCTGTGCACAAGCTGGGGAGAGAATATTCCTGCTTAGAAAATCACTTTGAGCTGCACCTTCAGGGAACACAGGGCTGCACAGCCCTATCAAAATGGAAGTTTGCAGTTCAGTCATGCAAGACTCATGGGAACATACAGTCTACATGTGTGTTACAGACATATGGACATATGTCTTTATACATATCTACATACCCGTATGTACATGTATAGACGTATGTCTATAAAGTATAGAGAAGCACACGTGTACGTCACATACCTGGCCGGGAAGGGAAGCACAAAGGCATCTTTCCCCACTGCTGTGAGCAGAAGCACTGCAGGTTTACACAGATATATTTTCACCAACCTACCACAAGAATATTAACGCATAAATACCAAGACCAAAAATACTAATGAGTACAAAAGCCGCATAATCATTTTCCCAGATTAAATCCATCTGTCCAACAGAATCCATCTGTCCAAGGAGCTTATTAAGGCTAGAATAAGTCTTTTATTAGTCGGGTTACTAGGATCCAAGCCTTATCTCTGTCACCTTCAAGTCCTCCCAGGCTGCCAGCCGGTGTGCAGAGCTAGCTGCCCCACACACAGCGATGCTTTGCCATGGTTCCTGCTGCAGCACGGTGTCCCCTGCACCTCCCAGCTCCAGGGAGGAAAACTGGGGAAGTAGAGAGTCCCTTTTCTCTTTTCTTTCTTGCCCTGCTTAATTGTATTCAGGAGTTTGATGCTCAAAGGGCAAAAGTGATGCTCTGAATGACTCTTCTCACCCATAGAAAACAGGAAGGACTCCAGTGCAAGCTCCCCAACCTCGACAGAGCCCAAGCTTTCAGCCATGGCACAGTCCCACCTCTGTGCCCTGCTAGCTATGAAGGGAGCCACTCAAACCCAAACTCGGGCAAAAAGAAGGTGAGTAATGTCTTCATAAGCCTGCAAGGGCACAGTCCCAGCAGCCAGCCTTGCCTGGCCTAAGCACAGCAAAGCAGGAGGCGAACAGTGCCTCATCAGTTTCCCCAGCTGCTATTCAGAAGCAGGCAGGCGCCTGGAAAGCCAAGAGACTGCTAAAGTTCAGCTTTGTTCACTGCTTGGCATGGTCCAGGGAAGCTGGCACTGGGAGCATTTATAGGAGAAGGGTCTCCCAAAAATGGAAAGGAGGGGAGGAGCGGCTAAACAGAGACATATTCCCACCACATATGCCAGAAAAGAAAGGAAATGACCAGACAGATTTAAAGACAAAAAAAATCTTGCTCAAAGCAATTTATGTGAGGTTACACCAGGCAAGAAAAAAAGGGCACAGATCAGTTTAATTTGGAAGGGAAATTGCAGCAAGAGCACCTACCACATCACTTTTTTTTTTTTTTTTCCAGGCTTGTTTATACAAAAGACATCCATCAACAATATGTTACAATTATAATACAAGGAACGGAACAACTCCTGCTCCTTTGCAGATATACATTGGGGTTTATTTATTCTTCTCAAACACTACAGGAACTTATTATTATATTAAAACTGTGTTTTATAAACTGTCTATAAAATAAATATATGTTTACAGGCTGACAAACTACCAGCTGATAAACTGCAGCAGACAAGAAGCAGTGGTGAGGAAGAATTAAGTCAAAACATCCCAACACAGTGGCATATCTGTGTTTACTGCTCATGACCTCTTCCACAGGAGCCCCAAGTCCCGTTCACAAACTCACTGTCACATGAGCCAGGACACTGAGCAGAAGCCACCACCATAATCTCTGTAGTTTAAAGACAAACTACATAACAAAAATACACATTCTGTTGAAAACAGGAGGATGATAAAATTGCTTCCAACCCCTGTGGCAGTACCTCTAAGTCATTACAACAGTGGACCATTGAGACAGCATAGATGGCAAGGATCTATAAAACCAAAAGGAAGCTCTGAACATAGCTTCTTTTCCATACTTCAGCAAGTGCAAATCCTTAAAACAAGATCTCTATATCAAAGACAGCCCAAGAACTCCTCTTTTACCCCCAAATCACTCACTCTCCTTTGTATTTGGAAACACTGGATGAAACAGACTGCATTGAGCATAACCACACATACTGGACAGAGGAAGGAGGGAAGAGCCTGTATCTCCCTCCTCATCAGGGCTGGGGCAGGCATGTTGGAAAAGCTCTCTGTGAAACTCCACCACGAACCAGGATACGTGAAAAGCCAGTATGGCATAACATTGTACCTGACCTATTTCACCCATTCCACTGGGCTTATTTTAGCACAGTGAGAGGAGCTGCAGAAAAGTTGTTTGTTTTCACACATGTATGTAACCACTCCTTCTCACCCTCCCAATTAAGAAGAAGAAACACAAATTTTCCTTCCGTGATTTAAGTCACCAAAACAACCTATTTCTCAAAAATCTAGATAGAAAATATCAGTATGAGATAGCCAAAATCTCATATGCTAAACCATATCTAAAACGAAAAGGAGTGACACCTCTGCATTTTGTACCAGTACACACAATTTTCCTTCTCACATTTCCTACCTCCCAAGAGGAAATAAACGGAGATAATAGGCAGGGAAATGTGCTGAGAGCAATAACCATCAGTGAGTATAACCTATTAAAAAATTAATTTGTTTCTATAATTTCCACAACACTAATCTGCCCTGATACCTCAGGAATCAGTAAGAGAATTACTGCCTGTACTTGTTAGAAGAGGGGCTTTTTATGGGGCTCCTAATTGTTGAAAATTAAACAAACCTAATGCTGTGTCTACAAAACATATGGTTTCATGCATAAATAGCTTCTCATCTTCTAAGCAAGGGGAAGTACTTTCCTCCAAATGACTATGCTCTTGTAGCTTTTGGTTATACTATTTAAGCTGAGTCAAGCACACCTTATGCTTTAGAGGACATGCCCCTTTCTGTATCTGGTAAAACAGCATTTTACACTTGCACGTGATACACCTTCAGGCCTCCCTATGAAGTCATTCCCCCCAAATTTATGTGTACAGAGAGTCTTCACCAGGATGACAAAGCTCCAATTACATTTAATCTGTATTGAAGAGAGAAAAGGATGAGAGAAAATGAAGAGGAGAGACAAGGGAGAAAAAACAGAGGGAGAACTGGGAGAGAAGAGAGAGAGGAAAAAACAAGGAAGAACGAACAAAGCAGAAAGAATTTAAGCCAGACCTCTGAACAAGGACCTTTTACTCTAGACTTACTAAGGGCTTGTCTACATGGGAAAGTCAGGACAAAGGAAGCAGCAGTGTGAATTTTCAGCACACTTTCTTTCAGCAGACTAAATTAACCTGCCCAACAGGCGCTCTTAGTGCACACTCAGCATCCACAGGGGGAGTTAGTGCAGAGCAGCTAGCGTGCTGTAAATTCACACCCTAGCTTACTGCGCACTAACTTCCCCATGTAGACAAGCACTAAGCTGCTGAAGCCTTCATTTGCCTAAACACTTTTTTTTTTTCCCCCTCCTCTCAGTGGACTAGTTCTGGAAAACTCAGGCCATCACTATTCTACAGGAAAAAAAAAAAGTCAAATGCTTATTCTTGCAGTAAAGCAAATTACAAGCACATACATAAGTGCTTGAAATGATCCACAGGCTCATTTGTTTTCCCTGGGCCTAATCCAAGACCCAGAACCCATGCAGGTGAAAGCCACCAGCACAAATGGCACCAGTAAGAACTCACAGGCCAAAGTATTGGGTTTGGGTAGCAAGGTACTGATAGCTGGGGGGGCTACAGGGCTAGCTTCTCTGAGAAGCTGCCAGAAGCTTCCTCTGTCCAACAGGACCAACACCAGTCAGCTCCAAAACAGACCTGCTGCTGGCCAAGGCTGAGCGCAGCAGAAATGGTAGTAATGACTCCAGGATAACATATTTAAGAAGGGGAAAAAATTATTGGGTGGAAGTAATTGTGGCCAGAGAATTAAGGAGGGAGAATATGTGAGAGAAACAACTCTGCAGACACCAAGAGGTCAGTGAAAGAGAGAAGGAGGTGCTCCAGGTGCTGGGAACGATTCCCCTGCAGCCCATGGTGAAGACCATGGTGATGCAGCTGTACCCTAGAAGTCCTTGGAGGTCAATGGTGGAGCAGCAAACCACCTGCAGCCCCTGGAGACCCCACACTGGAGCAGATGGATGCCCAGAAGAGGCTGTGACCCTGTGGGGAAGCCCACACTGGAGCAGGCTCCTGGCATGACCTGTGGAGAGAGGAGCCCACAGTGGAGTAGGTTTGCTGGCAGGACCTGTGACCCTGTGGGGGACCCAGTCTGTTCCTGAAGGACTGCAGCCCATGGAAGGGTCCCATGCTGGAGCACTTCATGAAGAACTGCAGCCCATGGGAAGAGCTCACGTTGGAAGAATTTGTAGAGGACTGTCTCCTCACCCTGAGCAGTGGCAGAACAAACACGTGGATGAACTGACTGCAGCCCCTATTGTCCATCTCCCTACATTGCTGCACTGAGGAGGTAGAAAATCTTTAATAAAATTAAGAGAAGGAGGGAGCGGTGGAGGGAAGGTGTTTTTAAAATTTGTTTTACTTCTCATTATCCTACTCTGATTTGATTGGTAATAAGTTAATTTCCCCAAACTGAGTCTGTTTTGCCTGTGATGGTAACTGGCGAGTGATCTCTCCCTGTGCCTTTTGTTATATTTTCTCTCCCCCGTCCATTTGAGGAGGGGAATGATAAAGTGACTTTGGTGGGCACCTGGCATCCAGCCAAGGTCACACCACCACAGCCAGCAACTGGTCTTCAACTTCTCCCATGCTCTGTCTACCACACCAATACAGAAAACCCCTAAGAGCAGTAGGAAAACAGGTTGCACCCCAACAGTGTTGAAGCAAGATGTAATCTCCCAGTGCCAGCAGGCTAAGGTGATGGTGCCTGAGAAAAGGTCTACACCATAGACACAGTTCAGAACCAGTTGCTTCTCTCTCTGGTAGCTAATTAAAGAGGGCTTTTCCCCCATATTGGGTGATTCGTATCAAACTTGTCAGCCTTTCCTTAACAGCCACCTCTAGTGCAGTAAGGTACCGACATGGCTCTGACCAGGCACGGACACCCTGATGTCACTGTCTCAGAAGCTGCCCCTACCAAGCAGGAACTTTACCTGCCTCAGTCCCTTCCTGCTTTTGGGTCCACACTCATTGCACCTTGTTTGCAGTCCCACTGGGGGGATAGCCAGGCACCCCACAGCAGTGACAGATTAACCAGGCATTGTTATTCTCTAGGAAAGCAAAGCAGCTTAGCAAGCCCCAGCTCTGTCCTCTTGTCTGACACGGTTTCCAACCACACAGATTTGTCTAAAGTGATCAGACTTCAGACTCCTGAACCATTCCTAGCACTTGTTTACCCCTAAGACAATTAGAAGGTTAATATTGCACTGGAAGGGACAGAGAACCTCTCCAGACTGAAAACTCTAATTTTACATTATTTTTATCTTTTGTGCCTTACTTCCACCTACATAGTGAGGAGAAGATTAAGCAAAAAGACAAGGTGTGATTGAAGGTGTATATGCCTTAGGAGATGGGTGATCTGTATTCTGAACAGAAAGTAGCTGGTGCCATCTTTGGCCTCCCACACCATCAAGAATCACATTTCTCATTTCCTATTGGCAGAACAGAGCTAGAGCAGAGACTATAAAAACTATGGACAGTTGTAGCCCTACACAGAGTTTTCTTCATCTTAAGGATCACTGTCAAGGTCTCAGTCCCATCAGGACACCACCAGGCAAAGGCCACCAGTGAGGAGCTGGAAGTACCATTGGTGAGGGTTGGTAAGACTTCCACCTCTTAGGCCTTAAAAAACTTTCCTTCAAACCCACACAAACAAGGAAGCCAACTGGTTGACTTCAAGTTTACCACTTCATTCAAGGTTCAGTGATTTTTAGGGCGTGAACTGGAAAGGCAGGAAAGGCAGGAAAACTAATTCCACTGAATAAGATTTAAAAAAAAAAAAAACCCCAGACAGAGGCAAGTGATAAACCCCATGTTTTTCACACAGCTCAGCTGCCTTCTCCGTGCAATACCCTGAGCTCTAAATGACCTGTAAATTAACCAAAACATGAAACCTGACTCCATACCCTTGCTCTGCACAATACAATCGGCCTTCGAGACAGTCCAACCATGACAAAAAGGTTTCAAGGAAAGTTGTTTAAATTTATTACTGCCTGTCAACATTAGATTTTCTACAAATACACCACTAAACACAGCAGTCCCTTTTAAATTGGAAAGGCTACCCAAAGAGGAGGAAAAACTCCAAGAAAAAGCAACAGTCAGGAAAAACAAAGGATGGCAAAGGGACTTCCAGCTTTCAGCTCTCCTACCTCAAGCTATAAACAAGCTAATCAGATCAAAACCAGATCTAGTCCTTGCATCCATCACAGACTGTCAGTGAACCCTCAGTGCAGAAATTGATACCAACAATTGTTGTTCTATAGACTTCTCTGGAACTAACAAAATCCTAATGGTCTGAAACAGCGCTAGCAGGCACAGCACCACTGGAAGTACCTCGAAATCAAGCGAACACATACTAGAGACCACTACCAATCTCACCTTGGCTTTAAAAGTATAAAACCACAGCAAGTAGGAGAATGATAATCTCAGCATTTTGACCCAACACCAAATGCTTCTGGTTTCCTTCAGTCTTTATAGCAAAACTCCAGGAGAAATTTTGCAGTAGTAGGTGGAGAATTTTGTGACACACTGTCACATCTCCATCAATAGGAGCCCATTCCCACAGAGGCACGTCTCTCAGGACACCCAAGAGACACCGCACCTCACTGGTACGGACATCCTTGTCTCATGCAAGCTCCACTTTGGGAAATGAGCACCACCACCCTTTGAAGAACCTTTGCAAGAGATTACTCCCCTAGAGCCCACTACACAATTTCCTGTTTGCCTCAGGCAAACAAACCTGGTCCAGTCCAAATTCAACATGTCATTCCTTACTTTCTCTAGAGGCCCTAATGAAAGGGGAATAGCCGAAAATAAGGGCTTTCACTTTTTCAACAATAGAGAGAAAGAAAGGAGAGGATCCACACATAGGATCATGTATGAACAAAGCTACCAACCAGGCATCCTTGAATCTTACATTTTTTCCATCTTGAAGTTACCTGGAGCAGATGCACACACATGGAATTGAAAGTAGATATTTAGGCCTTTATTCCTTTCCTGTCATTAGATGTCCTATTCTGGGAAGCAGTGCTCCCCTGGCCCATTGTTACACAGAAGTACAAGCCTGTCCCTCCATCCATCAGTGACAGGGAAAGCATTCAGGCGAATATGCCAGGCTGTCAAAACAAGTTTTTCATTTATTTCCACAGCTAAGAACGAAGGTGGGAGCTCTAACATGAAACAAGTTCTTCCAATTTTTCTTGGCAGCCTATAGAAATGCTCAAATTGTCTTTCAAATTAAGGCCTCCCATGAAAGCAAGGGCTGGGGCAGCGGTTTGAGCTTCCTAGCAGGGTACCAAACATACCACTGGTTGTGAGGATATGCGAAAACATAAAAGAAAAAAAATCCATACTGAATTCAAGAAGAAGAAAGGAATACAAGCAATCATAGGAATGCAGGAGTTTCACTTCTGGTTTGTTTTCTGGTTTTAACTTCCAATTTAAAATGCCTCCTATGAAGGGCTTTTGGATTATACAGAGTAGTATTGTGAAGGCTACAATACAGACCTGTAACACACAAACAAGAGAAGGATTTTTGTTTATGTTGACAGACCAAAACATATCTTCAAGTACTTACTTTCACATTGTAAACATCAACATTCTTTTCTGTCTTCAGGACAAGTGAGTAAGGTACAGTCGCTGCACAAACCAAGGTCAAACACAACCCTTCAAGGTTTCATTTGGTGGGATAACACTGAAGGACTTATTTGTGCAAGCTTGGACATATGTAATCAAGCAGGAGACTGCAGAAATTCCTGAGAATTTGGGGAGAGAAGGGTGTCTTTATTAGTGTTTTGAATTATAAATGGGTGAAAGATTAATTGTTAAAACAATAAGGGGGCTAGAGCAGGCCCACAAGTGCCTGTGCAGCAGGGTTCCCGCTGAAAGCACAGCCACACACATACACACCCTGACCTCCCAGCCCAGGGAGGGAGGGAGAGAAGGCTTGTGCAAGGAAAGGACAAAATAAATATCTGAGGTATTTAAGCTGTGGTTTTTTCTACACTTAGATTTCTTTCATGGCAGTGGGGCTGTAAAACAAGACCTTTCTGGCTTGAGCCCGCCATTCTTCAGGAGGCTTTCAAGGAGCATATTTTCAGAAAGGGTTTTACAGTTGACCCTCTGCAAGGCAAATAAATAGCCTTCAAAAGTACATGCACATGCTTTTACTTTCGGGGGGGAGGGGAGGGGAGGGGTGGTGTCAATCAAAACATTTCTCAGCAGAGAGCCCATGTGCATGCCTTCCCACCGTGGGGATTTCTCCACTACAACAGATCCCAACAGCTAAATTGCAAGTGCTGCCAGAATGCAAAGAATTCAAGTGCAATGGCTACATCAGGGCTACACTGTCTGGAAGCACAGGAGAGACATACCAGGATCCTAACAGCTGCAATCAACAGAGTGCTAATTTTTTTTTTAAACAGTACCCCCCTCTGCCAAAGGAAAAAAAAGACAAAGAGATATCTAAAACAGGGCTTGTTTAAAATTATTCCATCATATAATAACAGAATTTGGTTTCCAAAGGAGTTCAGTATTAAAAGCTGCATTCAGTATCAAAATCTTTTAGCAAAACTTGCAATTACACACTTTCACTGATAACTTGAGTTTAAGCAGAGGCATAAACAGGAAAAGGTGTAAAACACAAAGACACAAAATTGTGCACTGTGGGTTTTTTTGTAGTTTTGTTTTACGTGGGGTTCAGTGGCAGAGCAGACAGGTCCCATGTCTCAGCTGCCCACACACACAGTGCTTTGAGTCGTGCTGTTCTGAGATACCTCTAGTTTAAGATTTGTTGAGGATTCAGCAACCCAAAACTTTTCTTTAAAAAAAAGTGAACACTTCCAATGCTGCACTGGGGGACGTTATTAACAAAAACAGCAAGGAAACCTCCAGCCATTAACTTTCATCAACACATTTCTTTCAACCAGCTACAGGTCAGACCTTTTCACCTTTAGCTGATCCTACAGCCAAACCTTCCCTGTACAAACTCTGTGAGAGCTTCCAGTCCCTTTTCTGTTTCACCAAAGTTTGAAGAGGGCTACTCCAGGAAATAAAAACTATGTTTACATTTCCAGTGTTTGTCCAGCATATAATTCATTTTTGGAGTGACCTCAGAGCATTTACTAGTGCAGATACACATGTCTCCAGCTGCCACACAGCTAAGCAGGCAAGGCACAGACAAGCAGAAATGTGATCTCCTCTCATAACCAGAAACTCCAAGCAGATGTTTTGTCATCAGCACTCCTTCTGAGTCACCCGTCTGAGACTCACAACACAGGGTCATCGCCCTGAGCAAGTCAAGAGTGATGTCTAAAGGAAAAAGTGAACATTTCAAGGCTTTTTTTTTTTCTTTTTTGGTGGGTTGGTTGGTTGGGGTTTTTTCTGGTGTGTGCATGTGTGTTAATCATCTTATTTACGAGGGGTAGTCAGTCACTCCACCTACAGACAAGATCGACTTTGGCTTTTCTCCTAATACTGCTATATCAAGCATGTCTTTTAACAGTATTTGCTGATCCACCATGTGAAACAGCAATAAATTTTAGATAGGCAAGTGTAACACTACCTAAATCCAGATCTGTGCAACTGGGAGCAGAAACTGCACAATAACCTGTACAAAAGGTCGGCTGTACAAGAGGCACATCACAACAGGCACAAATGGTGGGACAGAAGCTCAACACACAAGAAGACACACTCTTGGGTGACACAGCACAGGAGGAACCCAACTCACATTGCAACGCTTCTAATCGTTTTTCTTTTGCTCATATTGGCATGACATCACCACCTGCAGGTACTGCGTTGTGAAACAACCCCCTCTCAAAGGTGTTCCTGAGCGATGCCAAGGATGCCTTAAGCTAAGAACAACAGATCAGAAACCTTGACTTTAAAGGAAACACGAAGGCTGTGTTTCTAGGAATGTAAATGAGACACCTGCATATTCAGAAAAATGGGAACGTTACAAAAACATGGAGAAAGTATAAAGCTCCCCCACTGGAGTGTTTTATCTTTTGGGGTTTTTTTAATGAATGTGCAATGCAATATTCAGTGAAATGGTAACTGGTTAAAAACAAATCCCAGTCATCTGTAAGATTTCTTTTCAGAGTGCTCTACAGCAACTGCTGAGTACCACATGCAGTATAAAACTCAGCAAGCAGAATTACACTGTACTACACAGCCCTCTTAGGTTCAAACAGATGCTATAGCGATCCAGGCAGGAAACAAAGGCATCTAAGACTGAAGCCTGAGGCTCCAGGCTCCAGGCAGCATGGAGCCTACAGCTCTCATGCTTCTCTCAGTGAGCTGTGCAAGACCTCCCAGGGACCACCCCGGAGGGCTGCCACCACCCAGGCGCTTTTGCTGGGAATCGGACAGCAGAACGGGCACGTTTCCACGCACCGATGGGATTTGAGCTGTAGGGTGGCTGGCTTTTTTTCCACTGTGTGAGCCATCTGACACCGGGTGAGAAGCCTCACTCTCCAAACTGCATACAAGGTTAAAAGCTGAGTTAAACTGCACAGCATTTATGAAACATTGCAGGGAAAAAAATCAATAGCATCACATTCCAAGCCATTGTTCATGGCCTCATAAACAAAACCTTTACAACTGCCAGGCTGGGCAACTGTATCAGAAGGCTCCAGCTCTGTCTTGTCTTCCCCAACATATTATATAGTCAAACTCAGTCCTACAAAAACAAATTAGGATTTGTTTATATCCTCATACCCAGACAGTACACATGCATCTCCTCTGTAACAATCCCTTTCACAGATTAACCAGTATTTGGCATGTGGCTATTGATTAACTTTTCAAAGTTCACAGTAAAAAGAGAAAAATAGTAAGGTAATTCACAAGTTTTGTCCAATACCAACAAAAAACATAGCCTATATCTTTTTCTGCAACGCTGGGGCTCAGATGTTTCGGCCTTAATCACAAAAAGGTACATAGCTCTCCAGTGGGAAAAGGGGATGTAAGGAGTAGACAAAACTCTATTTGGAACTCTTCTGTTTTGCCTTAACCACCAGCGATTACTCATCTCCACAGCAGGAATCCAGAATATGTCTCTTCCTGCATATGCTTGTCCTCCTCTTGCCTTCAGTCCCACCCACCCAAGCTGGCTCAGCTGCACACCTGAGGGATGTTTGACTTGCAAAATGAAAAAACAGTAAACATAAGGAGGGAGCACCCCTGGTTCAAATAAAAGAGCTGCACAGCCAAAATACAATTTCAGAGAAAAACTTAGCAAGAAAGTTGCTAAGAAAGCACATCCTTACTACAGCTCCCAGGTAAAACTAAATGCTCCATCAATCTATTTTCTGATGTGGTATTTGCATCTCGATTTAATCTCCCATCAAGAGACAACAATAAACCAAAAAGAATGGATTAGGTATTGCACTGGCCAGTACATCCTCTGTCCCACAGACACAGGGACCAGGAAGAGGAGGGAAGAGAAGGGGCACAGGTTTTCTTACCTCTCTTTGGGGCAGAAGAAGTTATCGACTAAATAGGATTTTGACTCACTTCAACAGGCCCCATGTGATGTTCACTCAGAATCAGCAGCATACAGGTGAAATTGTTCAAGACAAAGCTGAAAGGATCTGCAAGCACAGCCCTGTGGCCTCCTTCAAAGGAGACAAGCTGTAGGGTGTTCCTTCTCAGCACTGGCGAACCATTTACTCAGGCTGTGCTGTACTCCAGGGAAAGAAGCCTAGATGGTTATCTTCACAGCACAGGTGAGACTTGAGGGATCTCCCTCCAGTGCTCCAGCCTGACATTTTCAATACATTTTATGTTTTTGTATGTGCTCTGACTCCCAGGCTAACAGTTTCCAGCTGACATGGCACCCCAGCGAGGGCAGTGGGGACCGCATCTCAGAGGAGGCATCTTGCCAGGGCATCCCGCCCAGCACGCTGTGCCCCCAACATGCTCAGGGAGGCAGGTGAAACCCTCTTTTGGCTGGGTACATGCCATGGTGGCTATCCATGGGAGAGGCAAGCCGAGCAAGAAGCACCAGGGTGCCATGGCTTTGCCAGCACACCGGTGCCAGCTGGGGACCGTCTGGACCTTTCCCCACGAGCCGCCAGCGCCAGCCAGCCAGCAGGCACCCATGGGGCAAGCAAAGCCCGCTGCAGCCCCACCCCAAAATGCCAGCAAGAAGCCAGCAGCCAGCAAGCCACAATTACTCTTGCACTAGCCAAAGCTTGGACGCCCTGCCAGCTTTCCATTGGCTGCAGGACGAGGACACCCAAACCAGCATGAAACCCACCAGCGGGAAGTTAACCTGTTTAAACAAAATAAATAAATAAATGCTAACAGATTTGAACCAGCTGAGTTTGCACAGCAAGGATTCAGATCTGATGAGAATGCTTCTGATCCAGTATTAAAAAGCCCTAAAACCAGCTTACGCAAATTGACAGCCTCCAACCACAAGCTCCTGTTTCAACAGCACAGCCAAGCCCAGCATCCCTCCTCCTCCTCTTCCTCCCCACCGCTCTGGCAGCTGGAGTCACTCTGTGCAGCTGGACAGGGACTGAAATTCAGCTGCTGCCAGGGCTGCACCAGCCTGGCCAAGGAGATGGTGGTGGGAAAGGGCTGAGCTCTCCCAGCTGACATGTCTGCTGAAAGAAATGCCTGAGAAACACCCAGGTTTAAATCTGGGGAATCAAATTTCGAGCCTCCCCTCCAAAAAGAAGCACATGAGTAGCAGTATCCCCTCACTCTGCCACTTGAACCCTTCAAGGGTAAAACCCTAGAAGAAAAATTGAATTAGAACCAAGAAAAGCCGACCTCATTGTACAACAAATCTCTCACAGATTGAATTATTCCCTGAACTCCACCCCTTTTCCAAGCTTGCTTAGACTGTAATTATTTGCAATGTAGGTGCCAGCTTTCCTCCACAGGCACACCTTGCACGTCACAGGGGCTGTGTCGCTCACTACTCGCAGTCTGCACAAAAATACAGCAACAGAGTGCTGCTTCTTACCAATTCACTAAGAATTTCCTCCTTCCTAAATCATGTTAGAATCACTGCAACAGAATATCCTGAGTTGGAAGTGACCCACAAGCATCACTGAGTCCAACTCCTGCCTCTGGACAGGACAACCCCAAAAATGTTCACAGCATTCCTTTATTATTTTTTTCTTAATGCCTGGAAAGGGCTGCTGCTCTTGAGGAGGGTAAGCCTGGAACAACCAGAATACAGACATGACAAGAGGGTACAAAGCTGTAGATGGGCACAGAGGCTCCCGAATGCAGTAGCTGATCACAGCAGAGGGCACACTGTTTGTGAAATAACCATGCCATCTATTATTATAATTATAGTCAGAATTTATAATGTTGAAAATCCCATGCAGATAAACAAACAAACAATCTCATCATGAGGAAACACAGACACCCAGCTCTCCCAGCCAAATCAGAGGGAGTGGATTTGCATATCTAAGAAACAGCTGAGTTCTCCACAGCCAGCATTGTGCCATATTTCTGAAAGCCCCTTGGTCTGAATCACCACCTCCCAAGCACATTTACCCCCAAAACTCACCTAACAGCTCTGGACCTGGTTTGGAAATTACCAGGGGTAGACCAACACCACCCTCCTCATCCTCTTCACAAAGTGACCTGAGCTGGGGATATTACCCAGGTGGAGAGAGGGAATCTGTCCCAATTCAGGGCACCTAACTGCTAGTTTCAGCTAGTCACCTTTTCATCAGGGTCTAAGACAGGTCAGATGAATCACCTGGAAGCACCTATTCATCTCTCAACCACAGATGCAACTAAGTCTGAGTAAATAGGTAAGCCTTAATTGTAGGTGTCTGAAATTAAAAACTGAGGAGGCTGTGTGCATAAAGTGCCAAAATTACACCAATGTAAATAGTAAAATAAAAATGGAAAACAAAGAAAGAAAGGCGGGGGGGGAACAACTAATTCGCTCTCCATAGGAGGAAAAAGGCATGTAGTTACACCAGGCAGATATTTTTAACACATTCATTATTTTCCACCTTATTTTCTGCCCTAACTGCAAATATGCTGGGTTCACTGTAACTTCCATAAATGTTGTACCTCTATATTCAGCTGTTTCAGTGGGTCAATGCACCTTATCCGTGACTCCCATTAAGGCACAATGTATATTACAAAAATAGCTACATTTAAATAAGCATGGTTGTGTAACATTATGCAGTAAAGTTCCAATATAACCTGGTTTATTTTTGCTAGCCTGGATAGAAGAGACAGGTTATGATTACATTAAGAAACCTCTTCTTTAACCCTGACAGAGACCTAAAGAAGACAAGCCTTGCTGACATTTGGGCTTTCTGCTCTGATTTTCTGTTTTGATTCTGACATAATTTAAGGCAGAAATGTGTATCACAGCACTTAAGCCAACCCATAATTCATGGCAGCATCCAGAGCTGATTAGTCCTGTTGTATAATCAGGTCTCCTTGATACATCAGGGGACTGCTGTTCATGCAGGAGGAACTTACTGTGCCACTTTCACTGTAAGCTGTATTAGATGGATCCTTTTTTGCCTTTTATCAACCTGATCAAGCCTTGCATAAAGCTAGTGATTGATACAGGAACTAAAAATGAATACACACACATGAATGTCCAAGGGACAGCTGTTGTAACTCCACAGTTTGAGGGGAGGACATTGATTTAGAAGTCCTCATTTTAAAGACACTATCAGCCTGACAGAGCAGTTAGAGTTATCCCTTTTGTATGTTAACATGCATGATTTATATTATTCTGATGTGCAGTACACACACAGATCTCTCAGACACTGAAAAATTCATGGTAACAACACAGAGGAGACCAAGCAACAACACCATAGTGAGAGCTCTTAGAAGCTGCATGAAATGCCTGAATAGGAATATTCCACATGTGGCTTTAACACACTAATTCAACATCTCTGCATTACGTCCACCCTTCTCTTTATCTTCCCTTTGTTGTCTTACCTCTTGAGTCAAAATTAGCACCTCATGTGATTTCACCATTCAAACCCTGGCTAAGATTTAGCTCAACATTTTCAGCAAAGAGAATAATACCTAAAAGAAGAGCACAAGCTCCAAGACCACTCCAGCAAGCTTCTATTTGCTGTTTGCTATATTTCTAGCTCATGTGAATATGCCACCCTCAGGAAAAAAAGAAAATAAAAAACTACATAACCATTTCTGGGGTCATTTCTGTAATTTTGTAAAAAAAAATTGCTGAACAGAGATAGAGAGATAGGTAACTATTTTTTAAAGATACAGCAAGCATCTGAAGCATACAGCACCTCAGCATCACCCTGCTGAAAAATCCCACTCTGCATCACAGTGCTTCAGTACTGTCACATGAATGCCTCAGGGCCTGATCTCATAAGCACACCCATGTGCCAGCAAACAGGGTCTCTGTCCCAGTCCTCACCTTTCTGAATAAAATGTTTAAGCATAAAATCAAGCCCAGAGCTCAGCTCCCAAATGAAGGTGTAACAGTAGCTGAAGGTCACTCAGCTCTAGGGCTGGGCTCAGTACAGCAAACCTTCAGAACAGATGAAATAAAAAGAGTCACAACCACCTGAAACAATTTTTGACCCTCCTTCAGTCCATCTTCCTGACTTAATAATTTGGGACAAACAAGTAGGAGTGTTTTCCGCTCCCAAACCGTCACTGAAAAAGGCTCCACCAGGACATGCACCAGCCTCTTTAGGAAAACAGTTACAAAGCCTTCTCCCAGTTTGCCATCTTTCATTTCTGTTTAAGTTGATTAGATCTGTGATTTGGGAGTGGGAAGAATCCAAAATGAAAAGGCAAATGCTAGGCTCCAGGTCAGGATTACCCTCAATGGCAGCACTGCAAAATAAAGGAGTTAGTTTCTAAAGCAGCCACATCCTTTGGAACAGGCTATTTAAAATCACTGACTGGTATTTCAGAATGCTTATCAAGGAAAAAAGAAACAAAGTAACATTTCAACACAGGGAAAGTAGAGAAACCTAATTATTAGATACCACAGTGATCCTTGATTTTTCCCCCAGACTGTGAGAAGAAACATTTTTTTCTTAGCTTACAGAGACAGTTTGGACTTAAAAACCACTGGGCACCTATAGGCCTGATAAGGGACAGATGTTCTCATCAAGGACAGTACTTACAGAAGTATTCAACTCCCTCTGTTTCTCAGTCCATCAGTGGTGGTAAGACTGGTGTCTACCAAGAGCCACTCTCAGCCTGCCCTCCCCTCTCACCCCTCAGCAGTACTGATGCACTCTGCTTTTCCTGAAAGCACACTGTCAGGAGGGGGCTGAAGTAGGTACTAGCATCCCCACCTCTACTCTTCCAAGTGGAAGAACTATCATTAATAACCAACCCATCATCCTCTCTTCACCTGAACAGTATTTCAGTATTCTTACATGTGTCGACAGTAAACTTTCTAGGAAACACTCCATGTGATGATGTATCACACAAAGCCATATGCATTGTACCACCTCCTTCCCAAACCAATCGGACTTTATTCATGCAAGTATTAAAATTTCAGAAGGAGAGCAGGATCAAATCTAGCAAGACTTTCCTACATCACAGTAGCTGTGGAGTAGGTGGAAGAAGGTAAGGGATCACATCCCAAGGGAAGAGCTTGCATCTCAACTCCCTACTAGCCAAGTGCTCTTGCTAACACACTACAGAATTGCTAGCATTCCCTGTATTTGGTGAGCACTCACACCACTGTTCTTCAGTTGAGCTCAGTGACATTAGTTTTTTCCCATCTAAATGATTCTATGAGTCTACAATTAGAAGAAAACTGTGACCTCCCCTGTCATTAGAGGGACTTTTCTGCTACTGCCAACCCAGACTGGCATGGGGTCAAGCAGAAAACACATTCATGGAACACCAAACCATATTTGCCTCATAAATGGAAATTCCACCTAGACTTCACCAAACCAATGGCTACTATGCTTTCCATTTAATGTCAATAGACACAGAGAGGTGAACTCTGATGAGCAAGAAGAACCAATATCCTGCTTTCCAGTTCCCCTTTTCTGATCAGTGTTTTCCAGTCCCACTCCCAGCAACAGTAGTCCTCTTCAAAGTGGAGGAAATCCCCTGGACAAGCAGAAGAAACCACCAGGCAGCACGTTTTGCAGCCCAGGCCCAGGAAGTCCACAGAACTCTGGGAGAAAGGCATGTAGTACAGCAAATCATCCTATACACTCAGGATCAGAGTCTACAGAAGCCTGGCTGTGACCTTAAAAATTAATTTCATGAGTAATTCAACCTCGACCGGTTGTGCACCCACACGTGAACTTGGCACAGCGTGTTCAAAGCAGTTACCGGATGACTGTTACCAAGGTGAAAGTGGCACCACCAGACTCTCCCTATAAGCAAAGGCAACAATCACCTTATACAGTTATCATTTATTATGGCTGTTACAGATGAAAGTTAAACATGCCGATCACACTTCCAGGCACCAAAGCAGAAAGGAAGAAAAGATTTGCAAAGACCACCACAAAAAAATCTCTCCTAAAACAAAAAAACCCAACCCAAACAAAAAAGACCAAAACAATTCATATTGATGCATATATCTACATTAACATAAAGAAAAAGCCCTTACTCCCTAACGCACAAGTCAAACATTGAGCAAACAGCTGGGCATTGCATTTTGAAAGTGTATTAGGCAAGTGTGCTAAATTGACAGGGCCTCTGCGGTAGGATGCTGTGCTTTTTAGGGGTATCCCTATGAGGTTGGGTTGACATTGCCTTCTCAGAGGCAAGGAGAGCTTGCTTGAGCAATTTGCCAAATGCTGAATCTATTTTAAGAGCAGTGACCCAGATCTTTGTTTTGTCAGCAAATGACTTGTGTAACAGAGATGAATTGACAAGGAACCAGCATTGGGCAACACCAAGGTGCTGACGAGCATCGGCCCAGGCAGGTGATGGACAAAGACAGCACCAACAGGCTCTCCCACCTGAGCTTCAGCTTTCAAACCTGCAGTCAGCCAGAGGGTCATCCATGGCTAACACAAGGCCTGACACACATCAACGCTCATCAGCTACATGACCGTGACCCCGTGACCCATATCCATGCTGAGAGCAGCTTTCCATGGCTGTCCATAGTAGCAGAACCCCCTTAAAACACATCTGTTCTCAGAGTAAGGAGTGGGGTGAGCTGCAGCCCTTCAGCAGAAGTTGCACTAGTGCTGTGCACACAGCAAACACATCCTCTCCCCCCAGCCATACACAACACAACATCCCTGATGTCTCCTGAAAAATGAGGATATGCCCGATACCTGTCTCTGCATAAGGCAAGGGGTAAGGAGGGAAATGGCCAAGCCTGTACCCAGAGGTGAGCTGCTCGCTCAGCTGCAGTCTGGGGGTCCAAGTCACTCCATCCACCCTCATTGCTGGAAAAAGCTGCAGAGACTGGGGAGATAACAGCCTTGACAAGCATCCCTAGACACTCACCTGATCTTTAACACACTTTTTATTACTGGTGATTAACAGGCAACCAAGCACTTGGCAAATCTGGAGGGGAGAGACTTCATGGAGGCCCTGAGGCTGAGGGAAAAGGAGGGTTGCTAGCAGGCAGCTGGAGAAGACCAAGCTACTCAGGTGGCTTGTATTATATTTCCTGTCTAGGAAGGTCTTTTTATTTAGCTGTCTCCAGCATTTCTTACATACCTATAACCTTATGGAAAACAGACTGAAGAAAGATTAATGTCTCAAGTATTAAATATTCTGAAGAATGGAAAATGCGAACTGAGAGACCAAGAAAATACCAGTAGGGGAGGGGGGAAAAAATTAAGTCACAGAAGACCTCTCCGGAAAGGGTCTCTCAAAAGACCAACAGCTGCAGATCTGGTCAAAATAAGGAGAAATGGGGAAAAACTGCCAAACACCAGCCTGCACCCCTAGCTGGGTGAAAGAATTTAACAGTCCTGCTTTCCACAGGAATGTACTCATTACTCACAACAAAATTTCACAATTGCTCACACAGAATCGGTGCTTTTCCCTTAAAAAAACCTTTGCTCTTGCTAGAAAATACATCTGTACCATAAACAAGCAAATCAAGTTCTTGCTGGAGTGGATTTATTTCTTTTTCTTATCCTCTGCAGTTCAGAGTCTGCAGGCCCCAAGCACATGAGTGATAAAGCAGCCGCAAGAATAGGCTGCCTGAAACAGCTACAAGCAACTGCTCAAGGCTGGGTTGGATTTTTTCCCCTTGACCTCCCTCCTCTCCATTCAGTGCTTTTGAGAACACCACTGCACTGGCTGATATAAATTACACAGGGACATAATGCAGGTGCATCTGCTCAGCAGAAATCACCTGTGCCCATGGCTGCCTGACACAAGTTTATCCAAAAGCTGGGAATGCAATGCAGGGGGCAGGTGAAGAGTCTGGGCTTTGCCCAGCTGGGAGTGAGGGGAAGAAAGCAAACAGGCACAGAGGCCAGTGGCACCTACATACTTAGAGCACACAGATGGGCAAGTATGCTTCAAATATAACTCAACAGGAGAGGAAGATCCAGACTCCTGCTCTAGAACGCAAAGGGAGAATTAACCTCTCTCCAGCTCAAAAAAACCCAATCAAACCAAACCAAACCCCCTAAATATTTTCTGACAAAATAAAATATTTTTTTAAAAAATAGGAGGAGCAAATACTTCCCCACCACTCCTCTCTCCCCATCCCACCATGCCTGGAAGCACTGGCTGCTAACAATCCTACAGCAAACTGCTGCCAACAGCAGAAAAAGAAAGGGTCCATTACAAGGAAATACATATGTTTGCACTTTTAATAATCGGTTTTTTAATACAGTATAGGAAATAGCAATAAAACCAACCTTATAATAATACAACAAAGTTAATCAAATATTTCTGAAGCAATAAATTTCAGGACCAGAGCTTTCTGGACCTCCCAGAGTTGAAAACATAGTCTTATGGCCAGCTTCACAGAGATCACTATGCCCATCACCAGGATGTGGCTACGAACGTTTATACCCAAATTCTCATTTCATGATGAAAAAGGATCACGATGAAAAAAAAGACGTCAGAATCCTGCAGGCTTAAAAAATCAAAAGTAATTAAAACCACACAGAATTCACGTCTACTAGAGATTTATCAAATATTTAATACAGAAAACCCCGAAGCGTATTGCTGTCAACTGAGCTTGAGAGAAATGTGTTCCTTTCCCAACATACAGCTTAATCCATTCCCAGGATGCATTTCTTTACTCAGTAATTTCAGTTTAAACAGAAATGAACTGTGCATGTATATTTTAGCTGAATTACTGCCTTTCTTTAAACAGACTCTGGGTAAAAGGGGCATTAACCCCCTCTCCCTCCTGTGTGCTCAGTGCCGCTTATCAGCAAGATGAAGTAGTATCCTTCCAAAGCGTGCCCTTTAGTCCTTCTGGTGCCTAAATGTGAAGCCCCACCAGTGCAATGCCCCCAGAGTGGGACATGTGTGGCATGTCCACGTGGCTCTAATATTCAATCAATTCCAGCACAGAGAGCATGAAACACAGCCAGTTCAGCAGAGCAGTTCAGCAGAGCAGGACTAACAAGATCCGTGTCTGAGGGCAAGAGCCAAACACTTCAAGGGGTGAAGTTGGAAATATGCTGCAATTTAAACTCTTCCCAAGAACCTAAGCTGCTTTCAGCAATTCATGTATAGGATGGGAACAGGACCAGATCACGGCAAGGAAAAATTGATTCCCAAGTACTACAGCACCTACATTATTAGAGAATTTGCCATATAGGAGCAATTAACAATAAGAGTCCTCTGCCTACCCAGTACATTACAGAGGTCAGCACCAAGCCCATCTGCAATGACTACTTGCTTTTTTTCAACCAGTAAAAACTTCAAGAAACACAGTGCCCTAAAGTAACCATATAGAAGCCTGTATTTTCCCTTACTGCCTTTTCAGCCTGCTGGTACCACACACACCCCATCTGAACAGTCTTCCCCTGGAGCCAGTGCAGCTCCTCAGTAAATGAATCTTTGTCCAGATGGTGATCTCAGCAGAAACTCCTCTAAGTACCTCCTAATACCTAAAAAAACAGACTTGGCTCAATCCTGCCACAACTGTCACCTCCATGGAGATCAAGGCGGGGGGGGGGGGGGGGGCAGGGGGAGTGGCAGAGAGGAGGGAATCTTAAAAAATAGATGCAATTATGGTTTTCCTGGGGAAAAAAGGCTATGTGAGTACATTCAAAACCGCAGATATCCAAGTGAGAGAGTTTTGATCTTTATAATTTGTTGCCTGCTGCTACCAGAGGGACCACTGCATTACTACCCAGCACCTGAAAGACCGAATCTGGGATACAGCGGCAATCAGCATGTGCAAGGCCGGAGACAAGACATACAGCAGTGTCTTCATCCCTCACTGCTTACTGTATGGCACAAGGCCCTAGACACCCTTACACACTCCTCAATTCAGCCATGAGGTGAAAAAAATCCGAATAGATAATTTACTTCATCTGGTAAACCTGGCAGGCTGGGAAACTGAGTATAATAAGCCTGCTGTGTGTCCCTGCTCTCCGATCCACTCCACACCCAGGAAGGACAGGAAAAGTAGTTCCTGGGCAGCAGAGTCGGAATCAAAGCAAAGGGGTGGACGGATCCCAAGGGGAGAGCATCGCTCCTGTGCATGGAGCAGATCACCCCAAACACATCTGGGGAGGAGAAGCACAACCAGCAAGGAAAACTGTGACTAAGCTCCAGGCTCCAAAGGCAGTAACTCCACATTTAAAGCTTCCCCCATCAAATGCTATTATCATCTAGACAAATTAAATGAACCATTTCTTAAGGCCATGATGCCCACACAGTCTCAGGGGGACAATCGCACAGGCTAACCCACAGAGCCAGAGACAGAATGTGGTGATGGTCCACGTGGAAGCTTCAAGACAAGATAATGAAGGCAGACCCAGAGAGACAACCTGCTCTCCTCCCTCAATTCCCCCACTTCCTCTTTAACAGTTGCCTAGCACCTATTGTCTTATACACTGCCATTCAGCATTTACAGAGCCACTAGGTACCTCCTTAAACCTAGAGGACCAAGACACAAAAGTTCATACAGTGTCCTACAGTGAACTGTGCTGAGCGTCTAAAAGTCACATTACTTTTTGAAAAGGCAGAAGTGTTGCAATAAAGAAGTCAAAGCAGGATGTCTGGGAGTGATGGTGCTCTCCCAGATGGCAGTGCTGGTAACTTACGTTGCAGAAGGAGAAAATTTTAGAAAAGGTTGTTAAAATTTTGTTGTAACAAAATTTAAATCAGTCTTTCCTCTTTCATGTTTCTGATAGTGAGTCTTTTACCTGCCACACCCAATCTCAAAATAAGTATTAGCTAAACCACAGTTTACCCAGCTCAACACTGCATTTTCCTCTCCTGAATAAAATTAACAGCCACCTCCAGTTTAAAAAGAGATTTCTTAAACTAACAGCTGCATCAGAACCAGCACTGAAAAGTCATGAGAGTTTCTGCCTAAGCCCACACTTTGAAAAGTCATGATGGAGTTCATTTTCATAAAGCTGAAGAGAGAAGAAAGTGAAATGTTTTGCTAAAATTTGTTCTGCATAAGTATAAGAAAGGTCCCCTCTGGAAATGCTTTTTGCAAAATCATAGAGAGAAAGTATGAAGCCATTCTCCTTGGTAAAGAGCAAACTGATTTTCAGAGGCAGTGTTTTAGGCTTAAAGGAGCAGTTCAGAGATAAGATAGCACTTTAATTTTGTTTTTTACAGTAAGAGTCTATAAGACACATGTCCTAAACATGTATCCACACATTGGTTAAAGCCTTTGCTTTGTTTCCACGCTGCACCAACACTTGCATGGAGTAGCTTCATTTAAAAAATAAAAAAACAAAATCAAAACAAAACAAAAATTCTAACAAAGTCCACTTGACAATTTAGTAGAAGGCTGTATTTTAGCAATGACTGCAAGTAGAGAAGAATAGAATCAGCTACTGGCCAGCCCACAGGTGGGCTGCACCTGGATTAAACACAGGTCAGAATATGATAGCAAGCCTTGTAGTCAAGGAGAGGTGCCTGCCTCAGGATGAGCTGAAACCTGTACTTGAATTGGCACCAATCACAAGCTGCAATTCCTTTTTAAAATGAATTTGAAGCAGACTTCACATATTTTACCATCACAGGCACAGAGCGCAGGCTGGGGTTTGATCCTGCACTTTTTGGGCAGGACGGTGATGCCTGTCCTCAGAGCACTGCACCATCACACCTCTACCCTGTTTGGCACCCTTTCATCCTTCCCACACCAGAAGCCGGCCGTGCCCCATTTCTTCCCTCCTCCCCACCAAGAGAGAAACAAAGGGTGGCAGTCTCTAATGGCTCGAGACCAAGGGATCTGGGGCTTGGTTTATTACATGCTTAACAGAGCACTGAATTACTGGTGGTTATTGCCTAGTTTAACTGCTTTCCTTAAAAGAGAAATATGAGCAAACAAGCATGTGTCATGAAAAAGCCCCTGTTCAAACAGGAGCTGACAAGAGAAAAAGCATCCAGGGTTTATGACTGATTATTACTAGTTTTGCATTCAGGCACCAGCTGAAGTTACAGCAAAGACTAATGCAAACAAATCCCCACCTTGTCCACCACCTCCTTAAGGGGCTTGTCTAGCCCTGGATTTACCTCCTGAGGTTAGCACACATTAAGTACCCAAGGCTTTAAACTGTACCAACTTAGCATGTGTCAAGGGCAGCATGCCTTGTCTAGACAAAGACTTTCAATGCTCTTTAGTCAGCATATCCAAATCTCACATCTTCAATCCCAGTGGAGAGAGAAGCCCTGAGAGAGAGCAAAACATCCCCTCAGAGTTCCTCTGACTGCTGGGGAACACCCGAACTTCAGAAAATGGCACCACCCTTTTCTCTGAAAGACCAGGGTAAAAAAAATACCCCACTAGAGCAGAAGACAGACCTACAAGCAGGGGTAACCTGAATCTTGGGCACACATCTTCCCAATGACCAATAATGAGAGGGTTTAACTGAAAAGCAGGGGGGAGGAGAAGAGCAAACAGGCTCTCTCATTCCCATCTACCTAGTCATCTATTTTTTCATGAAACTTGTAAGGATTTCAGACCCACAACCCAGATCAAAACACAGCTCAAGTCAGCCCCGAGGCTGAAAAAGTGTTGAGGACAGAATGAAATGGAAAAAGCTTCATTTCTTCAGAAATCCAGGGTAAAAAGAGACCACAAAAAAAAAAAAAGATCCAGAGAAGGTACAGAATGCATGTGGAGTAACACATCAACATAAAAACAAATATATCTCATTCATCTCAGCAGAACTACAGCCAATAGACCAGAGGTCATGTGGATTTAACCATATCCTTTCTATTTGTTAGTTACTTTTAGACAAAAAAAAAAGTCTCAGAAAAGCCTAGAGGAAGAAATGCAAAAGATGATGAGTATAGAGTTTAGAGGAAGGGAGAACAGCAGGAGGAATTCACCCACATCAGATGAGTCTGAGGGAAGACAGCAAGGACAAAACAAACCACAGAAAGGGAGAGAAACCTGGCACCGCTAAGAAGGAGGGCAAAATTACAAAATTCATTATACAAGAAAAAATTAAAGGATAAGTCAAAGAATTTAAGGACCTGAGGCACTTCCGAAAAGTGTTATTTCTAGAAAGAATACTTCTTTCTCTCAAGTCTGACAAGTGAACATTGTCTCAAACCAAAAATGTGCCAGCCTTTGCCCACATGGCTCTAACCACAAGCTCCAGAGCCAGGCTGACACTCAGTTTAGTTCCTCTGACTTCAGCAGACAGGGTCTGTTCCTGGAGAGTCAAAGTACTTCTATCTTTACAAAAAAAAATCTAAGCTAAACCAATATACACCTCAACTCTGCAGAATGATTGCTTCTGTCATGCTCTTATTCCACTATACTTCTTCATCTCTCTTTATCTCTCAAATGACATTTACATCTCAAATTATGAGCATACAGGCGGTTTCATAAGCTGTTAAGGTTTGCATTTCTGCTGGCCTGAGACAGAAAAGACATTCAAAACATTTCCCTCAAAACACCGAAACCATGAAATCCCATATTTGTTGAAGAGAAGTTTGGCTTGGGTGCTCACAAGACTTTCTGCCGTCATGCAGAACTGTTCCCGAAACGAGGTGGTTTTGCTGACAGCTGTGATTCAGACGCAAGTCCCTAGTCATTTCAGCATGTTGTTTTTATCATCTTTCAAAGCTGTCCATAGGCGCTATTAAAAGAAACCCACAGAATCCAGCACAGCAGAGGCAAACTCAATTTCTGCCTTGCAAAGAAACTCAGGACTGAGCATATTTGGAACAACCCTGTCCTTGTCTTGGGAAGAGCAGCATCTCAAGGTCAGGTTACAAACACATCTCCCTGGGAAACATTCTGTACTGCTGCTGGGTGCACTATCTGCATAAGAGAAAAAGGAATGGCCTTTGAATACAGACAAGCTATTAAAACTTTACTAGGTGAAATGTTTACTGAAATAAATCTAGTCTTTTCCACTCTTGGTGATTATCATAACACATATGGTAACTGACACACAATTAATGGAGCTTTAAACCAAGAACTCTTGCAAAGAAAACACAACCCAAACTTTTCAGCTAACCTTGACAAAAAGACAGGTTTTGGTAAAGTTCAGCAAGGCTTTGTGATATTCCCAGTTTATTGGGCACCTGTCACTCTCACAAATAAGCACCATCTCCAAGCAGAGGAGGTGAGAAAAGGCACTGCCAAGTCAGCAGCATCCACCATCACTGACAAAGACCCACAAGCAGTCAAGGCTCAGCAGACACAACTACCACCCCAGAGGTACCATATAACCCACACCCCTCCTCCGTGGGTTTTCATCTACATGTGCCATTTCACAACAGCCAACAGCTGAGACAACAGCACCCACAAAAATAATTCTTAAAGAAAGAAATGGATTTGGGATTCTTCCCTTAAGAAGAATCTCCTCCTAAGCATAGCAATCCTACAGGGCAAACAGATTTAAGCAGTAACAAAACACTTTAATACCCAAGTCCACTGGCTTTGTTTCCAAACTCACAAGGATCTACAAACCACTTTGATGCCATCTTTACAGATTTGAAATGCTGTTCACATTTCCTTTTCCCATCTTCTCCTATCTGAGTTACAGAGAAAGATTAAAACCCACATTATGGTGATTCTGGGTCAACAGATTCTCCAGCAAGCCCAGGTATCTCCAAGACCCAGTGCTTTCAGCACAGCTCTGGATCATGTAAGCCAGCAGGATCCCTCTCCCTCTGGGAATAAAGTAACCAGATACCACCCAAGATGTTCCATCTGTCTACCTAACCTTCCCTTCTCCTTTCTGCAATAGGAAATCCTTCTGGTAGGGAGCACAAAATAAAACCTTCCCCTTTCCCATACAGCCCAATGCAACCACAGCATATGTATACAAAACACACCTTCTTACAACACCAGCATGCACTTGATGACAGACTGTTTAGCAAAGAGCTTAGAGATGCAGAGCAGCAGCAGATGAGGACACTCCAAAGCCAGCCCTGATCACAGCAAGGACTTGATCTGTGACCAAAGTGGCAGTGTCAGTAACAGTGGTTTGGTTGCCCATTTCTCTCATCCTTTTCCAAAGCCCAGCACAAGCATTGCCACAACACTTGGTCCATGAGGAGGCACCTCCAAACTCAGCAATTAGCCCAAAAGAAGTCTTCTCAATAATGAATATATCTTTATTCCTGAAGAAGAAATTAGAGCCATTTCCATTACCTCAGAGGAAACCTAAGGAAAGGTAGCATTACTCAGAACGGATTTAGTGCCTCAAGCCATTCAGAAGACCATAAAGCCACTGACATACAAGACAAGCAACTCATTCACAAGGGCTCTTTGATCTTAAATACAAATAAAATTAGGTCAATATTAAAGATTTTCATTCCCTGCCGTATAAGATTATAAGGCTAAGAAAAGCTTTTCCCATTCCTTCTTTTAACACTCAAGTTATTTAGCAAGTAACATTTCTTTCACATGACTTGAAACATTTTCCCCACTTTTACTTGTCATCACCCCAGAACTTAACTCTTGGTGAAAACACACAGGGGGAGCTGCATAGAGTGTTCTCCATAGTCCCCAAGAACAGTCAGCTCAGAGGATTTCAGTGTGTTCCACATGGGGGAAAAGAAGAGCAAAGAGCACTTTTCACAACACTCGGATTAAAAACAAAAAAGAAAAAAAAAAAAAGAAAGAAAGATTTTTCATTTATTTGTTATTCAAAGCATTCCAGTGATTTGTAAGAGATGAAGATGAAGAAAAAGCCTGCACTGTCACTATTAATAGGCTGACATTCTTTCTTCCCCCACAAGACCACACCAGAAACACAGGCGAAGGCGACAAGTTAAGGGAGCCTGGAGTCATGCCAGCTCTGCCAAACCCCAACTCTGCGGCACAGGGACTCCTCCAAACAGACCCCAGGACAAGCTCTCACATCCCAGACTCCCCCATAGTTCTCAATGATGCACCTTTTGTTCCTTCTGCAACAGTACATCATTAACTTCATCTGCTGAAATAGCAGCAGTTGACAGGATAATCTAAGGATATAGCATCACCTTCCATATTCGATTTAAGATGCTTAGCTGCGTTAAGGTACCTTTAAAGTTTTATTTATTTGCTTTCTAAATCAACCAAGAGCTCACATACGCAGCAGAAGGCCCCTGAAGCTATCACTGTAATGTGATATCTGCTCATAAACGTCAATATACCAATTTTAAAGGTATTAAAGCTGCTGTTTAGTCATGGTAAAATAACCTAATACCTTCCTCACCTCACACTTAAATGTGAGCAATTCAGTTCATGCCTTTCTGCAAGACAGTTAAGCAAAAACCTCACCAACTGCAGGACGGCACATAATTCCACCACAAATACAAGTAAAACAAGCAGGGGTACCATGAGACTCGCTCCATGAGATCCACCCACCTAGTCACCTAAGGACAGATTTTAAGAGACCACAGGGTCAGCATGCAAAGTCTTCCTTCTCTTTGGCATGGCTAAGCATGAAAACTGATCCCAGCTAGTTCTAAGGCAAAAGAAGGGATCTCTTTTCATTAAAGCACATACCTACTCTATGTTCAGAGGTTTAGACTGTACCTGTCTCGTATTTCCTCAGTGGCAGAGAATAAATTACATCAGTTCCCTGCTGTACTTCCCTCCCACCTCCTCACCCTGAAGTAAAGCACAGTGGATAACCTGAGTATCAGCACATGAGAGTTCCACTTCCTTCTGCGTTTATACAGGAGATTACCAGGCAACTGAAAGTTCAGTTTAACAATTGGTGCGGAATCTGAAACTTCAAGTACTTCAGGAATGTCTGCTGTAGCTGCTGAAGGAATATCCAGGATATTGTCTTAAGAAAACCCAAGCGTTAATTAGAGAAAAGATGCTTGGATTTACAACAGGCTGAGATTTAAACACAAGATTCACAACCAGACTGAATCCTACTAGCTGAAGAAGTAATACAGGTGGGAAAACAACAATACAGGTGGGAAAAATAAATTTTAAAAAATCCAAGCACGTTTGATGGGAAAGGATACCTTGCAGAGAAGCACACATTTGAAATAAAGTCTGAATGTCAGGCACTTAATTACAACCCTTATCAACATCATGAAAAACCTAAAGTGCCTCTATAATTCTCACCTGACAAACAGTAACCTAGATTAAATGCGTTCTCTATAGATGTATAATCTACCTGAACAGGAAAGACCCCAGCACTTACTGCAGAGCCACAGAGAGGAGACACAAGGCACTGACCACTTTTTCACACTGATAGGTTTATTTCTGCAAAACTTCTGAGGGATCTGCTTGAGAAAAACTGTATCATATAAGTTCCAATACTTCATATAAGAGTGCAGAGAATCCTAACTGAGAGCAAGCACATTCACCTCTTGGTATATGCAAAAACAAGTCACTTACTTATGACATTTTTTAGAGAAAATTGATGTTTCCCTTCCATGATGAGCTAGTGGGGTTTTACACATCACTCACTTCATACATTCACTTACAAAGGCATCTTCACTCCTACTATATATACCACAAAGAACACAGACAGCAGGAGCTGTCACATGCATGGTACAGAGTGGGGTCACCCTGTCCGATCTTAGACATTCAAAAGAAATAAAACTGAGACATTCATCTGAAGTTCCCATTTTAAGTAACAGACAAAGACCCAGGTAAAGAGCAATTTATCTCATCCTATGGTAGTTATCTCCAGAGGCCATTCCCCTGTCCTATTTCTCTCCACTGAGTCCAAGAGCACACACAGCTCAGATTAGACAGCAAAAGGACAGTAAGCAGCCCACCTACTTAAGCACCTTCAAAGGTACCATCCAAGCCCACTGCACAGAAACAAGCTGTAAATTACTTAGCATCTGTATGTAAAAGCAGCTGTCACTACAAAATGCATTTTTCACCCATCAGGCCACCATAACATAACTGGAGATACACAGCACTATCAGATTTTTGGGAAGCACAAAAGAAATTTAATTAGGGCTTCCAGTCAGCAAATACCTCATCATTATTTGCAAACTCTGCTGCACCAGTTCTCCCAAGAATTATTTTGATTATTGCAGTAGCATATGGTAGTGGACTACAGCTAAGGATTCACCAGCATATTGATCTTCTTTATGTACCCCTGTCTGTAGGGGTTTATAACTCAGTTACAAGCGTTCCCTCCTGACAACAGCCCTGTAAGAGCAGGTACAGCTGTGCTTCCTTTTAGGTTTTCTACTGATTTTCCCTTGCAAATCACAAAAACAAAGAAAAATAATGAACCAAAATAATATTGGGGGGGTCCCTGTGATGCCTTTTCCTGGTCTTAAAATCAAGAGTCATACACTGTTAGAAGGGGAAAAGGGATTTTACCTTGGTATTTATTTTAAGGATCCTTAGGTGCACACGTCCAGGTCATATGCATCGAAATGCGCCCCCGACAAATATTCCCCAAAAGATCAGGTATAACATTATAGGCTTTACTAATTAGCATATCTATCAAAGATTCCCCAGTGAGAGGCTCAAGTGAGCCCCCCTCCCCAAGTAACCTTCCCCTGGATGGTTCTATCTTGGTTTACAGAATGTGTTCTGCAGAGGACCTTGGGGTCTGGGGCACACTGATCCCTAACTACGAAGCTTCTAAAATGTTTAGTCTCTCAGCTTGACAAACAAGTCGAAGAATGTAGGGAAAAAGCACTAGGAATACAGAACTTGTATAAAAGGTATAACAGGGGTATGAAAGAAAAGGCAAAAAATCTTCATGGCATCACCTGACTCTAAGATACATAAACCCAAGCAGGGCACAGAATACTTTACGATAACACATTAAGAACCATAGGCCTCAAGCTTTTCTTTTCTACGTTTGAAAACAAAACAACCCAATACCATTAGACAGCTCAAAGTTTAGGGAGCAAGTTTTGAGACAGGTTTATTTTGTTTTGAGCTTAGAGTTTAAATTAGAATCATGAACTCTTGCCCACTGTCATCCCCTACAGCTACTCTCTCAAAATCCTGGGAAGAAGCTCTTGAAATCACCAGAGTTTAACTGAAATTGTCGTATTTTTAAGACTTCAAGTAATTTTTAACAGTGCCAAATACAAAAATCTCAGAGTGCATCAGCTTTGAGGTAAACCAGCAGGAGTAAACTATCGCCTTGGTAGTCCTCAGGAAGTTAATAAAACAGATTTGATGCAAATCAATTATTTTGAGCTGCTGTCATTCTTTTACCTAAATAACACTCTCCCATTTCACCTTTGTCCTCTGGTGAAGTTGCCAGGTGCAGGAACTACAGCCAACAAGCCCATACCATAGACTGATACAACATAAGAAGACTGTAACCCAAATACTTACACATAAAACCAGCACAACTTTCAGAGCCCTAAAATATCCAGTGATGCTAAGGGGAACTCCAAGGACAGACATACTGAAAAGAAAAGCCATTTTTGGGGATAATACATCACAGAGTGAGTAGCCAAAGACAAAGCAGAGGGGTGTCATGGATGGACATGTGGACCTGCATTTCCATGTACAGAGTGGCACTAGAAGGAAAACCTTTGGAAGCAGGTACAGAGTGGAGCAGCACCATGCCTCCAAAGCTGCAAATCTACAGTGCCCAGAGGGATCTTTTAGGACTTTCTCAGCCAGGGTGGTGAGAAGAGCACTAAGCAAGTGGACTTCACCAGCAGCCCCAGAGCCAGGGAGCTATTGGGGTGCCCAGGGCACACAGGGGCAGGGGAGGAAGCAGACAAACGTCCATGGCACACCACCTACAGCCCCAGAAGCCACATCCTGACCACAGCCCACAACAGACCTTCTCCAGGGGTAGTGCTACCTTGCTCTAGGAAGCGAGTGGCTACAGTTCATGTGGCTCCTTCAGCCACAGGTACAAAGCCATGAGTCACTGCAATCCCTGCACAGAGAGCAACTGTTATCAAAGCGCCACAGGACAGCTCCAAAGGGAGGTGACAGAGACATACCAGATAAGCCCTACAATACCAGTATAACTGCATCCATGGTAGGAGTTTTACCGTGCTAGCTGTTTTATTGCTAGACAGGCCAATCAGGACCTGTTGGCACTTGCAGCGTCCTGTTTGTACAGTGATAATGACAGCCACAGTGCCAGAGCAACCCAGGGAAGCGCAGCTCTGGTGGGAAATAAGCATTTTGCCACGAGTGCAAAACAATCTCCCCCAAAAGACATCCCTTACTCTGGCACATAGTCACAACGGCTAGGCGAGCTAAGGGAGGTCTCCTCAGCCTGGGCCAAGATAAAATCAGCACAAAAACCTGTGTCAATGAATATTCCCCTGGTGTGCATAAGTCCAAAGCCTGGCTGGCTAGTGAACAGCAATGGGTAAAAGCTAATCTCTTTCATAATAGATATATTTTTAATATAAATTACATGTGCTAATATGTTTCTACTAACAACTAAGGTGTCCCTTACTTTTTCTTATATTACGCATTTCCCTGACTCCACACTACTTTTTATTTCCCATAACTATGAACAGTCCTCTAATTCATTCTCTACATTTAAGCCATGTTCTCCTTCTTCATCTTCTGATTTCCTCTGTAAATTCACCTTCAGTAGACTGCTTCTCTCTGAACTGTCTCACTATCTCTTCCTAACTACAAATCCTGCCATAGATTTCACCCTTCACTTGCAACTATGATGCAAGGTGTAGCAGGAGGCCACAGGAGAACCTTTGGGAGATGTCAACACCCTTCATGCCCACACAGTTGAGCTGCACAGGGCATTAGAGACAGGACTTAGTTGCACCAATTTCTAAGTAAAATGGAGAAAAGCCTACTCCATTCCTACCTTTATCTAATCCTTATGTGCCTCAAAAGTGCAAATCCTCTGAAAGGGTGAGCACCTCCACTCCCCAGTCTCTGTGATTTCATCCTTCTTTAGTGGTGCTTTTCACAGATTTCCCAATCAGCAGCAAATTAAAACCAACACCACTGAGGTCAAATTGTAATTATTCATTACATTCAGAACAGCAGATTTCACTCTGCTGCAGGACAGCAAAGCCTGGGAGAGCAAGGGAGTGCTTTGCCAGAAATACTATCAAGCCTTCAGTCTGTATTTGCTTCTCTTTCAAAAAGCTGCTCTGTCATTTTTTCTAACACCAAAATAGATACCACACGAGTTAGGACTACAGGGCTCCGTGGCCACCTCGGAGGAGATACATCGAGCCCTGCTCAGGACATGACAGGGGACCAGGAATAAGGCTTAGGTAGAGGTACTATGAGCTTCACAACAGCATATTGGCCATTGAGCAGCACTCCACAGCTTGTAATCAATGGCATATTCTTTGTGCCTCTATGAAAGTGTTTCACAACACATCCAAGGCAGAAAATACCCTTTGGAAATAAATAATACTGAGATGCAATGTCAAAATCCCCAAGCCCTCTACAAACAAAGCTGCCTCAAGGTTCTGTACAGCTGTGGGTTTTTTCCTCCTTCTTCCCATAGTTGTCTGATTTTAGAGCCAACAGTATCTTTTCTTGAGCCTGTGCTAACCTGAGAAATAATCAGGGACCCATAACATTACAAACATAAAGTATTTGATAAGAGAACTCTTGTGCAAAGCTATGAGATCCCCTCCCAAATCCACCTCTCGTTCAAGCAAGCTGAATTCTTTCCACCGCTTTCTGTGGGCTGAGACCTAAAATAACGATGCAGATAAGGATCTTACTGTAACTTTGACTACAGTCAAGCTCACATTGTGCAAGTCAATGCTATTGAGCTTAAATATCAACGTCAAAGCCTGGTGGAGCCAGAGTGTACAGGCAGAAATGTAAAATGGAAAAAACAAAAATACCACTTTCCTCCAAGGAAAACAGGTCTCAGGAAGGTAGGTATACAACGTAGCAGGCTAAAATCACTCTTGCAACAGCAAGTACCACTTAAAAAGAAGATGACTAGAACATAATGTGTATATACAAACACATGCTAGACCACATGAGAAAAGTTAGCTAGCATTCTAGTCCAAAAACATATACTAAAAAATGTATATGCTGAAGGCAAGGAAATGCAAAGGGTGAGCACCTCTTGTAATGCTGCATTGCCTTTGGGGACATTCCTCTGCATCATTCCCTTGGGTGGGAGATGCAGATCTGCCATCATCATGATGCCTTGATGAGGCTACCTAAAAACAGAGGCTAGACAAAATTAAGAAAATAAGAGTGGGTATATTTATTGAAGGGCCTTCAGGTACACTTTGAGCACTCAGAGCCCCAGGGGCTACAACCAAACCAAACGACCGGGTCACAGGTTTCCATACTTTTATAAGTTTGGTCCATTTGCACATCAGCGGTCAATTCTCCAACTACAGCTTCAGATAATGAAGTCATTTACCCCAAGTGTGCTCCCCCCATAAACCACTGTTCTTCACATTTCTCGGGGCTTAAGACAGTAAGGTATCCTTGAGTTTCAGGCCTAGAGAGGATTTGTTTTGTCTGACCAAAACGAGAGAACAGTAGCTAACAGGCTATATGGAGTTTTAGACTTACACACTAAAGCATTGCAGAATTACAAATACATGAAAAATATAAAAGCTAATATCCTAAGGCATCAATAACAGAGACCAAAAGAAGGACTTTTGCACACTATCAGGCCAAGGCTCTGGTGCTGGGAAGTTGACAACATGTCACCAAACTACATGACATTACCAGAAGAACAAAAACAAAATAAGGAAAGGAAGGTGTACATTCCTGGTTTTCTCCTTTCTTCACTATCCCAAAACTACTAAAAACCCCTACTCCAGGCCTTACAGATAAAGCTCACCTTCCTCATGCCTGGTGCAAGAAGAGACCTTGATAGGGAAAACCTTCCACCTAAAAAAGCCCAGGGAAACAACCCCTACCACTGCTAAGGGGGAGAGAGCCCACACACGAGAAAAGCAAGGAGAGAGTACCAGATGATTTCAACTGAAATTTTATCCACACCAGTTGAAGTATCTTCCCGTAGAAAGCTTAAAAAAAATTTGTAGGAGTCAGCACAAAACTCTGGGCTGGATCTTGTTACATCCATCACCTCAAAGCCCTGCACACACCCAAGTCCTCTTCTAATTAGTTCAGAATAAGGAGTCCCTGCCCCAGGAGTTTGCAAAAGCCCCACATTTTGCAAACAGGCAGATGGACTGGGGGAGGAAGAACAAGAGGGACATGTGGTTACCCACAACTGGCACATTGCTTTCTTTTCTCTTTTTCTTTAATAAAAATAAATATCAGTAATCCCCACTGGCCACCTGCCTAGCTTTTGTGTATTTAATTAAGAAGGATTTGGGTGATGGAGAACTGGTAAAAAGTTCAGCCAATTTAGGGGAGGACAGGAGAGTAAACATCCAGCTGCAGGACCCCAAAAAAGTGCCAATATTCCAGCTGCTGCCTGGTCCTCCACGATTTCTAAAACAGCAAGGTCTCACTTTGCAACACAATCCACAAAAAAACACAGGGGGAAGGGAAGAAGTGCAATTCATACTTAAGAGAGCTGGTCTGGACCAGTTCCTGAAAGCCAGTGACCTCACTGATCCCCAGTACAGTTTGTCTTTATAGTGATAAGACTGGAATTGTATTCATGTTTAACAAAATCATTTGAATCCACAATGATGTCCCTTTAGCAGTGAGAGAAACAAAGGGGAGAGGGAGGGGAAAAAAAACCCTTAACTGAGTTACTAGAGAATACCAAGAACTGTCCTATCTTCCTACCCCCCAACAGAGTCACCTTGTAAGACAGAAAGTCCATTAACACAAAAATAGGGTATCCTTAGTGTGAGAAAACATTTAGCCAAGTTTTAATTTACTTTCAAATCAGCATTTAAACGATCACATCTTACATCACTTCCTTTTACGAGCCAGCAGTTAGACAATACACATCATTTACATGCAGTTTTGGAAGGCTGCAACATAGATCAACAAAAGAAGCCTTCACTATGAATTAACTATTACAACGCTCTTAGAAAGTCACTCCAGCCGGCGTTGAGGGCAATTAGGAGTATCATCCCTAATTCTCATCTTTCTGGTGCACTCCTGTTATGCCTCAGAACTCCCACAAATATATCCTTCCACCCAAGTCATTGCTGCCACAAGAGAATTAAGATGTCTATCTGTGAGATACAACAGCACACTCACAATGGTTATTTTAAAGTGTTAGATGTCTTTAAAAACAGACACACACACAAGAAAAGAGAAAGTAACTGAGCAAATTAACATAGCTCAAGAATTACAAAGTTTTATGCCTCTATGAATGATCAGATGATAGAGATTTTAAAATCTCGAAAGTATTAACCAATTGCCAGGTCACAGGTAATTTTTGCATTAAAAAAAAACCAAAATACCAAAACCCAGAAGGGAAGCAAACATCCACCAGGCTTTGGATGGTGTAGATATTTAAGCTCAATAGCAATGACTTGCAAAAAAGATAAAAAATTTTATCTTGAGACAAATTTCAGGAGTGTTCTCATTTTGGTGCAAGCCAAACTTCATATTAAGCTTACTGCTGGATGTGAAAAACTAAAATCTAACCGCAGCAATGCAAAAAATGCTTCTCCCACTACTTGTTAAAGATCAAAAAAAGCCCTTAAGGCAACTTGGTGAGCTGGCTACAAGTTCCAGTTACACGGAAGCGGGACTCGGCTAAGGAAGGAAGGAAGGAAGGACATGGGCAGCATATCCACGCTGCATCCCAGCCGCACCACAAGCCAGCAGCAAGCACAGAAAGCAAAAGTGCAGGCTAACACCAGGATCCGTGCCGGTTCCCGCGCGGCTGCCCCGCCTGACGGGGGCACAGCGGCGCTGGCAGCGGGCCGGGGGCGGCCCGAGGCTCCCCGCCCGCCGCGGGCCCAGGCGCGGCCCGGGCCGGCCCGCACACGCCGCTCGGCTCCCGGCAGCTGACACCGACCTACTCAAGGGAAATTTCTCCCTCCCAACTCCAGCACTGCCGTGGGACTCCTTAAAAGTGTTAGAACGACCGACCCAGAGGGTTCTGCGCCCGGTCTTCCCCGGCTCTGCTCGGAGGGAACGCTGCCGGCTGTACTTGGTAGCGTTTAACCCTTTGCTTTCTCATTAATCTAAGCGGTGCAACTTCCACGCCATCGTTCTCGGGTTTCGAACGAACTACGAAAGGGAAAACCACTCTCATTCCCCAGGATTTCCGAGGAGCAGCAGAGAAGCGCTGCTTGGCCCCAGGACGAATGAGCCAAACCCCGTCACCCCTTCCCCTGTGCTGGGCAAAGGCTTCCCCAAAACATCCCTTTCTTTTAGCTACCCAGGGCTGGGGAACCTCTTTTTTTTTTCTTTTTCTTTTTTTTTTTTTTAAATCAATTCACCACTGTGTAACAAGCTGCTCATGACACACAAGGTTCCTTCACAGAGGAGAGGTGTAAGCAAGGTTATGAAAATGAAACTCATATAAACTCTATAAACTTAAGAATCATAGAATCACAGAACTGTTTGGGTTGGAAGTGATCTTAAAGATCATCTAGTTCCAACCCCTTTGTCACAGGCAGAGACCCCTTCCACTAGACCAGGTTGCACAAAGCCCCATCCAACCCAGCCTTGAACACTTTCAGGGATGGGGCATCCACAAGTTCTCTGGGCAACTTGTCCCTGTGCCTCACCACCCTCACAGTAAAGGATTTTTTCCCCAATGTCTAATCTAAACCTATTCTCAGTTTACTGTGCATAAAACTTTAGTATTTTTAACACCTCACCACTGAAGTCCCAGGCCCACAGTAACACTCCACCTAAGCCAACCCATTTAATGCATAAAATGCAGGAGTAACTCCACTTGCATTTAGGTGCCAAACATCCAAGGGCTGCCCTCACATTTCATACATATATAAACATCTATACACCTACATATAGCTAAATAAATAGCTAAGGTAGAACTAGCTACAGAAATATCACTAGCCAGATAGATGAACTATTTCCAGCTAGCTCAGCTAAGGCAAAGAGGAGAGAAACAGGACTATTTTCTGCTTTTCAACAGGTTGGCACAGTCCCCTTCCCACCGCTGCTGGAAAGCAGACTCCCCAGGCAGGCAAACGACCTTCGGCATCATCGGCGGGTGTATGAGCTAGACAAAGAGATAACGTCATGCCCTCTCCCGCTCCCTCCGTGTCCTCCCCGCAGTGGCAGGTAGCCAGCCAATCCCGCTCCCGGGTGACATCATCGCTGATGCCTGTACACGAATGTGGAAGTACATCAAACTACATCGCGGAGCTCGGCTCCTCAAAAGCAACCTCCACCCCACCCCCAGCCCCTTGGGATGACAGACCGCTTGGAAGGGAAATAAAACCATCCAGGAAGAGAGATTTCAAGAAGCGGTTGCTGGGTAGGAGGAAAGCGGAAGGCAACAAGCAAGCACACCGTAAACACGTTTTTCCCTCGGTTATGCCGTTCCTATGAAAGCCCTCGAAACATACACATACAGTCTCATCTTTGGGTGTCCCTGGAACATTTTTCCTAGCAAAAAAAAAAAGTGGCCAAGAAAAGTTAAATACTATTTCAACAACTTTTTTTTTTTTTTTTACATAACTTCATTATTTTAAAAAGAAAGATGCTTATCACAGCAAGGAAGTTTTTTGGTTTGGTATTATTTGTTTACATACAGCCCTATTAGGTGTCCGCATTATCAGTGTATGTACACAAATGTGGGTAAATGCCTAAGAAGAAGCAGTGCCAACCCAAACTTAAACACCTGTCAATCCATTACTGTCTAGCAGACTCTACAGCAAGCAAGGACACTGCCTGTTGCTCCCCGTTATCACAGACACCGGTGTCTTTAGACATCCAGTGTTTGTTCAGCTCTTCCAAGACAATAAATGCATGTGCTCAGTTTCATTTCTAATACTAAATATTCTAGGAGAGCTCTACCTTAGTTAAGGAAAACAAAATTTTAAATTTCTGTTGTCAAGACTGTTAAACTACAGAGAACTTTCTCATTAACTCAAAAGCATTAACAAGTACACTGGGAAACAATGCACTAAATTGCAATAATTAACAGGAGAGTTTCAAGTCACACATTCACACCCGATTAATTTTTTTTTTAATGATGATGCAGATGATGCAAGCTCTGGGAGCAAATGGATTACAGAAAAAAATTGTGTCCTTGCAAATGGCAGCAAAAAATTAAATGGTCGAGGTTGTGTCAAAGTGCAGCTTTTTACTCATCCTCCCCCTCTCCTGTGGCTTTTTGAGCCACATCCTTTTTTCCAGTTTTATACCAACAGCAGCAGCCTGGCTATTCCAGCTCAAGTCTTAAAAAGCAACTCATACACTGCACAGGCAGACTAAATCTCCATCAGGAAGGCTGAGGTTCACGCCCTCAAAACAAACTGACATGTGTTTCATTTGCAGAAGAGGCACCAAAGCGTTTTATTTAGTTACTGGAGCTGCAAGCAGCAGTATCTTGCCATCAGGGAAACTCACCAATTACACTCCCTTGTTTATAAGCAAAAAGAAAAACAAAACAAAACAACAACAAAAAGCAACCAAAAAACCAAACAAGCAGCTAAGCATCTTCATCTCTCTCCTTCTCCCTCCAAACACATCTTGCATTTCTACAGTTTAAGGCTAGAGCCTTCAGTCTTTAACCAAGTATTAAGTCTGTGCGAATAATTAGTCATCCTGGTAGCTAGCACTCACTGCAAAGTCATGCAATCTCAAGGTTTGTTTGTTCCACGGACTGCATACTAAAGGGGAAAAAAACAAACAAAAAAAAAAAGTAGGCTAGTTTCACACCCACATGGGCACTCTCTGATTTCTATTTTTTAAAGTCATACACTTGTCAAACAGGTTATTCTGGGAATTCTGATTTTCAAAAAATAAGCTTCTCTGCTTCGGTCACTTATTGTTGTCACTCTGCACCCCTCTTCTCTGCACAGCCCATCAGATGCACTCGCCCCCAACCCCGTAGCTTCAACACTCTGAAGGTTTTCCAACAAGGAAACCGGGTGACAATTTTAATTAAGGCCAATGTCTTTGTCTGAAGTCACTGCAGCAGCAACTTCCATAAGGATTTCTAGCAGCAAAGCTGAATAAGCCTGTGGACGTATTTGTATAACCCAGCCAGACTCTGACAGCGTCCACTTGGTTTGGTCATTTCTCTGGAGAGAGCACAGAGAGGAGTAAGAAGAACAATAAAGGCACATTTGATCATTTCAGGATGGGTACTTGGGAAAGTAATTTGCACCCATCTGAAAAAGCAGAAGCCAAGAGGCTGACAAACTTGACAAGGCCAGTAACAATGACAAGGGCAACACTTCTACCACCCCTCACTGTTCCGGTTGCCAGTGCGGGTGGCTCGCCTTCAGCCGTGTGCTCAGCCCGCCGCAGGCACCGGGTACCCTCTGGAAAATCGGCAACAATAAAAGGAGAAGAAATTCTGACACAAACCTTGTAGACTTGCCCGTACGTGCCATTGCCAACCACTTCCACCAGTTCAAAAATCCCAGCGGGGTCCTAGGGGGAGGAAGGGGCAGAGGGGGCGGGGGAGGAAAGGGGAGAAGAGAAGCGGGGTTACATTTTTGTCAGGCGATGCCTGCTGGCAGAGCCCAGCCAGCGAACCCGGCTGCTGGCGGCGTGCAGCTGTTGCGCCCTGTTTTTCCACGCACATGCCAATACATGCAAACAAAGGAAAAGCAGCCCAGGGCCGCGGTCCCCCGCCCGCCCCCGCGGGAAGGCTCCCCTCACGCGGCCGCGGCCCGCCGCGCCCCGGCACCGGCCCCGGGCCCGGCCGCTCCCACCCCGCTGACCCCGCAGCCCCGGCAAGGGGCGCGCCGGTCCCGGGGGGCCCCCGCCCCGGCCCCCGGCACCGGCACTCACCCGCAGGGAGGAAAGGTCGATATCCACCAGACTTTTTGCAGGAGAATCGTTCGCCATTTTCCCGTCTCTTCTTTTTTTTTTTCCTTTAAATTTTTCTTTCTTCTCTGTTAAATAATAGCGAGGCCGCTCCCCCCTCCCTGGAGCAGCTGTGAATTGCGCGGAGCTCCGCTCCTCTCCTCCCTTCCGCCCTTCCCTTCTTCACTCCAGCCCCGCCGGGTTGAAACTCTTCAGCACTGGGAGGGGTTGGCGGGGGGGATGATGGATAGATAGATGGATGGTGGGAGGAGGAGGGGGGGAAAAGGGAGGTGAAGGAAGGGAAGGAGGAAGGAGAAGGGGTGCTGCGGTTTGTCCGTCCGTCCGTCTCCCCGCGCTGCAGTGCGGGGCTGGATCCCCCCGAGGATCCCGGCCGGCCGGTCGGTGGGTGAGCGGGTGAGTCGGTGGGTGCCCGCGCGTCCCCGGCGGCAGCGGGCTCACACCATGTCGCGGCGGCGGCGGCAGGAGCGGCGCCGGTGCCGGCAGCCTCTGGCAGCCTCACGATGCGCCCCGCACCCGGGCATGGCACGGCACGGCTCGGCCCGGCCGGCGGCGCTCACGCCGGGAGCCGGCAGTGGCAGCCGCGGCCCCGCTCTCGCATGGGGAGGGCGGCTCACGCCCAGTGCCGCGGCGGTGCCCCCGCCACCTCCGAGCCCTTCCCGCGGCGCTGCCCTCGCATCAAACGGCGCCGGGCACCGGCGGGCAGGGGCTGCGCGTCCCGGCGGCGGCGGGGCAGGGACGCGGGGCTGGAACGGGGTGCTGCGAGCCAGACAAAGATAGCCGGGGAGGAGGAGGAGGAGGAGGAGAAGGAGGAGGAGAAAATATACTGCGAGCGAAGAGAGAGAGAGAGAAAACAGCTCCCCCTTCCCTTCTCCGACAGGAAAAACCGGCGGAAACGCGCCCGCACCAGAGCACTGCTGGGTAAACTCGCGGGGAGAGAGAGAAAGAGAGAGGGAGGGAGCGAGAGAGCGCGGGCGGGGAGAGAACCAGCCGCGCAGCCTGCCCACCCCGCCGCCCAGCAATAGCCCCACGGGGCGGGGGCACCCAGGGCGGCCCTGCCCCGCCGCCACCAGCGCCGGGCCCCGCCGGCGGGAGCCCCACGCGAGTCCGCGGCAGGGCCGTGGGGCCGCCCCACGCCGGCTGCAGTGACCGGCGCACGCTGCCGCTGCCCCGCGCCCAGGGCAAGGACCGGGCCCTACAGCCCCCGCCGCGCCTCTGAGGGACAGCGCGGCCAGTGTTGGTCTGTCACGGCTGGTGTTCACCGTGGGGTGGGGATATTTTCTCTTCCCATCCCCAGCGAGATGACCAGCAGAATGTCACAGTTCCCCCCTGCCCCGAGACCCCAGGCCCACAGGAAAAACAACTGGTGTCCTATTAAGAGATCTACAGAAAGAGAGCCAAATCCTGGCCCACAGAACTAGACCCATCTCTCATTATATTTTAACATATCATTTACTGACAAACAGGGTTGTCTCAGTCCCCCTTCCCGCCCAGAAGAGTCCTCCAGCAGAATTTGAATCGTGGAAAAACCTCATTAACCTCACTTGAACAAGACACATCAGGCAGTTGCACACAGGTGTAAACCTTGGCAGGATTTGTTTCTCATTGAAGTTCTTTATCACACTGATAGGGCAAAAATGTTACATGCTTGCAGGAGGTTATGTTTCCTATGGGAACCAGGGTTTTCCTCTCTCTTCTAATTTAACCACAAAATTAAATATACATAGCTTTAAGTATCACAGAAACATACTTTTGAAACAAAGCAAACCTGTTGAGCAGAAAGTGTAAGGATAAATTACTGTAACAGTTTAATGGCATACTTCATTTTCACTTTAAGTGTAGATAAAAAGGAAACTCCAACCTAGACCAGGAAATTTTTTTCTCTGTATAGGAACCTATAGTAGGAAAAAGGCAAATAATTTCAGATGGATTTGTGCTGTGTCTGCCTGAGTGCATGCACAGGAGTAAGGTCAAGTCTAGAGATGCAGTAGGTTTTGAGAAGTGGATTTCCACAAAGATTTATTATCATCGGCCTGGTTTGCATTATGTTGCTTATTTCACTGAGCCTTTTTATGCATAAGAGAAGCCTTGGTAGGTCAGATCCATTGCCCATCTGTCCCAGCGTCCATCTCCAGATGTAGCCAATAGTAAATGCTGAGAGAAGATCACAGGGATATTTTAACCATCCAGTAATTTCCTGGGGTATCCTACCAGCTTTCTACAGCTCAGGGAGTTCTTTAGCAGCATTTGCTGTCACTGCATTTCACTTTTTTTGATGACGTTTTCCTTTCATTAGATTTGCCTGTTTACTTTGTGGATTCATACATGCTTCTGGCTCTTAACAGTGTCCTCTGGCAGGGAGTTCCAAAGCTGAACTAGCATGTTACGGGGAGACCACCTTTGTTCATTGGCTTTGAACCAACATGTGCTAGATTGAAAAAAAAAAAACCAACCTGCTGGTTCTTGTTTGGGAAGAGACACCAGTGATTTCCTATTCATTTCCTTCATTATATCCTTTTTTTTTGTAGACTTCTGGTGTGTTTTCCCCTCAGTTTTTGCCAGCTAGCAAATTCTGGTCTTTTTAGTGATACCATGAATGGAAGCCATTCCATATTTGCCCTTCAGTGAAACAGTTTTGCTTCTAATGCCTTCTTTTTTAAGACAGGTATGTGGATTTCCATATCATGTTCATGCTGGGTTCCCCATACAGCATCATAGTGATGTTCTCATTTCTAGTCCCCTCCTGAACCTTCCTTTCTTCACTGTTGTTGAGTATGAATATGACATTTCTGTGGAACATGTCTGTTATAACTCCAGAATCCCCTTCTGTAATGTTAATACTACCTCAGACACTGTTACTGCATGTTTCTGGATGCTGAAAGATTTTCAAGCCCAAGCTCTGAACTGCAAGTTTTCCAAACACAGTATGTAACAACTTTCTTGTGCCTCTGAAAAGTACAGCCCAAATTTTTTAGAGCTGAGGATCTGAGCCCAAATACACATTTTCACCATTCACATTTTCACTAACACACATCATTTCACCAAACCTCTCATGTGGCTCCACCAGTGTCCCCTCTCTGCTTTGAGCTTGTGTTTTATTACAGTGAGTTCCGTTCTTTGGTGTGGTTTAGTATTATACTAAAGCCTGCTAAAGAAGCAAAAGTGCTAGCAACAAGATTGTGAATCCTTGAAAAGTAACACATCCCCTAACTTTAGGGAAAAAAATAGTTTTCATAAAGCCATAAATGCCATAAGAGAGCTTCCTGCTCGTTCCCAGGGTGAAGCACCACAACGCCTCACCTTCCTTTTCCTCCCTACACAAGTGGAGGGATGAAAAGCTTGCTTTCTTGAGGAAGAAGCGCCTCTGGCTGCGGCCAAAGCCACTCTGTTCACGTGTTCATCATGCTCTTCACCAGCTCAGTGTACTTACCCAGTTTGGAAAATCTAAAGGTTGAAAGACCAAACTTGAAACCACTGGAAAGAAGATGAGTGGTCTGTTTTAACTCTTCCTCATAGTGAAACCAGCAATCCTGAAGGAGTGAGACAGCCATCAAAAATCATAATGAAGATTAAATGCAGGGAAAGGCAATTTCACCCCTGCGGATAGTCATCCCACAGAGCACACATGGTGTTTCCAATGACAAACTTAAGTAGAAGCATCAAAAAATCTGAGTCCACTCCATCCATTTGGGAACAAAGCAAGAGAAACGTGGGCCATGTGTGCTGCTCTCCATCACCCTCAGACACAGTTGCACCCATACCTGCTCACTGTGCTCATAGCAGTGAAGGGAACAGAGGATTGTAGCTCCCTGAGCAGTTTCAGCATCCCTGAAAGAAGGGTTCTGAGCCTCCCTTTCTCTGGCCATTTATTCCTGTTGAGCGGCACCTCATCCCTTGTGTAAGTATAAGCATTCCTACAGCTGTGTAGTGAGCCAGGAGTCATAGCAAACCTAGCCCACAAAAGGAAAAGAACTTTTAATACTACTATTGATCAGTTCCCCAGGCTAGTTCATCATATGCCTCCTTGAACAGTTGTGTTAACAGAATGGGGGGAGGGGGGAAGAAACTAAGTGGAGGGCGGGAAGTGTAACCATAGCATTGCCTCTTGGTAGTGGCTGTGGTTTAAGCCAATTTCAACTCTCAGTGGACCCATAGGGGTAGAACTAGAGAAACTTCCTTCCTTACTGGAAGAGACACTGTGGGAGTAATGGGAACCCAACATTTATGTTGCAGCCACAAAAGAAATTCCTTGCCGTCTATTTTTTTTCCAGTTCTTTGAAATTGTCTTTGTTCTATAATTTTCCGCTTTTAATGTGCTGGGGCCCTAATCACTGACCAGAGATGTAGAGGTCATCAACTGCACTAACTTTTTATGAGCTTAATCATCAACAGTATTCAAGGGGATGAGTAAAGAGACAGGAAGTTCTGAATTTTCATTTTGTTCTACTACTGATTCATCCCATAGCCTTGGGGCATCTCATTTCCTGCTTCCACTCCAGTTCTCTATGTGGAAAATGGGAGTGATTTTGACCTCCTTTATAGTGTGAAGTGTTAGACATGTGCCCCATCATACTCTAGGGAAATGGTTCTCTCCTTGGGTGAAAAAATCTCTGAGGGAGGCTCAAGCTAGGGTGACAAGTAACAGAGGACAGGGTAGTGAGTGGGGCTGAGTGAGACTTTGCCTAGTCCAGATCTCCTGCTGCAAGCGGGATCCCAAGACCAGAGGGAGGCTGGGAGACTGTTCTCCTCATGCTATTTATTACAACACATACTGGGAGCAGATCAGTTACAGAAGGATGCCACACCATCAGTCTCGCTCCAGCTTAGGCTCCTCTCCCCCTCTGCTGTTTCCACCACCACTACCTCACACCTCCATGTGAGAGCTGCTCTGCATGATCACTGCCGGCACACCCCGGTTCTTTCATGCCACATCTTAATATCATATGGGGTGGACATGTTCCTGCAGCTCTGGTTGCCCAGTTGCACACACACTGCTGCTGGTGACATCCTGTTGCTTCCCACTCCTCAGGATACTGCACTGCCTCCCAGACTGATGGGTTTCCCTCATTCCAGCACACAGCCAAGGCTCAGGCATGTAGCTGGACCCAAGCTTGGGGAAGCACATGCAGATGTTGATGTAGGTGACACGAAGTTGCACAGGGCCAAAAAGGAGCAGCTTTCCACCAGCTGTACTCTTTGAGGCCATCACTGCCCACCCCCTGGCTGGCTTCCTCTGTTAGCATTTTGGGGACTGGATTGAAAGAACTCCTGAAACACAGGGGCTGCCTAAATATAGCAATCCTGCTAGCACAGGAAGAGTGGCAAAGTGAGTCAGAGCCCTTTCCACAGCTGCTCAGTACCATGCGGGAAGGCACAGTACTGTCAGCACTGTCAGCACTTTGGAGGTGCCCACCTTTCCCCATCCCCTGCCAGGCTCCACATCTGTGCTGTTTTTTCAGCTGTGCTAGTACAGCTTCCCTGTATTGTGGTTAGGTAGCTAGGCTGATCTTAGCAAAAAAGAATACACCATCTTTATTTTTCTGCAAGCTTTGCTTTACCTCTTATTAACACCCTGCTTTAAATGAGTGGTGGGCAGTTATGTGAGAGCGGGAATTTCTCAAGTTGTGATTACACAGAGATCTAGGTACCACAAAACCATGTCCTAAAAGTCATTTTGGGAAGAGTTACCTCAAATGGCAATGCAGTATAGCCTAAAGGGAAAAGTTAACCTTAGTCCTATAATAATTAATCACACTTGTGCAGTACTGGAGCACCCAGCAGTTCTAACTTGATCCAGATCACAAATGAACATATGACAATGTTCTTATGAAAATAACATAATACAATGTTTATGTAATTTTTTTATGCTGGATGTGATGAAGAAAGATGGTATCTGATCCATCTAGAGTCATGGGACATGAGAAGCTGATGGCTGAAATGGTAGGAAGCTTGCCAGGGCAACATGCTTCCAGAGGAATCTGTGAACAAATCTAAACCAGCAGAGTGAAGTTCAGAAATTTGCATCACCTAGCTGGGGCATTTTGAATCTGACTCTGAACATGCCCACACAGGATTTGCATCCATGGAGCCACAGCCTCTGTGAGGAGACTGCTTCTGCACACAAGAAAGGGTGATTTCATGTTGCCACAGTCTTTCACTGACTCCACATCCCTAATTGATCTACCCAGACTGAATTTGCAGTACAGTCCAGAATCTTGCACTTCATATCAGAGAGCTGTCAGTCCTGCAGCTAGACTTAAACCAGGCAACGATGTACAAACCTGGCATAAAAAATACTGTTGCATGCTTGGGCTAATTGAGAAGATCCCATGAGTATTTTTGTACACTGCCCATGCTCTAAAGTTTTAACAAGCTAGCTGTTTCTGGGTCTGCTATCTGTCACACAAAGCACGCAATTACTGAGTGTGACTGGCTGTCACAGGCTATCTCTGCTTGTAGCTAACTGGCTTGTAGCTATCTTCCCATGACCCAAGTGTGACACTTATTTCACCTCTTATACAGGGCCCTGAGCCATATCTGTAGAGTCTATGAGCAAACTCTTTTCCTCCCCATCTGAGTCAGAACTCCTCCGGGAGTATTGTCTCTCCTCACATTTGTCTTGATGTGCTTTATCTCACCCGAGGGCACCTGGGGATGCTCACCCAGAGTTTCTGGGATCTGTGTCTTCAGGAGAGAGACAACCTGCTCATGCCACATTTGTGCCCTGGAATAAGAAAAGTTGCTTTGCCAACGTGATGATGGCTGTGGCTGTGCAGGCATTTACAGGCAGTGCTTGTGCAAGGATCTCCCAAGCCTTCCCCACAAAGCACATGGGCATGTATCCTATGCCTTTCCTCCTGCTCTTTGGCTCCTGTCACTGCACTGTCCTTACAAGAGCCATGTGACCAGATGGATAATTATTGGAAATAACACCTGTTTTCAGATTTTATTTTGTTTTATCCAGCTCCATCGTGTCCACAGTGTGGTGAAAGCAGAAAGGCATTGAGTGTGGAGGTGTGTTTGTGTTGTTCTTTCAGAGCTCTCCAGCTTATATAAACAGAGTTCAAGTTGAGTCTGCAAGCCTGTCAGGCTCATGAGCAGATCAGTGGGGATCACTTTTCAAGAACTTGGGCCTCATTTTGACATGACCCTGAACATAGTCTTGATGTGCCATATAATGAGTCAGAAATGCCATGACGACGTGATGCAAATCACTGAACCTTTATGAACTTATTCTGTCAATTCAAATGTGTTCAAAAAATTCTGAGGGAGTCACTTTGTCACAGAACATCTAATGGAGAAGATACTGAAGTCAGCTTAAACTTGGTAAAAAAAAGGCATAAAGCTAGCACAGAAATATTTCTCTATACTTGGGCTAACTGAATGGAAAGATGATGTTGTATGTCTGTATCTGATGCAGAGCAAGCTGATCCAAAAAAATTCACAAATCTGGTAATAATCAACTTTTAACATGGCCTGAGCTGGTACAGAAGTCATTGTGTCCCCAGAATGAAGCCAATGAACAGTAGGCCTCTGCAAGAAATCTGTGAGAGCATGAACTCCTGCAGTGCCCCTGGTCTGAGTACAGCCATCTTTAATTCTGCAAATTTATCCCCGTGTTGAACTTCATGCATTGTGCAAGCTCCCTGTGAATTCATAAATCTTTGAGAGCTGTGACTTAAGTGAGGTAAATTATAGAAGTTGAAATTAAAGTGTAGAGCATGTATTTTAAACAAACATTAAAGCTACTGAAGTCTGCCCTTTGAAAGCTTTCTTAAGTTCCCAAGTCACTTTTATTTGAATGTTGAAGGGGTTTTCATTTTGTGTTACATTTTACAATGAGTAGAGTTGTGTTTTGAAAGTAGCTTTAAAATGAAGAGTGAATTAGCACAAAAATGAAAAAGAAAGGGGAAAAAAAAGCTTAGGTGAGAATTAACTGTCCTTTCAAATGAAAAATTAAAACCCCAGTGCTGTTGAAGGAAATTTAGAACCACGTAAGAATTTCCACAATTATTATGGAGGCTTAATTTGTTTAAGTTTCCCTTTCATTTTATACAGAATGAGGTCCACAGAGGCCATAATTTCAGGAAACTCTGGCATTGTCAGTGAAACTAACTTAAAATGTTCCCTCTACTCCCTTCCCTGGTGTCCTGTACCTGGCTTCACACCTCTCCATGGGCAACTCCTATTGCCAGAACTAAGATCTGCAGGGCTAAGCCTCACATCAGCTGAAAAATAACACTCCCCAGAAAGAGTGAATCAGTTCACTCACCTGGCAGCGGCGTCACCAAGAAGGCAATGACAGCAAAGAGGCACAAGTGAAATAGTGAAATGGTATTGGCAACTTCCTCAGTTACCTCCAACAGCAAAGCAAAGATCTCATGGGGCTGCTGCTGATATATCAACAGAAATACCAAGGAAAGGTCCAAGGGAAGGGACAAAGCCTCTAGGCTGATATCATCTTAGAATGTATAATTTGAAAACAAAGACACCCACTGGTCATAATCGATGGCTGAAATGGAAAGGGCTGCTGACTGACACAGGATAATCCTCCAGGTGTTGTTTCTTAAACAAAATGTTGTCATCAAAATACAGTAAAATGTTGAATGTTATGGGGCATTGCTGCGGTTTGATAGAAGGCAAAGTAGTTTAGCTACAGTTTGGCTTTCAGAGGCATTTTCTGTCTATTTCTAGATCTTGCTAATTTAACAGGGGGCTCTTCTGTGTGATACATTTACCCTCTGTGATCTGGTTTTAAGTAAGCCAAATATCAGGGCTACTGTGACACAGCAGTTTGGTAAAGTTCCTTAGTGTAACTGTTAGTGAAGAACTCCTAATCAATGTAATTACTTTTTCTTCTGAAATGTGGATATCTTAGGGGTCTTCTGGTCATAACAGAAACACTGAATATAGAGCGTACACAGAGAGCTGTTTCTCCAGTTAAAACATGTGGGCTTCACCTGTCCATTTAAAGAAGTGAGCACCTCCAGGATGGACCTTCAGGTTCCTCTCATCATGAAACAAACAATGAAGTGGCACAGAGGAATGGTATCTTAGCAGTGATCATGAAGAAGTCATGGTTAGTTTGGAGGCTGAAGCCTGTGCTGAAGACATCTCAGGCTGGTGTGATGAATCCCTTGCAGCCAGGCAATGCTTTTTCATGCAGTGCCAATTTTTAAGATTTTCAATGCAGTTGTGCATGCTTTGGAAACTATTTACCCATTTAACTAGCAAAGTGAAGTCAAGGGGACAGATATTTAACTGCTGTGAATTAGGGTAGCTCTGCTTCTGAAACTGTTTGGAAGCTCTGATGACCAACTTCTCCCATTTAAGACTGCTGTTTTTACTATATGCAGTCATCATCAGAAACAAGGATGTTGTTAGGCAGTGCTGAATAGGCAATTTGGCCTTAGCTCAATTAGCCATGAAATGGAAAAAGCAGGAAAATTTATACAAAGAAAAGACAAACAACACATGATTTCCCAACTGCACTTTGAAAACTTTTTCTGCTGCTTTGATCATTGTTGTTCCCTCCTCTCCCAAGCCCAGCCTGGAGCCGTTATTTGAACTAGGTGTAAGTGCATAGGGAGAAGTGATGAGATGAAGACATACACCACAGAAGGAAGTCCCAGGTCAGAAGACAGCTCCAGTACTAAAGGTGGTGGGATGGCATGCAAATGTGAATAAGGGCGTTCCCCCAGATCAGATCCTAAGTACTTGGCAAGGGGCTTTGTAGAATTCCCCAGGACGCTGCCAGATGTACTCAAACCCTGCCTGCAGCTGCCTGCCTGATCAAGTCCTTGATTTCATCCAGGAAAGCAAGCCTATCTTTACACTGATGCTGGGATCTGAAATTCAGCTCACTGAGGATGAATGTAAGCTCACCAAAATAGTTTTCCCTTGTACATGAATTTTGACGAGGTTGGGGGTTAAAACCTCTGGAACTGGACTGTTCTTGACCTACATGGAATGACATCACTGCAAAAAGAGGTGGAGATCACACATCTCCACCGAGATGGACACCTGTGCAGCAGAGATAAAAAGGCCCTGTCTTGTTGTTCACTCGGCTCAGCTGGAAGACAAATTGTATTTTCATACTGTTGAAAAGGCAATACCAAATTAGTGAAGTTACTGAGTTTTAAATAAGGGCCACTAACCTTAGCACCAGGTATTTCAAGCATTTTGTTATAGGTAGTCCCTTTCCTCTCACCACCATAATAACATAGGACAGAAACACTTTATGATTTTTGACGATGAAATTTTACACTGTCAAGGTGTAAACTTATATCTAAATATCAACCTTTTCCCTGCATCCCACATCAGTTTCCAACATGTTTGCATACTACAATTTACAGGACAACAGCTAATATCTACACTTAATAACACCTGAATCTTTTATAGCTGTCTAACATCTCTGAGCACTTCAGAAAAAAACCCAACACATTATTGTCTTTCAAAGTACTGAGAAATTTGAGGTCACAAGTTCTTTTATACCAGGAATTAATTTGGGATTTGAGGTACCTAATTTGAGATGAACTATTTTCATTCACACTTTGCATGTTATTTTTCTTGGCAGTTGACCTTACATACTCTTTCTCAATCCTTTCTTTTTCCACAATGTTAACATCCCAAAATAACACATCTATCTAGAAGTTGTGGCTTCCCTTGAAAAATCCTGGGGCTAAGCATCTTGCCCAAAGATCACTTGCCTGATGAAATCTGGAGCTATACTTCCTTTTCCCAGAACCCTTGGTGCAACATTAGAGTCAAGCTCCTAGGCTGACTGTCTGAGGCACCCAGGACCACACTGTACCCCAGTACCCATAGCACCACCACAGTGTGTTAATGCAATCTGGCTTCCTGTAGTGCATGGAGGCATCATGCTGCATAGCCAAACCACCTCTGCCAAGTCTGATCAGTCTTCTGTCCAGATGCTGTCCAGATGTGTGCCAGACAGTGCAAAAAGGGAAAACAGTTTTATGCTGTGTTGCCTCATCATATTTCAAAAAAAAAACCCAAAAAAACAAGACAGGTCATGTCTTCTTGCCTTGCCCTTCAAGCATTTGACCCAGCCTAGGGCCTGTCACTGCCAAGGACACACATTATCTCCTTGCTGCTTGCCACTGCAGGCCAAGGAATGCTTGTGAGTAAGAAGTTCAATCAACAGTCCCTGGTAAGATCCTCTTGATGGATGTATGTGAAGAAATCTGAACTAAAAATTGCAAAGAATTATCTAAGACATGGACTTACCAAGCCATCTTGTCCACAGTCCTCTTCTGTCCAACCCAGAGATAGTAGCATGGACTGATCAAATAAGCAGTTTGCTAGACTCCCCTGGACTCTGAGGAGCCCAGCCACAAGGAATCTCTAGGGTTGGGTTTAGGGCCCTTGACTTTGGTCCAATGTACTAGATGAGGTCCCATTACTCAAAGTGCCCTTGACCTGTATCCCTAAAATACTCAATCTTGGAATAAAACAATAGGATTCCAGCCAGCCCCTAGATTACTTGTATGGACTTTTAATCTGTAGTGCTCTGGGGTTTGCCTGTCCTTTTCAAGTTGTCTGTTTGTTTAGTCCTCTTTGTGGGCAAAGAGACATTCATCAAATTTGACTGCATTTTATGGTGTGTAAAAATTTACTCTAGGCAATAACAGACTTCTGCATGAGTATCAGAGGTGGGAATCATCCTAAGTGCTGTAAGATGTCTACAGTACAGAAGTCCAAACTTGACCTCTTCACTCCTCAATCTCTTCATAGTAGCCAGGAAAGAAAGAAAGGCAGTTCTGGGCCATGATTCATCTCATGTGAAATAGGTCACGAGTCACTTTCTAGAAATGCCTATTTCTCTGTGTTGACTCAAAAGGGAGTCTAGATACATTACTCAGGCATAAACGGTTACACTGCAAATGTCCAGAGTTAGATGGGATGAATTCCCTTGTCTGGACTTAATACCTTATGGAAAGACCTTTTTTCTCATCTACTCCCCGTATCAGCTGTGCATTTGACTGCTGCTCAGGTGTCTCTGAGTATCTGTTGCAGAAGAGCGAATTTGTTCCTTCACCCAGCAGTGCCAAACAACACTTCATCAAGATGGTAAAGGATAAGGGTAGTGGGCTTGGCTACAACATGTGAGAATCAGCAAATAGGATCACAGAATGGTTAAGGCTGGGATGCAGGTGCCTCTGGGAATTGTCTAGTCTGACACCTGGTCAGAGAAGAGTCAGCTAGCACAGGTTGCTTAGGAATGGGTACAGTCAAATTTTGAGTATTTCCAAGGATGGAGACTCCACAACCTGTCTGGGTGGTCACCCTTCTTGTAGAGAAGTGGAGGAGGGGCGCAGGGGTTAATGTTGAAATGGTATTTCTTGTATTTCCATTTGTGAGGAGACAATTCAGTTTTGTTATGCCTCAACAATGATTGTCAGAGTCATGTGGAGGAGGGGTGCACCTGTACCACATGCAGGAGACAACTAGAAGAAGCCTTGTCTCTGGAAGGAGTTGCCTGGCATACCCCACACGAGGCAGGCAGCAAGAGACACTGTGGAGGGGCTTCTCTAATCAGGTCGTGAAGAGGTCTCTACCAATGGACGGCACAGGAAGGTTGGACTGGGCCAATGGTTCCCTGTTAGCGGGCGGACTTTGGGAGGGGCTGGGGGCTATAAAAACTGACTGCATTACGAATCACTGCTACTCGCTCCCTCCTTTGCCCTGGCCCCAGCCTGCCTTCTGGGTCTCCTGCCCTCGCTGGCTCATCCTCACACCTGTCCTGCCTCCCTGTGCCCCTGACCGCCGCCTTACCACTTCGCCCCGCGTCCTTGCCTGGGCTGCCTGCTTCCAACCCCGTTGTCCCGATCCAGCCGTCACTGCCCGCCGTGCCCCGATGCAGCCGGTTGCTGCGACCCTGCCCAGGGTCCCGCTCCTCCCGTCCGAGCGCCCACTCACCGCGTGTCCGGGGCCGTCGCCGCGGGAGCCGCGCCCGCCGGGAGCCGCGCAGGCTCGGTCAGAGCGGGCCCGTGCGCAGGCAGGCAGCGAGCGCACCTCCCGTCACCTGGACACCGACAGCACTGCCCTGCCTCGATGGGGGTAACGCCCTCCTGTTCTCTCTGTCCTCCCTCTCTCTCCCCCATTCCTTTTCCATTTTCCTTTCTTCTTTTCTGTCTCTTCTAGCCATTTTTCATTTGGGCAACTCCTTTTCCTTCTCATTTTTGTTATCAATAAACGGTTTGTCAGATACAACGTTGGCTTCATTTGGCTTAATTTCGTTCCTGACCATCCATTTTTAAAAGAACTCTGCAGTTCCCCACAGTGGAATGTGACACCATTTCTGCCATTGCCTCTTGTCCTTTAACTGGACACCACTTAGAGTCTGACTTCGTCTTCTTTAGTCACCCAGTTGGGTATTCATACACAAGGGTCAGATCTCCCTGAGCCTTCTCTTTTCCAGGGTGAACAATCCCAGCTCTCTCAGCATCTCGTCAACATTCCAGTCCTTTCATCATCTTCATGGCCCTTCACTGACTCTCTGCAGCAAGTTCCTGTCTGTGTTGTACTGGGGAGCTGAGAACTGGACCCAGAACTCCTAATGTGTCTGTCTACCAGTGCTGAACAGATGGGAATAATCACCTCCCTCAACCTGCTGGTGACCCTCCTCCTAATGCAGCCCAGGCCCTGTTGGCATCATCTTGAGGTATTGCAATAGACAGGGGCAGAGGGCAACTGCCAAGATGACTGTAATTCACTGCCCAGGAATGCCAGAAGCGTGTCTTCCAGTTAAAGAATAGCAGCATTTAGGCAAGCCAAGTACAGGATGCTAGGGATGATGCTTCATGGGGAAACTGTCTGGGAGGGCAGGTAGGAAGTTTGTGGGGAGAACCACTGTTCTGGTACTAGCCTTCAGTTGCTAATGAAAGAAGAGCTATATAGAAGCATGGAATCATTTAGGATGGAAAAGATACTGTGGGTGATGGGTTGGTGGTAGGGAAGCAGCAGCTGCTCTCCGTACGAAAAGAGATTTGTCCTGTTGCTGGCAGATAGGGTAAAAAAAAAAAAAAGAAGAGAGGTTAAGAGTAAAGTGAGGAGAAAGGAGTGCCAAACATGAGCAGATATATCCAGGATCTCCAAGGGAGTGAAGCCTCTGACATTTATGCAGATGGAATTGCATGTGGTCCTTCTTGCTCCAGAGCCACATTTCCTAAAGTCTTTGCCGTAACTGAAGGGGGATGGAGCATCCTTTTAAACATTCTTTTAAGGATCCTCCTGTTGGAGCTAGTTGTATTGGAAGGGGCCACCACTACTCTTGCCTGGACTGTGAAGAACACAGATTAACTGTGCTGATCTGAAGGATGTTCTCTGCTCTGGCTCTGAAGTGGTACTGGTACTAGCAAGCCTTCAGCCTCTCTTAAAGATCTGCAAGACAGATAAAAATGGAACACTTATTCTTGTGGAGATCCTCAGGGAACAATTGCAGAATGTAAAGGATCAATGGCCATGACAGAACATTATTCCTGCTCTCCGAAACACATTCCTTTGCTCTAGAAGTGGGTCACAGTGCCTATGGGGCCAAGCTGTCCATTATCTAAAGCACAGGATTGTCCAAAGGAATATAGCATACAAGTCATTTTTTGGATATTTTGGTATAACACTCTAGCAAAACTCATGAGAAAATCTGGGTTTGTTAGAATATGACCATCAGCAGGTCTCCTAAGCTCTCCTTGGGCCTTTGTTTCTCATCTCTTCCAGAAAGACATGGTGAAAAAGAACACATGGCTGGTGAGTGGCACTGGCGGATGAACTGGGGCTGCTGCTCTACAGTGATCAAACATCTTCCCAACCAGGTGGGCCCACTTCTCCCTTGTGGCCCAACTGCTTTTGGGCCAAAGCACTAACAGGAAATAGCTCTGTGTTTCCATCTGGTCGGAATGGTGAAATGACCCAGAGAGCCCCAAAGTTGGCACCAAGATGGAGCCGAGCACCTGGGCAAGGAAGAGGTGGATGGTGGCAATTCTCCGTTAGCAGCCAAGGCTCTTGCGACCCAGCAAAACACCATCTTCATTCTTCTGCACACAAGCTATTTACCAGTGTCCTGTTAGCTGTGAGGGGACATTTGTAAAAGCTTTAGCCACCTGAATGGGTCACTGAAGAATATTGCCAGGGATTTTTTTTTTTCTGGTTTTCCTAGTCCACTGAAAATGACTCATGGATTGGTGGAGATAGCAAGAAGTGCTCACTGAAATAAAAATTGCCAGCATTCAAGAGGGTGGCACCCCTGTTCAGTGCATGCTGTAAAATTCCAGCAGAAAAGGAAGGCCACTTGGCTCTTGTTCAGGAACCGGCAGGAAACACCCCCCACTAAGCTGTGATTCAACACCGAGGGAAAAAAAGAAGAAATCTCTTCCTCTGTAACAGGGAGCATGGATGAACATGGCTAGGTTAGTAAAGCTATGCTGCCCTGTCACATCTGGAAACCCAGGTTGGGGGGGAAAAATTCCAATTAGTTCCAACTGGCCTTACTATAGTGGTCCTAAATCAGTCCCTAGAGAGCTGTTTCACCAGATAACTGCATCCTGCAGTGATTGACTACATGCTCTACAATATTTGCCACAGATGGCAGCCACCAGCCAGCAGAGAGGGGTGCCCATTAGCAGAGAGGCAGAACTCAGCTAAAAGTGCCTCCCCCAGCCTCAGAAAGATGGTAATGGCATGTAGCAGAGCTGCTTCTTAGCAGATGCCCCTCCCATGCAAAAGGTTGCTGGTCTAAATTAAAAGGAAAACAAAAAAAAAAAAAAGAAAAGAAAGAAAACAGACTCTATGAAATATCATTTTTCCCCTTTTTTTCCCTCCCTCACTGTAAACCACCCAGGCAAAGCAAGAGCTTATAACCTTCCCTTATTCCAGGTGCTAAATCTTGCTGTGTGCAAAAAAAAAAGAAAAAAAAAAGGCACCGTGAGAGCCTGGCTGGATTCTCTCAGTTAGCAGGTGTTGGAAGCCTGCAGGGATCTGCAGGTTAATTAATACTGACTTACCAGGGTTGGGGAGCTTATTAGCCTCCACCCTAAAAATGAGGAAGACAGGAGGAGCCCTCTGGGGGAAAGGCAGGTAATGTTTGTGGGGAGGGAGGCTGAGGCAGAGCCAACACTGGGGAAGAGGCTTTAGGTGGGGCTTATGAATTAGTTTTTTATCCCTTTTCTCTCAATAAAAGCAAAGTTGGGAATAAGTGTATTTTTACATTTTAAAACAAGACTAATTTGTCGATGGTTAGCAGGAGCTCTGGTAGCTGCTGTGCAGAAGCCAAATGAAACTGCCCCATGCTGTAGCCCAGAAGAGCCAGGTGAGTGTTTTGTTGTTGCTCACCTTTGCTGTCTCTGGCCCTAAATGAGGAATTCTTAAGGCCTGTAAGGGAGTGGGGGGATATATTTGACTTGCTGTCAAGGCCTGTGATACCACATGCTTAACTTGCCAGTGTTGCTGTGCTCACCTGCCTGCCTGTCATAGGATATACGTTGCTTTCCAATCAAATCCAAAGTGTCAGGGAAGGTATCGCTGGCCAAAGCCCTGTTGACTGTGGAGGAGAGAAGGAGGAATGGGAACAACACAGGAGGGGGATGGGCCAACTGTTTAGCATAGCTACAGCTCCCAGCATCTCTGCAGTTGTTTACAGTTCAAACAACTGGCTGATGGCACCCACTTGCACCTTCTTGCTCAACGATGTCTCTATCTCCTCTTTCCCCCTCCTCCTCCTTGCCTTTGAGGTGTTGACACCCTGACAAACTCAGCCCTGGCCTTCCCAGGGAGCAGGGCGAGGTTTTCCAGGCAGCGCTGAGCTGTGCATCTCATCTTCCCTGCTCCTCCCGGCTCTTGCCCACAGCATCCTCTCACATCGCCCCAGGCAGCTGGGGCAGCTCCAGGTGAGAGGCAGGTGGGAGATGTCCCACCAGGGTCCCACACACAGGGGGTGTGTGCCAAACCGCAGGTCTGATGCCCGGACAGGTATCAGGGAGGAAGAGGGACACACAGCACCCTGGAATGAGAATGAACAAGATGGGCAGAAAACAGAGGTGTGGTATGGAGGGAAGTGAGAAATGGGGATTAATCAATTACTTCAGGGCACCTCTGAGAAAGAGGTTAGAAGGGTGACAGGCATAAAACCGATGCCAGTGGTGATCACCCTTGTCATCTGAGCGTGAAGCCCTTCTCTCCTCCAGTGCTGGATTCAGACCTCTCATTCGTGGTGGGTTCTCAAAGCTAACCCGTGTCAAAATAAGCCCCTGATGATGGTAACAATTGCCTTTGAAAATTTTTAAAAGAGAAGAATAACCCACATTTTTATTTGGGGCGGTGCTGTCACTGGTATTCCGGGGAGAACTACTAGGCTCCAGGCTATCGCTAGTTCCAATTCTCAAGAGAAAACTCCGTGTTTCATTTCACGTGAGAAATAAGAATGAACTCGTTCCCATTTCAGAGGGTTTTCTGGGATGCCCCTTGCTCTCCTACAGCATCTGCAACCAAGATCTAAAAATCACAGAAGCGATGAGGGTGGTGCGCACCGCCCAAGGATAATTCCCAAATTCCTGCCCCCCACACACGCGCATCCCACTGAAAGCTGTTGCCTGCAGAGGTTCAATCTCGAGCCACCTAGTGGCATTTCATAGAAATCAGTATTACAGGCAGCTTCAGGACCTGAAGTCCCCCAAAAAGGCAGGAGATTGAGGAGATTTCACGGCAGCTTCGAGGTCCGACCATAGTTTGCCGCAATCGCACCGAAAGCCCTTTTGCTGCTGGCTGTGCCATCCTGTGCCTCGCTGATCCTTTGGGGCATGGACCAGATGCTGAGTATCTCAGCAGGAGGTAGCAGGGGGTGCAAAGTCGTGCAGCCCCATCTCCTAAGACCTGGCTTGCCTTGGTTTCCTTTGCTCAGAGCTGAAAGCACTCGTGTTGCGAATGCCTTGGATGAACAGAAAGCCCTCTCTCCTGCACAGGGGATGTAGGGGGGAATGTTCAGGGGCCCTCATGGGGCTCTGAGCACAGGACCAGGGTGGGGGGAAAGGTTTGTTGTCCTGAGGTAGGGAAGGGGGAGTATGTCTGGTGCCATATCCCTACAGGCACTGCTGTGGGGGGAAGTGGAAGTCAGTGAAAAGGAAGTCCAGGCAGCCCCAGGGTATTTCCTGGAGTGATAAGGTGCTGTGGAATGGACATCTGAGTCTGGAAGTAGCCAGCTTGCGTTAGTAAGTTCTGAAACATGGGAAGCAAAATTAAATTCATCATTCTGACCGCTATTCATTGCATCATGTCAAAGAAGAGCTTGACTAGTTCTTTTTTTCTTCTCTTTTCTCGAGAGGGAAGCCCAAATCTGCAAAAATCATGATTAATTCCCCCTAAAATCAGCAGGCCCCCCAAAAGGCAGCTCTTTACATTTGTGTTTTTAAGTTCCATAGCTAGGAAGCTTTAAACACTGCAAATACTTGTTTTGCATGAGAAGATGCGAAGAATTTCACAAAGTCATTGCTTGTCAGAGCTGGGGGTTAATAAGAACAAAAAATGTCAGAGGTTTACAGTAAAATTTTTAATACTCACAGTATTAATACAGGTAACTGTCTTTTGAATTAGTTTCAGTCTTCTCAAAGCCAAAGTTTTCTTTTTTCTTTTCTTTTCTTTCGTTTGTATGTTTCATTGTTGTTGTCTCTGCAGAACATAACCCAAAATATCAAAAAGCCAACTGAGAATCTGGTTTAAAGGGCAAAATACATAATATGTGGAGACAAGGGTATGGCAAGAATGCAGTGATTGGACATATCAATCATTTCTATGGCAACAGAGGAGGATATAACAATACTGTAGAACTGAGCAGAGGAGACTGGGCAAAAAGAGATCATTATTTTACACTACCAGTATTTTCATTTACTTGTAGAGATAGAATCACAGAATGCAGAAAACCATATGTTAAATATCCCAAATTATTATTTATAATTCCACATTAACAGTTTACAGAAGCAAAAAACATATTGTATACAATGAGTGTGTCCCTGTTCTTCCAGGGAGTGTTTGTAAATCCATATGATTGTAAACAAAGGATGTGTTTTGTGAGAGTGTATATAATACTCTGGGAGTGTGTGATGTACAGACATAGTGTCTGAACTTAAAATATCCACAAAGCTTTTGCCTTTCTATACCTCTCAGATGAAAATCACAAGGTTTAACACAAAGAGCGATCATTTTCATATTTCTCTTATAAATGTATTTATTTCTTCTCCTTTTAGTCATCATGGGTGGGATTTAGCTTCCCTAAATTATAGTGCCTGGGTGTGAGATACAGCTTAAACTCCAACGGCAGACAAGGAAGACTGAGCCCATACAGTTGGTGGAGCCTAGCAAGCAACTTTCTCCCTGAGGTTGATCCCAACATTTGGTCAGCCAAATTGCCCTCCAGACTCCACTAACTATATGGTCTACATCCTTACTCCCTGTACCAAGAGCTTAGATACCTTGCTGTCATGCAGTCAGGCTTTAAACACCTGAGGTGCAGTCCAGCTGCCAGCCCATTGATGTCTGACACCTTTTCAGACCCCTCTGGGTTGTTGTGGAATCCCTGTGGAGCTGGTGCCAGACCTGTGGGAGACTACTGGAGCGTCAGCTCACAACTAAGCAAGATAACCAACACCAAATAGTATTAGAGCTGAGGTGACTGGATCAAGCCCTTCAGAGGGTAGCAGCAGGCAAGGAGTCGGGTGTGAAGTCAATGTAGGGAGTCCAGGGAGTATGTCTGGATCAGCAGGGGATGGGGCAGAGGGCACAGGTACAACTACAACATAGCTGGGGCAAGGAGGGGCACCAGGGCCTGAGCTCACATGCAGTCCCTGCCACAAGGGGTACAAGGTACCTGTCTGGGGGTCCTGTAGGAGGCTAGTCAGGGCAATTACCCCAACACCCTAAAATCAGGCTGAGATGAATCTGCACTTTTGGGGTTTACAATGAAGATATCTGCATTTGAGCCTGTCACCCACGCTTTCTTTTCAGTAGCTGGAAAGAAACAGGAAGTTGTATAATCTATTCTGAAGATATGCTATCGAAAGAGAGAAATTGCTCCCTGGAAATACCTATATCTCTCCTCTGACCACAAAGGGAATCTCAGTGTAGATGGGTTTGCTGTAAAATGGGTCAGAGGAGCCTTGCTACATGTACGTCTAAGATCCAGAATGAGCACAGATACGAGTGCTTATGTCATCAGATATGAGATAAAATGTACATGGATGTAGCCCCACAATGTGGAGTCTTCCTATCCATTCACAGGCATTATCTCTATCATGATATTGGAGGTAATATCAACATGAGTTGCTTAGATTAAACACTGATGATGTCACAAAAATGTTTGTTGGCTGAGCCCTTAAAGGTTATTCCGTTTCCTATCCGGAGGACAGAGAAGGTACATACTGCCCCTCACTGCTGTTCCCCATGGGTCTATCCTTGCTGTTAATTCTCTTTAGCTGTCTCTGCATGGCAAGAACATGTTGAAATATTATTATCTTTTAGACCAGGGTCAGGCGTGAAGCAAATACCAATTTGCACACAAAACAGAGATGTGTATTGGGGATGATAAGCAGTAGACTGACAGCTTTGTTCTTCAGCTCTTCCTCTGCCCGATAGCACAGACCTCCCCCCATTGCCCCAACAGCTTCCACACCTGACCTTGTGAGAAGGCAGTACAGCCCCATATTCCTTTTCTCAAATAGGTGGTAATTAGTCTTGCACTCAGTGGTAACTTTCATGGTTCTGACATCTCCCTAACAGAAGTGGAAACAAGAAAATCAGCTCCCAGAAGGTTATCTCTTCTCTTGGAGAAAGCCAGACACAACTGTTTTGAATTAAGGTACAAAACAGCCTCCCACACAAGGCCAGCGATGGTGCTGGAAGTCTCCTGCACACCTACGTATAAACACATACAACAGTGTAGATCACAGAATAATTCAGTTTGGAAAGGCCCTGTCTGGGTGCCTTCCATCCATCTGGGCCGCCCCTTCACTGGAATAGGGCTCTCAGAACACATTGCTCAGGGCCTTGGATAGCTGTGTTATCAGCATCTCCAAGGACAGGGGTTCCCAAATAAGAATCAACCCCTCCACGAGGTTTGGTTTTCCTTTTATCTGATTGGGATTGCCTTTGTTGCAACCTCTGCCAGCTGCCTCTTGATTTGATCTTGACCTTCACTGTAGCTTCTCAGTATCCTTAGAGCCAAACTGCTGAAACAAATGAGCAGAGCGCATGGTGGGTGGAAAGCTGGCTGCATTGCTGAGCCCAAAGACTTGTGCTCAGAGGTACAAAGTTGCACTGGCAGCTGCTTGCTATTGGCCTCCCTCAGAGGTCAGTGCTGGGGCCAGTACTGTTTAGCATCTTTGTAAAGAGCACTGCTTTCCCCTTATTCACAGAGCCAGTCACTGCAGCACAGAAGGCAGGCAGGGTGGGCAGGCATGATTTGTCCTTGCTAAGCCCTGCTTGACTGTTCCCAGTTATCTGTTCTTCATGTGTCCAGTCACAGCTTCCAGAAGGTATGTTCATAAACTTTCCAGGTTATGCCAACAAGCGTGCAGTTCCTTGGATCCTTTCTCACACTTCAGATGTAACATTTGCACCTTTCCAGTCTTTGGAGGCCTTCCCCAAGGACCACAGCCTTCCAAAAATGGCAGAAAGCCACGGCTGTCTCTCTTAGCAGCCTCAGATGCATCCCGAGTCCCATGGCCTTCTGTCCTGACTGTCTGCGGGCCATGTACAATTTACAATATCAAAGCACATCCACCTACAGTTCCATGTTCCGTAGCCAGTGCCAGGAAGTGCAGTCTTTTAGCTGTGTTTTTCTAGAGAACTATTCATGTGTTTGTAGTTTTGGCTGGGAGATTAAACAGGAAACCTTTCTGGTCTCCATGCCACTGCTTTGCAACTGAAAGTGGCACTGTCTGAAGAGAGATACAAGTCGAGCTTTCCTTTCCTAAAAAGACTTGCAACCACCATCCACCCCACCCTTAGAAACTCTGCAGTCCTTAAAAGAAACTTTAAATCCTCCCTCATAAAGGTCTCCAAAACCAACACAACACTCCCTGGAGAATCAGGAACTGGAAAGCTGGTCTGAAAGGTTTGCTGGTTTTTTCTTCCTTCACACATTCTGCCACTGTAAATAACGTACTTGTGTATCAAATCCTGCTTGTTGCTCAGCAGCAAAGGGTAGGATGCCTGGTGGCCAAAGTGGCTACGGGCTTCCACATCTGAGGGCGCTGAATGGATCCCTTCACAGTTGATGTGCAGAAGCAGCCTTCCTACCTTTCTTCATAAGGCAGACATCTAAAACAGGTCAGATGTTTCTCACAGGTAATATTAGTTGAGATCAATGCTGCCTGGAAAGCCTATTAAAAAGTGGCACAGGTCTCTAAAAGTGTGTTTCTGGCCCCTATACTGGCTCTCCAACTAAATTCTGAGTGACCAGAAGAGTCCTGGTAGAATTACTGTATCTTTGGACATAATTAAACAAATCTGGAGGGAAGCAAATTCTAATTCTTCCCTGAAAGCACGAAGCCATCAATACCAAAACCAAAACCAAGATGTTAGCCTGACTACTTCAGATGATTTTGAGGACAACAATGATTTCTTAGAAGCTGCAAATTTGCAGAAAGGTTTTTGTGAAAATACGTTTTTTGTGCTAGCTATGTCCTCATGCCAACTGTCAGAACATTTCTCTGTCCACTAGAAGTTCTCTCTTTCACTGGCTTGCATAGGGTGATTTAGTTAGAAAATGAGTGTAAAACTGTGTGTGCCTATATCTCCCTAGGCTTAGCACAGGAGAGAAGACAGTAAGGAATCCAACCCCTGCTCTCAACAAACATGTTCAGAAGTTGAATGCAGGGATTAGCCTAGTTACTCCCTACAACATTGCATCAACGTCATGTTTGCATAGTTACTCCCAGTCCCAAAACAAACAGTAAGGAAATAGTGAATCAGACCACAGAGGTTTCCAGAAACCTGAGCAGACAGACTGACTGAGGTGCTTGTGCAATGAATAAAAGACTGTCACTTCTCCCCAGCCAAACTCACTCTGGAGTAATTTACTCAGTGTTGCACGAAGCACCTGTAGTTTCAACATGAGGATTTTTATCATTCTGCTGTAGGCTTGAAGTTGAAAAAGTATTCTCTCATCTGAACACACAGTACATTCAAGAAGGGTTTTTGCTTCAGGACAGATAATTCCACGATTAACTGAAACCTGTGCTTTCTCAGCTGAACCGTGTCTGCACTCCTAATTCATTGTTGGTCAAACTCTGTTTTCATGATTTGGTTTGTCTGTTAGAAATAAAGAAGATTTCCTCAGAGAAGGTATTGATAAAAGATGAAGGTCTAGAACCAGCTACACTAGACAATGAAGTGTCTCCATTGCATTAACAAGTATTTTGAGGTGAATTTAAGTTCCTTTAAATCATAGTATGCAAAAAGATTAAAAGATATGTGAAAATATTAAAGCCAGAAACAAATATTTTTCATTTCATGAAATTGCTTAAGATATCCTTGGTTTTACTTCATGGCTTTTAATCTGCTATTGTCAGAGGGCTATAATCTGTGCAGCTCCAACTTTTTATTTACATATTTATTCTCTAGTGGATCAAACACAACAGATTCAGCAGCTCCCGTTTTCCCACCGAAGTTAAGTTTAGAGAAAGTAAAAGCAACTGTAATCTTTACCTTTCAGGTATGAAACACTTCCTCTAAAATTAAAGAGAAAACAGAAAACAAACAGAAAGAACCCCCTTTATCTTTATGCCGAGATAAATCTATCTGTGAAGGTAACACGCATAATGAGAGAGGAAAAGGTGCCAGTAGACAGGTGTGACCTGGCTTTCATTAGCTATATCTTTATCTAACTGGGTGGAGACACAAAAGAAACAAAATCTTTCCATTTAGCTGTGTCATTATGGGGTGAGGCACCCTGGCTTTGGCGCACTGAAACTCTGACAGTGGGTACAGTCATGCTCTCCCACTCCAGTTGCTACATCTCTTTCCCAGCCTCTCACTGGGTTTTGTCCCCACTTTCCCCAGCTTTTCTCATCACTGGAAAGTGGTTATGTGTCCAAAAGGGCATTTCCCTGTGTATCCTTCCGGCACACCAGCCCCTTAGTGGTACCGCAATTTATGGCTCCCATTTTTCCCCTTGTCCCATTTGGTCCTCTGAGGATCTGGGCAGTTCGATTCAACAGGCAAAATGCAGCTCTCGGATATGTACTTGCTACACCCACTGGCTGCAGAAGAATTTGCACCTGCAGTACTAAATGATGATTTCCTCAAAGGAATTTAACAATACAGCTGGTCATGTAATGTATGCAACTCTGGCTGTGACAGAAAATAAGCACATTAATTGTTTGAAAAAGAGAAAATTAGCTTATAGCTCTTTTCATAGAGCAAATAAAGCATTTAGGTGCACTGCAAATAGAACCCCATAATTTCATTAACTGCAACTTCTGAGATAGCGTAATGGTTTTTCTATTGGTGATTGGAAGCTATTCTGCAAATACGTCATGAATTTAGCGTAAATTACCTGCAGAAATGCAAAAAAAGAAAGACAATGGTGTGAAAGTCACCAGCTGTCAGGAGGAAAGCTTTAGTCCTGCAGCCAAAAAGCATGTTGCTTACTGCTCCACATGAGCTGAAAGTCAAATCCAATAGCTTGTAGACATCAAATATTTTGCAAACATCAAATAAAATATCTAACAAAGAAAACATAGTTTGAATATTGTTCCAAAATATTTAGGCAATACTTTAAAATGTTTCTATTCAAAGACAACTGGGAGTTTTCAGTGTTTCACTAGCTCAAATGGGTCAGCTCCAGCATAAGTATTATTTTTATCTGTTTCTACCAAGAGAGTACAAAAATTCTAACACTTAGTATGTTTAGCAAAGCTAATGCTGTAGCTGGAAGCAGCACAAAGGACATAAGGCTTCACTGTGCTATCCAGGGATTAAAATTGGCAAGTGTATTTCACTAGCCTGGTTTTCTAACAGAGTCACAGAGCAGAAACAAGAGAGGCACTTATTGCATGGAAGTTCTCCCTCTCTGAATGAAGGCTTGCTCCCTGTGGAGTGCTTTGTGGTGTCAGGGTGAGACCTCACATAGAGGGATGTCCATCCCCTAGCTGGGTGACTGCCAGAATGCTGGGAGGATCTACAGCCTGGTGCAGACCCACCTACTAAAATACAGCCTGGCTTGTGGGTCAGTACCAACAGCTCAGGGCAGCTTTCTGCGTTGCTGGTGGTCCATACCTGTGACGATTTCCTGACATCTCTTCCTACAGCTCCCTTAGTGCACCCAACCTGTTGCAAATGCGGTTTTATGAATCACTTCCTGAAGCTTTCGGGTGTCACGGAACGGTCACAGTAACAGAAAACAAGAACCACATAACTCATATCGATTTTCCCCTCATCAGCCCGACGGAGCTGAGACCCATCCCAAATCCTCCTGCATTTCACAGTCCTCACAGAGACCAGGACCAGACAGGCAAGGTGGGGGGGAGCACTCAGGACACAGCTTGTTGCTTGTGTTCGTGTCTAAGCTGCCTACTGCAATGAGAGCTCCTGTACTGACTTTAATGGCACTTTTATATGACTCTGTAGGAGATATGGGCTAACTCTAAACCCCAGATTACAGCTCTTCAGGGCAGCCTCTTATCTCCCCCCGCCCCCAAGAATGTCCCACCACAGCTGATAGTAAGGATCCTTACCAGTAGTGGTATCTGGGCAGCTTCAGCCTAAAACTAACCCTCTGCTGGCACTCAGGAGGGATTTTCAATAACCTGGAACACGGGTTGATTTTTCTATGTATCAATACTGGATGCAGCAATGTGATAAATGACATTATCTCCTGTCATGAAACAGGGAAGTTTGATCCAGGGCCAGCGCTGGGAGGCAAGGGGAGATGAAGCTTAGGCAAGGATAAGGGTGATCATGGCTCCTTCTCCCCTGAGTTTGCAGGTCTGACCACGCCCCACTCAGGTCTCAGCTCTTTTTTTAGGCTTTCCAAGTCATGTTAGTCCAGCCCAGTGTTAGTGGTCAGAGGTGGTAGTACAGGAGATATTACAGAGAGGCACTACAGAAAGAAACCCTCAGGAAAACTCAGTCCCAAGTGAATTGTTTCAGAAACTTTTGATGATGTTTTTCTAACATAGATCAGGCTGCCCACATCTGATCCCACAGAAGAGAAAGAGCACATCAGAGCAATTGCCTTGAGACAGATTGTAACACCAAGGACTGCCCTTCCCAGACTAGCAATGTGACATGCCCTCTGGTGAGAAATGGTGGGATAAGACAGAAAAATCCCCAGATTTTGTAGCCCTCCCAGATTCCCTAGCCCATTGTTAGAAGCAGTGATATTTTTTCCCATTTGCTGGAAGATTTAAGACCAGCCTCTACCTTCTTTCAGCTGAGCTTGCGTGGTAGGAGGCTATCTCATATGTTTATGTGGCTCCCTCCCTGGGACTCTGCATCCTCCTCATTCACTGGTCTTTCCCACAGGATCTGCTGAGCCACTTGCTTCTCTGCTGCCTATGTACAAAGAGCTTCCCAACGACCAGGTTCTCCACTTTCTGTGTAGAAAGAACTTTCTACCAGTCATCATGTTTCCTTTGTGACAGTCAAGTCCTCCTCTGTTACAAACAACTCCTTTATGTGTCTGCCATGCCAGGACAATGGCTCCCAGCCCCAAAAATGGCCTGGCCTGGCCTAAAGCTTCTTCCTTGGCCACGCTGCTTACCTGGTGGTGTGGGGGAAGCTCGAATACGACATGATAAAACTTGTTTGCCAGAGTTGCCAAAGGTGAGTCTGTTTTGCTTCCTTGTTTGCAGCACTTTGACAAGGTCAGGTGGAAGCATCTGGCAATGAGTGACTCACTCAAGGCTGCCTTGTGAGTCAGCAGTGCAGGCTGGCAGGGCTCAGGAATGCTGATGGCTGTGTCTCCTGCTTTCCCTGTGGTTGCCCTAGCAAAGCTCTCATGGGTGAGTACAGAATGGAAATATCTCCCATAATGAGGATTTCCCACTGCCATTCTTGGCAAAGCTGAATTGCTGCAGATTTACGAGCTTCCATTCAGATCTTCTCTAATTCCTCTTTTGAAACCCCATTACCTCCATCTGTGTTGCCTTTTGCATCAATCAGCCATTTTTACTTGATGGGCTGTTTTTGTGTTTGTTTTGTTTCTTGCAAACTCTGATAGAATTTTGCCAGCTGAATTTTGTAGACTCCTTCATTATTCACATCATGTGTGCAAACAAATGCAGCCTGCACAAGGAAAAAATACAGATCAGCATAATTTTGTTTTTCTAAGAAAGCAGAGAAGTTCTGAGTTCTACCCAAATCAAAGCAGTTTTATTGCTAAAAGAAGTATTAACTAACAAAGATGGCAGTGCAACAGCAAAAGGATTCAGAAACATTGCCGAGAAATTTTCTTCCAGCCCCAGAACTGATTATTTTTCAGCTTTCCTTTCAATGCCAGTCAGAGGCTGTGGGTCAAATTCAGTCTAATGTTGAAGAGTGGCCAAATTTAAACCTTAATTTTTTTTCCCCATAATCGAGGGGGAAGAGTATCTTTGCTCACAAGTTAGTGGGGCTTATTGACAGAGCTTTAAACAAGACTTGGTGGGGGAGGGGGATAATGCCAGGCCTGCCTGTGACAAGCTGTGAGATGACACACCAAGGTTAGAGGGACAGAAGGCTAGCAAGGGCCCTCAGCCCATTGCTCTGAGAGTTGCGGGTCATGGCAATCGCTGGGATCAATACAGGCTGGGGATAGAAGAGCTTGAGAGCAACCCTGCAGAGAAGGACTGTGGGTGCTGGTGGATGAAAGGCTGGGCATGACTCGGCAATGTGCACTCAGAGCCCAGAAAACCAACCGTGTCCTGGGCTGCATCCAAAGCAGCGTGGCCAGCAGGGCAAGGGAGGGGGTTCTGCCCCTCTGCTCCGCTCTGGTGACACCCCACCTGCAGTGCTGCATCCAGCTCTGGGGTCCTCAGCACAGGGAGGACATGGACCTGTTGGAGTGGGTCCAAAGGAGGGCCACCAAGATGATCAGAGGGCCGGAGCACTTCTCCTATGAAGAAATTATGAGGGAGTTGGGGTTGTGCTGCCTGGAGAAGAGACGGCTTCAGTGAGACCTTATTACAGCCTTTCAGTACTTAAAGAGGACCTACAAGAAAGATGGGGACAAACCTTTTAGGCTTGTTGCATAGGATAAGAGGTCATAATTTTAAACTAAAATAAGGTATATTTTGACTAGATTGAAGGAAGAAAATTTTTTACAATGAGGGTGCTGCAACATGGGAACAGGTTGTTCAGAGAGGAAGCAGATGCCCTATCATCGGAAATATTCAAGGTCAAGCTGGATTGGGCTTTGGGCAAACTGATCTAGTTAAAGATGTCCCGTCTCATTGCAGGGGGTTAGACTAGAAGACCTTTAAAGGTCTCTTCCAACTTAAACTATTCTGTGATTCCACGATTCTGCTAGGACTCCTGAAGGCCTCCATGTTCCCTTCAGAGTGATCAATGACAGTTTGCAGAGGGACAGTGGGTAATAATTTTGTCTTTACAGATCATGTGGTATGGGCAAGATGGATGAGTAAGTACATAGGCAGACATCCTCACAAACGAGCACCACCCAGGACCATTCTCAGTCTGTAGGGCTAGAGGAGATGGAGTTTAGCCCATGCCTGTTGTATTCAACCATCTTAACTTCTTAAGCAGGGTATCCACTGGGAAGAGGGCCCTGATCATGCTAGCTGCTAAATCCCTTGGAATAGCAGGTCAGGCCAGGCACCTTTCAACAAATGAGGTGCGTTGATCACCAGGGGCCAGCAGATGGGAGATTCCCTGTCACTAATTAATTAATACAGGAGGAGGGGGAATTCCACAAAATACTAGTCTCAGCTGTGCACTGGGCTAGGATGTTATACACTGCACAGGGCTTGTTCTCACCCCTTCTGTAGAGGTTAGTGCCTTCTCCTCTGCACCAGCTCAACTGCTTGCACCATTTGAGGACTAAGTTGGATCATTTCACTGACCAGCACTGATCACAGTAAGCACATGTGATAGCACACCCAAGAGAGCAGTGACCTAAAGTGTGATGGTGCAGGTGAGGGCTGAAGCAGAGGAGTAAATTTCACAGGGTCAGTCAAATATTAGACTTTTCTTTAAAAAAATCTTTATTGAGTTACTGCCTGTTTTCAGAACAGGAGGGATCTGGTTCATTCAGCAAGTTACATATTTGTTTATTTATGAGAGATGCTGACATGTAGAATAAAAGAAAAAATATTATGTGGTCACTTTTGAATTACAGTTGTCTGATAATATGACTTTCCTGAAGGGCTTTTTGTCATCAAACTTTACATTGTACAAATATTCTTGGTCATCTCAGATTATGTGGAAGTTTTTACTTCTGATTGTGTCAACTTTAAACCGCCTGGACAAAGATGATACTTCTTTTTTTTTTTTCTTTTTCAATTCACAGCAGAAAAGTCTGATCATAAAAGCCCCATTCCAGAATCTTTTAGCCAGATTTGACCATGAATTGTAGAGGGAATTTCTTTCAAAGCAGAGCAAAAAATGTAATAGAGTTTTTGTCATGTGTTTTAACAGAAAATGTTACTTATGATAACTGTCTGGAAAAACAATGTCATTTAAAGGTCATGGGAGTCACTCAGCATCAGATGGTGACCTGTTCCCCATTATACAAGCTTTTGTCAGCTCTTGTCTAGACCAAAGCAATGTCATGCATATGAGTGAGAAGTCATGAGCCCTTAGGAAATTCCAGCAAGTGCAGAAGGCTGCAACCTTTCTTCTCACCTGCACAGATTAGGACTAGTACCCTCTCAGTGTTTTCCTACAATGCTGACTCCAGCCCAAGTCTGTTGTCTCCAAAGCACTCAGCAGTCGGGGTCCCAAATTCATCTGAAGTTCCTGTGTGAAGACTATGATGTCCAGCTTTGCTCCTCACTTGGAAGAGAACTTCCCATAGTGGCATACCCCATTTTAGGGGGAATGAGCTCCCCTATAAACCATGAACATTACAAGCCTGCTTCTTTTGTGCCAAGCGCAAGACCTCTGGTCTAAGTCTCACTTTTTCTACTATATACAAATGGCAGCATGTGCATTTAAAAGAAAACTTCTGCCAAAACAAAGTAGTGCACTGCAGGTGTGACTTGCACCTCGGGGAAGGGATGAGAGACAAAGCACATCACTCATGGTATGGTTGTCATGATGTTCAGTGCATGGCTCTCAATGAAACAGGCTACTTGTAATGCTAAGGTGTGGTGACAAAGCCTTTTTCACGTGTGTTCCTGCACATGTCAATGCAGCTGTTACCAAAAGGCACGAGCAGAAGCACTTACAGTCTGAAAATTGTTTAGCACAGGAAGGAGAAAACATTCAGGGATGTTAAAACAGTTTTAGATTTTTATCTTAAAGGGAAGTGTTCTTTTCTATTTTTAAAACCGTGGGTATCTGGCCCTGTCCTATGGAGACTCCCAAAATACATCCTCATATTATCCCTACTATTAAAGGGGAAGGAGCAGTTCTGATAATTGATCATAGAGTCATCAGGGCCTTGTGTTTGTTGAATTAATTTCCCCTAGTCAAAGCTGTAGTATCACATTCTTTAGGTGGATGGGCTTTCAGTACTGTAGCAAAGGAGCACAGATCAGCAAAATTCTAGAACAAAATAAAGAAAATACTTCCTGCTCCTTGATTTTGTGTTTGTACTTTGTATTTTTCCTCCAGGTCTCAAAAGACAAGCATTGACTGAAGCCATGTATATAGCAAAAGATACTGTTCCTAGGATGAATATTCCTCTGCACCATTTACTTTAATCAGCCAGTTTGAGATAGAGATATACATCCATATATACATAGGTAAGGGACAAGCAGAGCAAAAGAGCCATAAATCTTTACATTTCAAGAACTCCAAGCAAAGCAAAATGACAGTCAAGAGACATCACCTTCAAATAATCTTTGAACTATGACCACCATGCAGAAAGATGTATTTCATAATAACAAAGATAAACAGCGATATAAAATGCAGGTAGGAATATGCAGAAGAGCAACAGAAATGGTTTTTCCAGAGGTAGTTCTGCCCTCAAATTGTTATGCTCTGAGCTGTACAACCTGTGTTTCACAACATATAATATTTCATGACCAAGAGGGGAAAAATTTTATTCAGATCCCTTCTATACCTACATTGAAAAGGAAGTAAATGTTATGCCATCATTAAGCAGCTTAGTAAAGCTTGGGTTCTGTTGATGAAGAAAGATTGGCAGGAGATGTCATTACATGTCAGGCTTACACTATGGTACAGGGCCAGTCTCCTCCAGCACAGCAGGGGTTACCAGGCTTCTTCACTACTTATCCCAAAACCAGCCTAAGACTAAGGAAACCAGATGAGGAGTAAATACCCTGGCAGTAAGATTCTGAAGGTCAAATTCTGAGCCTAGTCTATAGCTCTATTGTATTTGGATATCAAAGCAGATAGCTGAAGTATGCATGAGTGTGCATTCATTCACTAATAAGGGGTTACTGTAGTACATTTTCTCCTGATCCTTTTTTCTTCTCAGCTCAGTACTTTCACCCATGGTGAGGTCCCCAGAAAGGTTACTGCTGTAGAATGATAAAGTTGCACTTAGATAATGATGACGAGGGTTTTCAAAGAACTTGGTTTCTATATGGGCTCATACATGAAACAATCCAAATTTTGCTGGGACCTCACTCAGAAATGCTGGCTAAACCCAGCCTCCAAGAGTTGCTGTATACTAACAAAAGGAGAACTATAACTATTAAAACCCCATGGCAAGTCCCAGTTGTTTCAGAATATCAGAAGTCAGCGTAAGCACTGTGACTAAAAGCCACACTGCGTTGGCTTTGCAGGGTGACTGGCAGCACCACTGATGAGGCAAACATTGAAACTGGCCACAGCCTGGGCATTTTCTCCTCTCTGTTTCAGAGGCATATGAACAATTGCTTTTGGGGAAATGCACAAGTCGGTTGTTCTCCTCCAAGCTACAATGCCTGTGGTTAAACCACACTAAGCTCAAAATGTAAAAACCTCACAAGGCTGCAAAATGCTTTTCACTGTCACATGTAGAATTAGCAACAGTATTTATGAGGGCTGAACAGAAAAAATCTGATGTTGTGTGTGCTGATTATTTCTGTCCTTGAACAGAACTTCCCAGGTCCTTATGCTTCAGGCATTTCTGCTAGAGCTGAGAGCAAGTCCTTTATATCTGTGTCAAGTTGCAGAAGCTACTTTATGAGCTCAAGAAGACTTTCCTGGTTTTAACCAAACCTGGATAGTGTGCCTAATAGACACCACCACCTCTCTATTTATCCAGGTATTTTTAATTTATTAGAAGCTGTCACTACATTATAGGTGCTTTATAATTAAAACAGGCAAAAGAACAGGATTAACTGGCAGAACATGAGCAGTTACCTACCCAACAAAAACAAACAGAGCAAAATACCACATTTAATAATATTACTAATAATAAAAAATTACTTTAGGTTTAACATGCACATCTTACTTCCCAACCATTTATCAAAGGGTTAAGGGTTTTTAGCATGTGTTAATAGTTAACAAATTTGGTTTCAGGAAACTGAAAAAGCTTTGTCATACACATACTCAAATTGTCTTAATTTATTTCAACCTAGCAGACAGTGAATGCTAACTCCTTTGTCATTAATGTGTTAATCCATCCCTTAGCTGAGGTTCTTTCTACATCCTTTGACTCCTCCCTGAAGGTGATAATCCACTCTTTAATTTAAGAGTCATGTCTTATTGCATTCATTTTTGCATGAGCAAGAAGAAAACTGAATCAATCAAACCTGCACAGAGTAACATTAAGCACTATAACTCTTGATTAAATCATATTTTCAAAGCAGAATTTGGCCCACAGAAAGCTAGCATTTCACTAATAATTAATCACAGCATTTGAAGGAAACTGCTTGTTTTTTTATTTTATTTTAAAACTGCTGAATTGCTCACCTGAAGTAAAAGCTGTAGATGTTGCTTTGGTTTTTGCCAGTTAAAATATGATGTCACTCTGACCACCACTTGTACTCTTTTAAGCCACCTAAGGAGATGATGTACAAGGAATAACACTACAAAACTTTGTCAATGGCTTCTGGTGTCTTTAAATGCAATGTTTCAGTGTTTTGACTGACCAAGGTAGCTTGCTGTTAATAGGATTTGCTCAGGAGAACCCTTACTGGAGGTTCTTGTTAATTCCCAGCCAGGCTTCAGCAGTCTGCATGAAAGGAGGTTTCATCTTGATATGATTTTCGTGTATTAACCTGCTTGTGTGCCAGGAACTGTTAATGAAGGAGGGCAGCTGACGGAAGCCACAAGATGAAATAGGAAAGGGAGGGGGGAAAAAGTAATTTGGATGGCAAAGGGTGGTTGAGGGTTTCAGAGATGGAAGATTCCTTCAGAGGAAGTGAGGTGAATATGCCCCTTTACCATGGCCTCCAATTAAGATTGAAATGAAAGAACCCATGAGAGTGAGCCAAAGGTCGGAGAAGAAAGCCTTGTGAATATTCACCCTGCTGCAGCAGCTGAGGCTCGCCTGCAAGGTACGTCGTGGTCCCTCGATTGTTCAGCTGCTGGAGTGCCATGCTCCTGGCCTTCCGTGCCTCCCCACACAGTGAGGAACAAAACAAGGGGATGCAGATGCATCCCTCCAGCTCTCATGCCAGCAGAGAGCCTGGTTATGGCTGGAGGTCCTTCCCATGCATTTCCACATGGGTAAATATTAACTGTATGGAAAACAGCATTTGAGTTTAGGGTGTGAAAAATGGGTATTGCATAGGAAAGTCATGCCACAGTAAGGTGGGCTTTACATATTATTCATGTATTTTTTCTTGGTCATGTTACATTTCTACACACACTGTAGCCATAACTGTGACAGTAACCTGCCATTAAGATGCAAACTCTAGAAAAATGTCCTGTACTTTATAGAATCTGTTAAGAAATGACTATGCATAGCTCAATACAATACTTACTGCAATTTATGCAGAGATTTCTTAACTAATTGCATCCTTAGGTACACTAATGCCTATAAATGGTGTGAGTGATAAAATAATTCCAGGGTTACTTCTACAAACAAAATGTTTGAGATCGCTTTTGTAGCTAAGAAAATTGGAAAAAGACAATATGACAGCTGCAGAAGCATAAAAAAGTATGTCATAAGATTGTCTGAAATCATTCATATAGATCACTTGACTGTGAAGGCAAATTAAATCATGCTGTTTTCCAAGATTCACTCATAGTCAAATTGCATATCTTCCAAAACAAAAGCTTTGTGCATTCCCAACAATATGTTAGCATCTCTTTCAATTATGAAAACCATTAAATTTTTGATTTTAAAATATTTTTCCCTGTGGCCATTAAGCCTTCAAATTATGGAAAACATTTCTGATTCTAACTTATTGTTGCCCAGTTGAAAGGGGAATAATCCATTGTCTTCTTGATTATTTTCAAGACAGTGGTGAAAATACATCATAAATATTTGAAAAAAAAATTTGGCAAATTGCAAAAACATCATAGAATCTTGTTAAATACTGTTTCTGTCAAGAATCAGATTCAAGGGAAAACTAGTTTTAAATACTATAGGCTGATTATTTTAGGTTTTTAAATTTTAAACTGTTATAAAATTTTTATTAAAAATAATCCAAGGATATATTGAAAATATTAAAAGAGATAAGAAATCTCTGTGATTTATCTGAGGGCAACTAGGATGGCATATGAGAGAAAAATGTCCAAGGTACACTCTCTAAAATGCCTCTTAAAATTAAACTTTGTCTAAATTTTCCCCAGTGATTCTATATTCCCTGATGGTTGAACTAACACCGGCTGCAGCAGCAATGAGGTTGCCAGAGTGGAGTCACTGTTTATTAAAATTGGTTCCACATTTAAGATTTTAACATTCAGCAGAAATGTCAGTCAAAAGTAAAGGGCAAAACCCTTCTCCATACCCTGAAATGCTCTGTGCTTTCCAGGTAGACTCCTGCTTAGTAACTAAGCAACCACATCCTGCATCTCTAACTCACACATTTTGATCTTACCAGAGGATTTTCTTTGGCAAATTTTACATTGAATCAATTGTAGATATGCAGTTCAAGTCTGAAATGTGCTTATTATAAAATCCTGAGTGAAATACTTCAGTGAATAATTGTAGGTCTGCAGATCATCCCATTTATGAATTTTGTAATCCAGATTGAAATTTTCAATTGGGAATATATCTTCAGCAATAAATCAAGAAAAGTGAATTTAAGCTCCATATATCTTTTGGCCTATATTGGTACTGTTTTTAAAAATTAACAGGTAGAGTGTGAATGCTTATCATCCCACTGACTATAATATTGCCTAGGTTTGCTTTGCTTTATCCTCAAGGATCGTAACATTTAGTTTGAATACGTAATCAAAATGAAGTCAATGGAAAATTCTTAATCTCCTTTTGTAAACTCAACATTTGAATTAAATATTTGCCTCCCATGAGTAAGTCGCATGGGCATTCTCACAGAGAAGTATTATGCTAGTAAAGCTCACATGATCGCATATTCATAGAAAACAAATATGAAAGGATTACAACCACAGTTAAATGGAAGTTCCCTTTTGAATGTAAATGAATATTGAGGGTATGTATTTACTCAGCTCTAGTGCTTGCTCATGCAAGACTCCAACCAACCAGAGGGCCAGCCCCACGTTACAAATATACTGCACACAGTCCAAATAAGAAGTTTGCATTGGTGGAAATGTTTTATGTAAGCCATCTGAGGAGCACTTAGCAGCAAGGAAAGTATTTGTAAGGCGCAGAAATGGTGGAGTGTAGTTCAAGATGAGGATCACAAATCAGGACCATAAAGGAAGGATGTTGATCGGTCCAGAGCGCCTCCATGGCTGGTCACAATCCAATCACCCCAGAGCTCCTTCATGTCCAGTGCAAAGCTGTGGGGCCAGAGTATGAACATACAAGCTCCTCAAAGGGGAATTTCGTATCCAATGTTACACAAAAGTTGATTTTGTAATTATTCCCATGAAAACAGAGAGTATTAATTGGTACAGCAGACATCTCGTCGTCCTAAACAGTATCAGTCTAATCTAATTCACTAAATTGGGAAAAAGAAACACTCTCTCATTCCACCAGAGCAATTGTTCCCAACCTTTATCAGCCATGTGTTTGCTGCTAGCCTCAGATCCAACACAATCTGTATGGGCATACAGTATCTACATCTAGTCTAGCTGTATCAACTGGCCCAAGAAAAAGATAATATTTCTCTTTATAAAGTTTGCCTTGGCTATATCTGTACACTGCTGCAGCTAGAGCAACACTACTGCCAGTGACATAAATGAATGTTCTACTTATTTGAACAAAAGCCAAGCATAGACAAGTCACAAATGCTTCAGATGCAATTAAGAAAAAGACCATGCAGCAATCATGGAAGAAATTAGGTGGTCAGGGATGTCTGGAGGTTGTCTAATTCACCTCCCTGCTCAAAGAGGGGTCCTCGTGGATCTGAACAGTTCAGATGGGTCGTGGTACTTCAGGTTTCATTGCTCCTACAGTGGTTAGGCTTATTAAGCCTGTTAGGCTGTTTTCTCTCTCTCTCGAATTTATTGGTAATCTGACATAAAATATTATATGAAAATGTCAGTTATGTAACTATAAGCAAGGCATAAATCACACTATCTCCTACTAAGTTCTCTAGTCTGATGGATAAAACAAGATTTGTAAAATAATAGTAGTAATACAGAACTGTATGCAGTTTTAATCATACCACCCCTGACACTACAGGCACATAAAGTTTCTCTGATGTACCATTTGGCCTAAGATATTCAAAAGGTGAGAAGATAAAAGTACATCGCTCATGTAACACATGCTTTACCCTCCAAAGTTACTTATGCAGGCAGGATTTGTATTCATTACAATAGAAGTCAGTTTCAGAGGAGTTAACTGTTAACTGTATTGTCATTTAATTGTGTCAAACACTATGCTGAATCTTTCAACAAATACTTCCAAGAAAATTCTTGGTTACTGTAGCTATTTAAGTGAAATATTTTCACCTGTCATTTTAATTAAGACAAAAGAAAGAAAGCATTTCTTTTCAAAGTAAAGTCTGTATTTATTTTTGTGGAGGAGGGTGATGTTTTTCTCTCTTTTCAAAACTTTTGTAGTTGGACTTTATTGTGAACACATTTGAAAGCTGCCCTTAATGCCATTTCTTACTTCAAAACTAATTGATTCACTGTGTAAACATTCCTGACGCACAAATACAATCAAGGGTCGTTTGCATGTGGTCTGCAAACCAGGCACAGGAGCTAATGTAGGAGCTGCTGTTTCATCCACTAGCCTCTGAGATAGATAGGGCTTTTCTGTATGACTCACCACTGCTTTTATTGTACAGAATTTTTTTTCCTGTTCAATTTACTCTAACATGCAAGCCCAGCATCATTATTTCAGAGTTTATAGCACAGCTGTTAATAATAGATTGTTCTATTAAACAGAAAGTTAACTCCAGTATGCATGCAAAATATAGAAAACAAAACAAAACCACAAAAAGAATGTATCAGGGCAGAATCATAAAATGATACTTCTACTTGGAGGAGCAAGCACAACATCTTCTGCCAAGCAGAAATGAAGCATTTGCTTTCTCCTGCAAGCATTACCTCAGCCTCTTCTGGACAGATAGGCTTTTATCCATTTCTCCATCTTGATGAGTCACTGTATAAACTGTTTGGCTGCCCTAAGCTGGTCTAAAGAGCAAGAAATATAAAGAGGAGGTGTCAGCACACAGTGGAAACTACAGTCCTCAGCTCCACAGTCACCTTCCTAGAAGCACTGCCCTATACTGGAGCACGAATAGTGACCAGCAGAGCCCCATGGGAAGTGTTTACACCAGAGTCTCTCCAGACGAGAGGGACAGAGCTGCTCAGACCCTGCTACCAGCTGTGGCTCGACCAAAAGCAGTCAAAGAATTTGTCCTTCATCCTAGTTAAAAGAAGATCAGTAGATGACACTGCCTTGGGCAGCATCTGGAATTAATGATGTTCCAACAGACAGTTAAGTGTTTCAGTTACTGTGTGGAAGAGCTTTTCACCCAGCCTCTCCACCAGACACTCCAAAAACAGGTGATTTGAAATGAGTGAAGGACTGAGTGATTGTCAGTCATTGTGTCCCATCTCAAGTCCTAAGTGTTTCTAATGGCTTCACATCTTTCAAGAGATCTTAGTCATGCAACGATTGCATTGTTTGAATCAGTTTATTCTAGTCATGATGGGACACATCCCAATTTACATATTATTTTGTGTTCCCAGCTCCCTCATTAATGTTTAATGCCTCAATTCAGCCATCAATCCCCACTCAGCAAAACGATTCAGCTAAGTACAGATTTAAATTTAAGCACATTCTTAAATGCTTTTCTGAAGTGAAGCAGTCTTACACACACGCTGACATGCTTTGCTGAATTGGATTTTCATACACAAGAGTTCACATGCCATAGGTATTTGGGAGAGGAGCCTTCCTCTTCCTCATGTGCATTCATGTCCAAGTGCATGGCCTGTGAAGGACATAGTGTTCTATAATGTTAAAGCATTATACTTAAGGAGAAGATGGCTGCTGATTTGGTTTTGCTGCTGCTTCAAATGTCATGACACAGCCAGAAATAAATTTTGTAGGTTTTTGATTCTTTCAAGTGAGCTATTTCAACTAAAGTTTGAAAGATAACTACGACTCTGAAGATCTCTGCTCACAGTAAACTGATCAGATTGAGGTAATGCCCATCGTTGGCATTATTCAGATTTTAAAGGAAGGAAAATGAGTAAACCTTTGCACAGATGTAATGTTTTCCCTGGTAGGCCAACTAGTAGAGATAAAAAAACCTAAACAAACAAACAAACAAAAGCCAAACCAAAAAAATGTACTGACACATTTCTCAAATTGGGATCTTTGCCTTTGTCCAACAGGACTCTTACACCAACAGTGACCCAATTCTTTTAACTTTCATATGGAAAAGTTAATGGTTAGTTGCTCCAGGACCGAGGTTTGGTGGTTGTGAGGGAGAGATTTGTATTTTCAATTTTACTTTTCACGCTCTTTTACCCATTTCTTCCTACATGAGAATGAATGCAATAAATACCCTTCAGGCCTTTTCAACTCTGGGGGAAGATACACTTTACTATAGTCACATATTTTCATTGCTGCTGGTAGTGGTGGAAGCTGTAGTAGATTCACTTGCTTTTATGATTGTTTCATACATACTTTAGCTTAAGTATTAAAAAATATTATAAAGCACTTATTTTTAAAACTGTAAATATCTGAAAGATGTTAGCACTTGCCTTTACAAGCCAGCTGTCACCAGCAAGAGCTCTTACATAATCTGATTACCCTACAAGGCATCCAAATTTCCCAAGGTATGCAAATCTTCTCTTGAATATAGGATGGGGGGGCTGAGGGCAGACAGTAATCTGAACAGGCAATTTTGTGCTAAAGACAGTCCTTACAATGTTTTGGAGATGTCTATTACCTCAAAGTTTGGTTTAAATTTGTCCTAGTTATGGGTGAAAGTCAGAGGAAGGAAGCTTTTTTCGTACACCTTTTAATCAGTTCAACCATACTCCTAATTTTATACCAAATCTTTTTTCAGTCAAAGCGCATGTTCATTATATACTCTAATTTTATGCAAGGAGTATGTCCATGACAGCAATAAAGAGCTTTGCAGCTTTCAGCTTATGCAAGAATAAAGACTTACTACAGCTTGACCTAATCTACATCTACCAGTCCTATCTGACTGGTTTAAACTAAAGAAACAGATTTCAGGTTTTCAACCAAATTCTACTAACAGCCTGGCATTTAAAGTCAGAATCTCCCTTCTGTCCCACACCCCCTCCCCCACCTAAAAAAAAAAAAAGCAAGTGTTGGAATTATCTGAAAGGTAAAGAGTCATTTTTGGAAAAAAATGGGAAAACTCTGATCAAATAAAAGTAGTGTCAAGACTTGAACAGCACACAGATCTGTCTCATTATCTGCAAACTAGGCAGGAAATTCTGTGGCCTAATTGGTATCTCTCGAGCCATGGACAGTAACTGGACAGGGGTTTTGTGCAGCATTTGCTTCTTTTCATCAAAATGTTTCTGAATATTAGGTGTTGTCCAGGGACTTTCTGATCTGTGTCATTTCCCTTACTTCAGTCTGTTACCGCAGTAATATTCCATTTACCATTCTTCAGTTTTAGATAAGTTGTAAATGTTTTCTGGGGTTTTTTCCTGCTAAGGTGTGTTGGACCTGGGGAACTTCACTGTGTAGAGTTTCAAATAGTCCCAAAAAGTCAGCTGTTGGTCATGAACCTTGAGAACTATGACCAGGACTAGAAGCACATGCAAACACATAAGCAAGCGAGTTGTTGGAAACTGGAGATGAGGTTTCCTCTTCCTTAGGTGCATGGAGTGGAGGGCACTGCTCTGAGTGCAGAACGGACAGGCACACCTGAACTGGCAGTGAGTGTCCCAGGCAGCATCTACTGCCAGACCTGCTGCAGAAGCTCCAGGAGTACTTACATGGAAACATCACACAAGTCTTACAGTCACTGCAGTATCACTGTTGTCAGTTCTTACAACAGCTGCTTTAACCCGAGAAAGCTTTCACTCTACAGTATTTGCAGGAGTTTTTGCTGTCTAAGTTGAATGTCCCACAGAGGAGGTCAGTGGAATGCAGACATACAAAATCAAGACCAAAAACTGAAGGTACTGAGGGCAGGTTCCAAAATCAGCTTTTAAGTACAGTTATTGATGACAGACTGTACTGATTACAATTAATATACTAACACTAACCTCTGTTTTTGGCAGACATAATTTTCAAGGCTTTGGTTCAGGGGCCCTTGAGTGAACAACATCTTCCCATGGGCTTCTCAACACAGCATAAGGCTTCACAGATTCAAAGCAACATGTACCATACATGACATCTGTGTGCAGTACTCCTCAAAACCAAGGTACATAATGGGGCCAGAAAACCAGCAACCTGCCACTTTTAATTCCCTTTCCTGGTGTCATGCTCCCTACCCCTGCTTCAATGCTGCCATCTACCAAGGTGTTGGCTTTGGTCATATTGTCATAACGAAGGAAGAAAGCCAGTCTGTGTCATACATGGGGATTTCAGGAAGCTAATTAACAGGAAGGAACTGTGGGAGTTTCTGAGAAGCTGAGCTCTGATGTAACCCAAAGCCATGAACTAGTAAGCTTTTAGATGCTCCAGCCATACATAATTCATGTTTGTCAGTCACATGGCAGCAAAGCTCGTTTTGCATAATGGATACTTGTGATGGAAAAGTGCTTACAGGGTTTCAGCAGAGCAGACAGACCTTTCATCTGAGAAATTAAACAATTATGGGAATTTGACATGTTCCTGTTGAAAACTCTGAAAGCAAGGCTTTAAAGATGTGCAAAACCTACTAAGATGGCACTCGTGATCACAGAACCATGGAATCATAGAATGGCCTGGTTGGAAGGGACCATAAAGATCACCAAATTCCAAATCCCCCTGCCACGGGCAGTGACACCTTCCACTAGACCAGGCTGCTCAAAGCCCCATCTAACTTGGACTTGAAAACTTCCAGGAACGGAGAATCCACAGCTTCTTTGGGTAACCTGGGCCAGTGCCTCACCACCCTCACAGTAAAGAATTTTTTCCTAATACGTAATCTAAACCTACGCTTAGTTTGAAGCTATTCCCTCTTCTCCTGACACTACGTGATATTCAGAAGTACCGCCGCACGATCGGCCGTTTACACCGCTTTCCGATTTGGACAGAATTCCTTTTCTCGCCTGCAGTTCCTACAAGAATCCCGTCCGGCGTCAGAGCAGTGGGTGCCAGGAATGCCGCGTGGAGCCTGCCCTTCGCACCGGGGCCGCGGCTCCCCGGAGCCCTCCGCAGGGCGCACAAACCACGGGGCCGCTGCGGGGAGCGCCAAGGAGCGCCCGTGCCCCGCGGGGCTGTGCGGGGCTGTGCGGAGGATGCGCGGGGCGGGCGCGGGGCGGGCGCGGGGGATGCGCGGGACCGGCGCGGGGAGGGCGCGGGGGATGCGCGGGACGGGCGCGGGGGATGCGCGGGACGGGCGCGGGACGGGCGCGGGGGATGCGCGGGACCGGCGCGGGGAGGGCGCGGGGGATGCGCGGGGCGGGCGCGGGGGATGCGCGGGACGGGCGCGGGACGGGCGTTCCCCGCCGTCCGTTCCCCGCCGTCCGTTCCCCGCCGTCCGTTACCCGCCGTCCCCCGCAGGCACCGGGCCCGGCCCCACCATCCCGGTACCAATGGACGACACGGAAGAGCAGCCCGTCCCGGAGCCGGCCGAGATGGCTTATTTCGGCCCCACTTCCCTCACCTACCTCCCCGTCCTCCAATGGTGGGTGCTGTCCCTTTGCCCGCTGTCCGGGATGGGCTGAGGATGGAGGTGGCGCGGCTGTCTCTCCTTTGCCGGGGGCTCGCAGGATCTGCCTTGCCACAGGGAGTGTAGGAGTCCTGCTTTTAGCTCTTCTCGCGGTTTCTTAGGGCAAAGAGGCTGGTTTGCTGCAAAGGCCTCATCATCATGATGATGCACAAACGATAACAGGAAAGCACGGACATTTTCCTAGAAGTCCGTCTCGTGCCACAAGCCTTAGTGATATGGAGGTGGTTTGACATGGGGGAGACGGGATTTTGTCTCAGCCTACTCACTGGCTGGGATCTGGCCCCTGTCAGCCATCTACTTGGTGTGATGCTGCAGGGCAGCTGGCCAGGATCTCCCTGGATGGCCACGCGTGCCTGGTGGGCTCTTATAGCACCTGGGTGGTTGTGAGCAGGTGGCACAGTGGCACTCGGGGTGATGCTGGGCGTTTGACATTCTCCAAGGTTATGTTTTCTTGAGCTGAAGGTAATGGTTGAACTCCTTAATGAGACACTTTCTGTAGTGGAGGAAGGTTGTCACCATTGTTTTCTTGGGCTTTGAGAAGACCATCATCTGCCTCATGACAGCTAAAGAGAAACCAGGGTAACTTTTCTTCTCTCCCCAAGCACAGATGTGTCCTGCTAGTAAATAATTTTGAAGCTTTGTGGGAAACAGTAACAATACATACAATCTTTTAACTTCTATTAAATTCTATTCCCCCTGCCAGCCATACTTGAACAGTGGGACTTAGTCTGTGTTTTTACTGTGATAGAGACACCACTGCTCCCATTTCAAAAGGACGGAAGGAAGAGATTTATACAAGGTCATTCATCCAACAGGTTTGAAACACACTGTAAAACTGAATCATAAGCAATCCTTGAAAGGATGAACCAATGATTTTTTCTTCATCATGACAACCTTTTCATGTTTTGAAAAATTTTAGATGTTCAGCTTCATTTCACAGTTGGTGCATTGCCAATAGCAAACCAGATTTTGGTCCAGAAATGGTTTAACAGTAGACTTGCCAACCTGTATAATGGCCTGGCTGCTGAGGGTTCACACAGAACAGGCGGCAAACCCGAAACACTTGGAGTCTATGCGAGGTCCTAAAATCAATCCGATAATAAACTCCACCCAACGTGTGGATACATAGTATATAAATGGAGGAGGTCTTTTCCCCTGTGCTTTTTCTTTAACCTCCACCTTTCTCCCTTACCATGCTTTCCTTTTGATTTTGTTGTCTTTACTCACAGTTTTGTTTTGATGCATGCCATAAAAACTCAGGTTTTGAAAACCTTGGTGCTAATAGGCAAGAAGATGAGTGCTGTGCTCTTTTCTGTGTGGATTTTTTTCCTGATAGAAATATTTTTGTGTTATGTGTCAGCACTAAGAAGATGTTTGACTTACTATTTGAAAAAGACTGGCAGTTTAATAGACAAAAAAAATCACAAAATGGAATTCCCAAATACTTTGTCCCTAAGTAGTTAAATGCTGAGGAAAAATTTTTGGCAAAAACCAGCTACTGAAGCATGAATTAATTTCTGATGCAATTCCAAAGACTCTTGTGGTGTTATATTAAGGATGAATTTGAACTTAAGATTAATCTCCTCTGAGATTGCTCGATTGTGAAGGGTTTTGAGATGCTCTAGAAGAAAAAGCATTTCTGCCTGCTGGGAGCCAGAGCTCATCAGGACTCTTACGTAGAATAAATTTCATTTACCTTTTAGCCTGATGACAGGAAATACCCCATTAGAGCAGCAGATCCCCTGTCTTTGGGTGCAGGTTCCTGCTCAGGTCTAGCCATGAAGCCTTTCCTGTTGGATGGTGGGGCTGGAGGTGGTGAGGAGCTGGCAGGAAGCCCAGCACAGCCTCTTGGGTTATTGGGTGAGAAAATGGTCTTCAAGGAGGTACAAGTGAGGCATTTGGGGGTCTTTTGCTAGGGAGGAGGAAAGCTGGGGAAGCAGATAGCCTTCTTCAATGGAAAAGGGGGAGGAGGCACAAATAACATGTGAGGTAGACATCATCAAGCTGCACAGAGACCATCTTCTTGCTCAGTCTGTTCTAGCAAGCCAATTTGCTGTAGACCTTATCCACTGTTGTTGTGGTTCAACACACAACTGTCTACTGCCAAAGCAGCTAAGATAAACAACTGGGTTGCCTGAAATCAGGCTACTAAAACAGAGGATGCTGGTTTAAAATCCAGCTGACTTATCTCACCCAGTGAATGTGAAAAGTCTGCTTTCCCAACCCACTCGATTATCAGTAAAGATACAGTGAGTAATTGGCACTGTGCTGCACTAGCATTCAGCTGATACATTAATTAAATACGCATAAATAATTTGGTAGAATGGAAACAGAGTCAAAGCAAGAAACTGCCGTGATACGAGCAGCGTGTCATGCTTTGAAAATTAATCCCTCTGCTCCTTTGCTTCAGCTTTGCTCCCGTATTTGTAGTGCAGCCTATTATCTTCTGACATCAAAACCATTGGCATTATCTTATAATTAAAGATCATTTTTTTGCTGGTGAAGGTAATATCTTAGGCTAATAAGTAACCAAGTTTACATCTTCCTCACCGTATTCACACAAGTAGTTGCATTTACTTGACTATGACCATTATGAAAAGTAGGATGAATCAGGGGTTTGCCGAAAGGGTGGATATTTAAACACCTAAGCTGGTTTCAGTCCTGGCAGTTCTGTTATATAATAACTGTAAATTAAAATTCTGTTCTCTTATTAAGCTTGTCCTAAAGTCAGTGAGGTTATATGAAAATAGAATGTGGTCCTTTAGTTTGTGCACTCTGTCCCAAAACACCATATTGCACATTTTAGGTGAAAAAATGCTCATATTATTGTTTTTGGTATAGTGGATTCCTTTCTATTTAGAAGACCAAAGTTAGATCCTTTCATATAAAAGCATTTTGCATATGAGAAATTCTAATACTGTCTGCATTGGTGTTAATGTTATAATGGTATTACTAAGCTGTGTTGTTTTAATTTAAAAATTATGAGAACTAGTTAATTTCTTAGCAGAATCTCACATGAGCTCTCTTACATGTTGAAAACAAGGAAAATAGAGCTTTAAAAGTTAAAAATAAACAGAGAGTATACATATATATCTATTTATATGAAAAAGTCTATTGTTGCCCAGGATACAGGTTAACACAACGGACGTAGCTCTTTTTCATTCTATGCTTCTATAAAATCAGAGTGACTATTACAGAGTTCACTGTAAATCTGATGAACTATTAAAATCTAACAATTCTTTCTTCTAACTCTGACATAAACCAACTGATGATTTTTGTTTTAAAGGCTAGCTGATAACTTCTATTTATGTGGAGGATGCACTGTACCCTGTCGGCTACTATATGAGCTGTATATTGAAACCTGCAATCCGGATTTCAAGATTCAAGTACATCCATCCACCTTTGGAAAGGTACAGAGTAGATAGGATATACAAGATAAGAAGTAGGGATGCCTAAGCAGAAAACCCCTTCATCAACTATACACACTGCATATCAAAAGAGATTAAATAACAGAGAAGAATGAATATGTAATGAATTATTCTTGTGCGTTTTCTAATGTATTTCTGCTAAGCCCTCAGGTAGATGTATTTATATCAGAGGAAAGTGCATTGTTTGGGATGGAGTTTATTTTCTTCAGGGAACTGGTGTATGATACTCTTGCAAAGATATCTTCTGCCAATATATTTTAGAAAGTTTTACCAGTTTTCTGTTTTTAACAGCAGAAAGTTAAACAACTCATTCCAAGGAGATGACTCTTCTGTCTTTAAAAGACATCTTTGGTGGTTACATAGTTTTATACTTTCCCTTTTAAGTAAACTTGGGAGATTTTGCTCCAAACACACCCTAAAAAGTTGTTACAGGATCCTCCAAGCAAAACAAATGCAGATGTAAAACTGAATCTCCTTCTAACAGTTCCACTCTTCTATTACACAGGGGTTGATAAAACCCACAGAACAGTTACCACTTAGAAATCCCAATTGCAACCGACACACGTAGCTATTCAACCTTTTTTAACAAATTGAGGAAGATAGAAAGCCTTGTGATTATCTCTTGTTCAAGACTTTTTGTTCAGATCTTCCTATTTTTTACGGCTAACATTCTATTAATTCCCATAGTAAGAGCTACTAAGCATTGTTTTAACACAAGCCCAAAATAATTTAAGTACAAGTTGTACCTGAAGTCATTTTCATTTGTGTGGCTAACCCCACTCTAGGAATCATTTATCTCAATTCGGTTGAAGCTAATTTTTTTACTGGATAAGTTAAATCACTTTTGCTGAAAATAAAGATTTGAGTGAGTGTTCTGGTGTGATTTATTACCATAGCTTAATGGATCATCACCCATCAGCTAAGACTGCGGGTAGAATTTGCGTGGCTCAGCGTAGACATTGGCCAAGAAGCTTGTCACCTTAAAACTGTCTAGGTAGCCAGTGGAGAGAAATAAGTAGTTACAGATGTTTTCTCACACTAAATGAGTCACCTCAGACAGCTCAGATGAAAGGGGCCTCAGAACTGCCATTTGTTTTTCCCCACTGACTACATAGTCTGCAGTGACTATCTTAGACTTCCCTGCCTTGTAGCCATGTAGGTGAGATTAATCCCATCCTGCCTGTACCCTTCCGGTGCTCCAGCACAACTGAGTTACCACTTGTAAGCTAAGCCTTCTTGTGGTTTACCTTAATGTGTTTTCCTTTTAAGCTGGGACAGGCAAAGATGAAGCATGAGTCTGGTCACATAGAAGAGCTGACAAGCCAGAGCTGCTGTGGGCTGGTGTTTGCAACTATTTGCTCACAGTCTTAACCAACCCTGTGCATTGCAGCGCAAGCTAACACATCCCACAGGAGCAAGTTGGGGTGCAGCTCCCCTGTGCCTTGAAATGGTCTGTCCTTCTGCAGCAGGAGAATGGACTGTGTAGCAAGAAGCTGAGGAGGGCAGGAACTGCAGCAACCCTGGTTTAAACTGAGTGCACATGTAATCAGTTACCACAGCCTGTAATGGGCTGAGCTATAAATAAGTTACCAAGCTGCAGTAACCTGACTGTGCTCCATGTGTGTGGACTGCAAGGGCTTTTGCAGTCCAGCCCCATGTGGATCAAACTATGGTGACTGAAGACACTACTAATCTCATCTGCCCCATCCCTCTGCCCAAATACAATCACTGTCTCTGTAGAAATGGCAGCGGGAGGAAGGATATGTCTTGTGCCACAAAAGCCCCAGCTTCATAGGCTGCCCTTTTAGAAAAATGGGATTATGCTGAACTATCAATTTGAGAAAGGGAGCAGCTGGGGTGGGTGCATGCAGAAACATGCAAGGAACAGGACCATCATTAAAACTAGAGGAGCGTGTTAATGAGTCCTTTCTCAGGCCTTTGGACCAACGACACACACTTGGCACAGAGTCCAAGCCTTGTGCTGCTGAGTGGAGACTCTCCTCACTCCTCGCTAACAGGATGTAAATCCTCTGTTCCTGCCATAGTGGGAATATTAGTGTCCTGGGTTAGTCCTGGACCCAGGTGTCCTGAGTTAGTCTCTGTTTTCAGAGGACAGCTCATGCAGAATAATCATAGTGAAGTGAATTATTACCCTGACAGTATCTAATTACTGTGTAGACCCCGACCTTGACAGATGCTGCATGACCTCAGTTCACACCACCATGGTGGTCAAAAGGTTGCTTTGCAGCTTGATGATTCAGGTCCTTTTAAGACAGATAAGTCAGGCCTTATCCTGTCAGTACACCTTCCAACAGTAGGTGGGTAGGTGAAGCTCCTTGTGTGAGTAAGTCCTTCTTAAATGAATAAGGATTGAAGGTCTGGCAGAGTAAGGGACCATCAGGACACCTTCAAGTTCCCCCAGCTGATTGATCCTGCCCTGGCTGCAGGGAGTCTCTTGGTGTAAGCACTGTTTTCCCCTGCAGACTATAAAAAAATTTCCCATCTGAGAGAGGTAATCCCTTAAGTGACTTAGCCTTGGATCCGCAAAAGCCTGATCGAGTTTAGTTCAACAGTTACCATTTGAGAGGTATGTAAGAACAGGTATTAGCCTGGAAATGATGAAAAACAAACAAAGTGATTAAAGACAAAAAGTGTGGCAGATACATTTTTGCATCTTAGAATGAATTTGCCAAGTATCTCCAATTTTCTGTTTATACAGCTTATTCAGTTGGTTTTCCCAGGCCTGGTGACAAGAAAGCGGACCACAGCAGGGAGTATCAGGTATTGGGTTTGTGTCCTTTCTTTGAAAATGTAACTTATAACTATTCTAATAAAATTTGAAAGTGGCTGACTTTTCAGCCCCAGCACTGCAATATGGCAGCTGAATTTTTGGTTGCAAGTCTGTAACACAACATAAGATCCAGAGTAATTCCTGGTGTAACCAAGGACATTAAAATAGAGTTAATTCCATGAAAACCACCACATCAGATCTGCTTTGGTAAGGCATGAATTCCAGATTGGACTGCTTTTTAAAAGACTTTAGTGCTCCAATTTTTACTGGCTATTAACAGCATGGTTTGCATGAAGCGTCTGCCAGACATCACAACCTTGCTGAGAGCTCTTCAGACACTGCGTTTCTAGGCCGGGAAAGACTGGCTCTGGGATGCACAGGGGTGGCAGCCATGATTAATGTCTGTATTGTGCTTTTCGTCCTTGCACACATCCTTGGAGTGACCCAGCACATACTGATGGTCAGTGGAAGTGCCGTACAGTTTTAAACCATTTAAATCAGACAACTTCAGGTCCTCCTCCTAAATGTAATTTCTTTTCCCCTCCCTCTCTTCTAGACCACAGAGATTTTGATGCTTTTTCATATTCAAAGTTATACTCACACTCTGAACATCCAGACTAGGAAAAGAGGTGTTCTAAGGGCATTGAGAAAGAGTAATTTTACAAGCATTTTTTGTAGCTGTCTAGTGTGGGCTTTGAGAACAATATGCCTTTACTTGATTTGTGGCTTGTTTCCACTAGTCTGGACTTGCTACCAGCTTGAGCCAGGAAAACCTCTATTTTGGGCTATTTTGGGAGTGCCTCACCTCAGACACTCCTAGGCTCCTCCTCATAGCAGACAGGATTTTGGATGGTGTTTGGTAGCCCCCAGCCAACATGGTCTCTCTTCCCATCAGCAGAAGGTTACCCACTCCTGGCTGCAGGTGGCCCCAAACCATGGCACTGCTCCCGTGGTTCCTGGTGGCCCAGCCTGGGAGGAGCCAGCTGGTAGCACCTTGCTAGCAGAGATGGTGACTCTGTTGCTCACTGAACTCAGACAAATCTTAGAGAAGGTCTGGCAGTTGAGTTTTAGCTTGATGGGCCATGACACTGATGGGCCATCCAGTCACTGAGCTACTGTAAATGGCTGAGGAACAGCTGCACTACGTTCTTCAACATCTGTGGGGATATGAGGACCTCTGTCTGCCAAGAGTCTGGTTCCTGACTTCACTAACTGTCCTGTACAAATCTGAGGCACTCCATTCACTGTCTTAAGTTTTATTTCATTTAGAAGAGGGCATCATTCCAGGGCAAAAACTGTTAACAAGAGTTTGTAAAAAGTTTGTGTAATTATTTTCTGTTGGGGAAAATAAATATTCAACATAATTAAAAAAATAAATATAGCTGCTACTTGATCTTTTCTTGGTTAAATAGAATGATCATCTGCTTTCAAACAAGGATTATGAATTATTTGCTGACTTGTTGAAAAGCATATGGTTGCCAGTTCATCTTTTTTTATTTTTCTAGATATCAATATGATGGAATAGCTATCAAGAAGGAGTCTTCTTTTTATGCACGTTTTTGCTGTCTTCTGTATGAGCAAAATTATCTCAGGTTTGTTTTTTAAAATGTTTTAACCAAAAAATGACACATGGCAGTCTATATGTTTTGTGAAAATCTGTAAGTCATCTGTTGAACACTGCCAGTAGCATTATCTTTTTCTTCTCAATATAAACACTATGAAAGTGCTGTGCCTTTAAGTGCTGTGCCTTAATAGACAAGCTGTATTTTGGAAACAGACCCTGCCTAATTAGACTTTCTTACATTGGACAGTTTAGCCATGTAGATCTTAAGAGCAGGAGCTCATGCTGAACCTAAAAGAAGAGCTTAATATATTGAGACTCTAAATGGGAGCTCAAAAAACCCATATTGAAATGGCTTCATGACATTCTATCACCTTCCTCATTAAAGAGTAGGCTGAAGAAATGTATTGAAGTATAAATTACTGTATTGTTTTGAAGAATCCTACACACAATCATGTTATCTGGGTTTTTTACTACTAGAAACAGTACTTCAGAAATACTTCATTCACTTGGTATTAAAATACCAGATTTTAAAATCACCTCTTGTAAGAGAACATCAATAAGAAAATGTGTAAGACAAGTATAAATGGATTGCAAAACTTAAAAGCCTAAAAGCCAAAAACGAATGTAAGATACAATGGTAGATTAAAGTGTATACAGGAGCATGTTGTGGGCAGGAGAGGAAGAGTTCTCATGGTTAAGCTCATGGTTCAGATAAACAAACCACAGGCTTGAATTTCTTCCCAGAAAAAAGAAAAAAAGGAAAGAAAAACAAAACAAAACAAAACAAAAAATAGAAGAAGGGAAATTCTGCCATTTTGTAAGTTTCACACTCCTTTACACTGAAAAAAAAAATTAGGTGCAGCCTATACCTTGGACTTTGAAGACCAGGCTTGTATCCTCATTCTCTTACAGTCTTGTACATTACTTTAGTATGCATATGGGAAAATTCTCCGTTCTTTAATATGGAGATCTAGCTTTATTCTATGGCATGAATGCTAGGGGCATACAAGTCAGCCGATCAAGGACCAAGGTATCTGGTGATGCTGAAACTGTTTCAGTGTCCATGATAGTTTATATAATATTTACTTAATTAAGTGCATGCTTTTGAAGAACATGGAAAAATTACACCCATAGGTTTGTTGCCTTCCTTCACAGGTTTTATGGCAGGTAATGTTGCAGAAGTCCATAGAGCGACAAGGGTAAATGATGAGACAGGACAGAGGATCAGGTTCTGTAGACAATCAACTGGCAGTCTTGTTGTTTTGAGACTAAACAAATTATTCATAGGAAATTTGAGGCTGCTTTCCCATGACACTCTTACTGAAGTGATATCCTTCACTTCCTCTCTACCCAGTACAATCAGAATAGGCCTAAGGTTTGACATCCACAATGAGGAAAGGTCTTGTCTGCTGTTTAAGGAATATTGCAGGTCTCTGGCTAAGTCTCTGCTGGTCTTTCCTTTTCAAGGAAGGAAAGGTGTTTCCCTGCAGCATCACTTGAAAATAGCAATCTTGATGGGCATAAAAGAAAAGCTGATGGTTCTGGTCATGTGAGAGATGAGAGAGAACAGAATTATTTGAATTGTTGCTCTCTTTTCCTCCCAGTGTAGAAACATGAGGAAAAAATGCATAAAGTAGGAGGAACCAAAGAAGCAATGTTAGGTGAGTTTGGGGCAGGTGCAGAAAGAAGGACTTTAGCCACTGCTGGGAGACAGATGCACCACATATGCCAGCATAGCTTCTGTCTCTGGCCCTCCTCACGGAAATGAGCCATCTCCTTGGATGGGCTGGGGAACACCCTGTAGCTCATGCTTGACCATAGGGAAGATGCTGTGCTGGCTGCAGGCCTCCCCCTTCTTCTCCACCAGCTGCCAGAGGTGCCTGCCCAGACATCTACTCCTAAAAAATTGTATTTAATTTGACCAAGCCAAGGAATAGGACGTGCATTCCAGGGAAAGGGCTGATATCAACCAGCCACCTACTGATCTTGATATTGTTTCTTGAGATAAAGCTGTCCTATTGAGACAATTGGCATTCTTCAGTCTGGAGAAGAGAAGGCTCCACGGAGACCTTATAAACACCTTCCAGTACCTAAAGAGGGCCAACAAGAGAGCTGGGGAAAGACTTTGTACAGGGGCGTTTAGGGATAGGACAAGGGGCAATGACTTGAAACTGAAAGAGGGTAGACTTAGATTGCGTATTAGAAAGAAATTCTTTACAGTGGGAGTGGTGAAGCACTGGAACAGGTTGCCCAGAGAAGCTGTGGATCCCCATCCTTGGAAGTGTTCAAGGCCAGTTTGGATGGGGCTTTGAGCAACCTGGTCTATTGGAAGGTGTCACTGTCCACAGCAGTGAGGTTGGACTGGATAACCCTTGAAGGTCCCTTAGAAACCAAACTATTTTACGATTCTATGATTCTATAACTTTTCGGATTAAAATAAATTCAAAATATAAAGATTGTATTCAGAAAAAGATCATCTTTCTAATTGCAGTAGAAAAGTCCCATAACTACAAAATTATCTTGTCAGATGTTTCCTTCATTTAAGACAATTTTAAGAAGACACTAAGCTGTTGAGTGAAGCCAGACAGCTGAAATTAGAGCTTCCACTCTAAATACGGCTACATCTCTGTCCCAAGCCACCATGTAGGCCCACAACACCTGGGCAGATGGGTGTCAGAATTACTTCTTAGTATCTCATAAAGCACAGCAGGAGAAAACAGAGAGAAAGCAGTAAAAAAGCACAAAACATGGCCAGAGAAGCATGAGTAGCAAAACTCTGAAAGAAATAACTAGGTCACATACTAGAAAAGCATCTGCTTCAACCAAGTAAGTGAGTTAGTTGCCATTTGTGTGGAGTTTTGTAAGTTCTTTGCAATTAAGTCATGAAGGAAATACCTCATCTTTACTGTCCTATCAGTAGGGTTCAGTACTTTTTGAAATCACTGTTAATTTTTCATTATCCAAGAAAACCGATAAAACCAGAAATGGAAAATTCTAGATTGCTTTTTACTTAAAAAATTGAAATTTAGAAAAAGTTATTAAAACTTGAAGACTTTTTTACCTGCAAGAATAATTTTTTTCTCATACAAGTAATCATATGTATAAACACAGCAGGGTATGACCTATAACATCTCAGTTTTTGAGAGTGTAATCGTGCGGAAATTTCCAAATCAGAGGGAAGATTTTTAATGTACCATTTCAGTGCAGTCCAGTGCCAGTTTGTTTTCCAGACCCCTCTAATGGGATATACTTCTCTGGCTTGTTGCCATTTCCCTCTGGCAGAGGCAGGGGGTATCTGTTTCGGTGGTGAAGGTGTCCTAAATAACTACTGCGCCCTCCCATGCCCGAATAAAGTCCAACATGCAGATGCTTTTTCTATCACACCCACCAGAGGGGAAAGTGGATCCCTGAGCCCAGCTGAGAGACCACAGCATCCATCTAGCCTGTGGGTTGGTGAAGAAGGGAATGGTTTCAAAACTATGAACCACTCTTTCTAATTCCTGAAAAGGCTATTTCTTGACCATGATAGACAGCAACTGATGTGGTGCTGGTAGTGAGGAACTAGGCTTCTGAAGGATCTGGCAGCTTGGAGCTATGCTTTTTGATGTCACAGGAATGGCAGCAAGATTATTATGATTTGCCTTTGAATACAAAGAAGGCGTTAGCAGTCTGATAGTTGGTGGGACTTCGGATGTGTCAGGGTTGGAACATATTCACCCAAGGAGTGATGAGGATGGTCTTACACAGCACCTGTGAATTGGTTCATTTAGAAATCTTCAGTTCTTTGAAGTTATGTGTACCACAGCTCTGATGATGGTGTTTATGAAAATAGTGTAAATATATGCAACTGTAGTCAATGAGGTCTCCAAATGTATTACAGACATGAGAAAATACGGTATTTACTGATTTGCATTACAATATGATGTGTTCCCTCTTAGAATGGGAGCTTTGAGGACAAGCTCTCCCTAAAATGGTACCCGGTCTGACTCAGAGTACAGCAGTGTTTAAAAAATGTCATTGAATTTTGATTCTATAAGAGTTGCTTTTTTGATTCTAGTAATAGGCAAGGTTTAGGCTCCTGACTGTCTAGTGAAGCAAACCTATTCATTTTTAATTTAAAAAAACTTCTTTTGATTCTAGCAAATTAAATTTACTAATCTCTGTGTAATGTGACAGTCAACAGCATGCACATTCACCACCTTCCCTCCTTTCACTTTTCTTTTGTCCTTCCCATTTATGTCTCTGTTATTCTTTATTTCATCCCCATTCTTGTATTTCCCATTTTAGCTTTAGTTCCCACCCCATAGTATCACCCAAACTCTGCAAGAGAGATGGTGAAACTCCTTGTGATTTTGCTGTCACCCATTTTCTCTTTCTCCCACCCACCTCCTCTTTTGTGTGTTCCATCTTTACCCAGGCACTGCTCTCTGGGGGAAGTGAACATCTCTGATGTGCAGCCAAGCACCAGGTGAGTGCCAGCCCCCTTTGCTAACAGTGGGGGCACATAGAACTGTTAGTGTTCTGTAGCTATTTGCACTCAACCATCAGTGAGCTCCTGGCTGGCTGCTGGGGCACAGAGGAACCCATGCAGCACTCCTTGTCTCTCCTCGACGTCCCTGTGTCAGGGGAGTGGGGAGCCAGTCTGCCGAGGGAACCAACACACTGGAGGCGAGCGATGCTGATACGTGTTGCCATAGTAGCAGCAGCAGAAGATACAGCTGGCCGCCTTCTCAGGGAGAGCAGGAGCTGGAAAATATTCATTAATTTTTTTTCACAGGGTTTAGAAATCTGCAGGAAGGATCTATTTGAAGGTGTTATGAAACATTTCTACTTACATGTGTTTGCCTTTGTCCAGTCACCACTTCTAAAATGTTTGGGGGAAAGAGTCACCAGCACTACCAAACATACTCAGCACAAATGTTGTGCCCTGTCTTGGACAGCGAAATTAGTTGTTTCACTGGAGCACAGCCTTCATGGCACAGAGTAAGGCAGAGGGAAAGGTGGCAAGGGCCTGTCCTGTGGATGGCAAAGAGTGGAGAGGAAGCATTTTCACTGCTTGGAGTTTACAGGCAGATAAGTTGCTATATTTTGTTCTCTGTCCCTTCAGGACATATGGTGGTACCCTGCTCTGTAATACATCAGAGCAGTGAAACCAAGTAGCCAGGATTTGATTAGATAGCCTGCCACCCTTCAAAACAGCCAAGTCCAACAGGACCCTTGAGTTTGAAATGCCTTCCTAGACAGTGAGCAAGTGTCAGCAGCAGATGGAGGCTTTACTGGAGACATCCAATTTTTGCAGCACGTCCCTTTTACTAGCAACATTGCCTCTCCCTCTGCTAGCATTAGCCTCAACAAAACAGGCAGGGAGAGAGCTAGGAGAAAGTACAGCAAGAAAGCAGCCTGTTGTGCCTGCTTTCAGCAACAAGCCAGTAGTCAAGCCTTTGCAGGTCCAGGTAAATTCTGTCTGTGTGGAACACCATGGCCAACTTGTAAAGTAAATGGGAAATAGTCAGAAACAAAATGCCATCTAAACTGATGTACGGTGCAGAAAATGTAGTAACGGTGAAGCCTAAGCACAGGGATTATTATGCTTTTGTTATTTTCGTGTTTGTAATAGTTATTACCATTCCAAACAAAATGTAACTGCAAGTACAAACCCATGGTTCTGGTACAAGAAGTTCAAAGACATTGCACTGTTAAATGGTCAATTGTCATTAAAATGCATGTTTCAGTTTTATCTTAAATTCAGAAATTGGTCTTCAGATTTTCTAGAAAATCATGGGATTACCAAATGACAGAAAAGAGAGCGGGGTTTGTTTCCCAAATGCAATGCTCCAACCTAGTGCAGTCTATCCAATTTGAGCTGATTTTCTTACTAAATAGAGAACAAATCAGTGAGCTTTTGAATGTTTGGTTTTTTCCTGTTATATATTTTATCACAGTAGAAGTTCCTGGAGTTCTGAAAATGCAACTGATTACAAGAAGAATAGACAAAAGAAAGGAACAGTGAGTTTCAGATACATTAGATGTAACAGAATGTCTATGTGTGTGTTTAATTATAACTGCTATCTAATATGTTCTGATGAAATACAGCTAGCCCATCTTCTTCAAAATAATCCTGTGTAATCTCACTACATTCTTACTTCCCCCACTCCTATTTTACCCATTAGCTAAATATTTTTGTCGTCTTAACGTCAGCTCAAATAATTTTGTCTGTACTAAAAGCGGAAATCGTGGCTGACAGATCAGGTTTTGAATATTAGGGGAGTCAGTGGGGCACAACCTTCCTTGCCTGAGGCCCACGGTAACAGACTTTCATGCTGTTGAGACAGCGCCTTTTCAACATGCTCAGAGTTTATTGGCATGAGAAGTATTTAAATACTAGGATATGATTAAGAAAAAAGAGCACAATCCCTGCCCACTGAAAAGGGCCAATGCAAAACTATCCTGTGGCAGTTCTCCCCTCAGCGAGCTGTCATGGGATGGCCTGACACCAGGCTTGTTGGATGTCAGCCAGCAGAGCATGAGCAACAAACTTACGTGGACCAAAGTGAGGAAAAAAGGAGAGGCTGGATGTCTGTCTTACATCTAGCAAGTGCTCAGGTGCAGTAATGAGTGCTGTGACAATGACAGCATTCATTGTCACAGCTGGGACATGTGCTGTCATCCCAACAGCACAGCCAACTATCTGCAGCCTTCTCCAAGGGGTTACAAGTGTGACACAGGTGCTATAGAAAATACATATGGAAGATATGTAGAGCATTAAATATTCATTGGTTTTGAAAAGAAATTCATGTACAGTTTAGGATTTAAATATTTAGGCAGTCCTGCTTGTTTCTTTCACCCGTCCCTATTTTCTAAAAAAAGACAAGCATTTCTCTAAAGACATATATCTTATTATAAAATCATGTCCTACAATTTCAAGTAAATACTTAATACCTTCAACCCAACTGACAAGTTAATTGCAATCTTCTCTTTTTATTGTCCAAAATATATTCTTATCCATCAAGAGTAAGAATTTGCAGTATTATCCATCTGTCATTTATCTGAAGACTGAACAAGAGGCATTTCATTACCTTTCTCCTGATTTCAACCAGTTCTTCTTTGGAGAGCAAGCTCAAAGTGAAACATACCCTTATGAATTGGTACGTTCAAAGTATGTGGCCATAAAACAAGTCAGCTCTTTTCCTGTGAGATCATTTTGTATCCTCTTTTTGGTAACAGATTGCACTGCTTGCCAATGACTACTACAACTATTGTCAAGTTATCTTAGAAATGGTGAGAGAGACCAAGCTTGACAAGGTATGCCTCTTCTTTAATAACATTTACTCTGACAACAGCAAACAACTGTAAGGGTAAAATTGTGTCTGTGTAGCTTATTTACTTGATGGTTTGAGCTAAGGTAGATGATTTATGGACAAAAGGAGCATTCAGTCAAGTTACTTTAAAATTCTGAATTAACACAATATGCTCCAAGAATCTGAGTTTGTAAGCATATCCTGAGCCCTCCTGACACATCAGTAAGTCTGAGCTGAGCACATAAAACATAGCCATGGACACATATCTTTAATTACATCCTCATATCCAGAGCACAATTCTTTCTTTCCTCTTTTGTACTCTGCCTGGTGAGGTTCACCTTGCTGCCACTTCCCACAGAACGCTTCCACTTACACTGGAGCCCAGCCAGGATGGGTCCAGGCAAAGAGCCCATCCCCAAGGTCATTCCTTTGCTTCTGTGCATGTGTGTTGTCTTACTGAATTACACTTTACATTCCACGAGTGTAAAATCAGTGAAAATTCATAAAGGGCTTTGTGTGACAGGTGGAAGACTATATCATGTCATTCTGGACGTCTCTGCAGGCTGAAAGAATGGAACTGATGTGCTTGCCAGATGTGTGCCAGCTGTTAAAAAGCTATGATAGGTATCTATTCAAGGTACTGTACACACATTTGCTTGTTGTAACTATGCTATTACATGTTTGTGTCTTTTGGTAGTTCTAAGGAGAAGGGCCCTCTCTTTCTTGTTTGCTGTACAATGGGAGTTTATTCCTCAACTCTATATTTTGGCTTCTTCTGAGACAGCCCAGTATGGGTTTTGAAAGGAACCAGTGGAATTTCAGATAGCTTCCATTTTGCTCCTATGTATTAATTTGAAAGTTCCTAATATCAATGGAGTGTGCTGTTATAAATGTGGTCTGTGGTTCTGGCATGAGATTATGTGACTGAAATTTCAACTGATAATGGTTTTCCAGATTATGAGAGTCACTTTTCCCTTGAGAACACTACTGCATTTCTCAGTGACCTTCCACATAGAAATATGCAGTTTTCTGATAAAAATAATTTGCTTCTTATTTCCAGCAGGTCGTTAAGTATTGTCTAGAAATTAATTCAGGAAGCAACATTTACTCTTAGGATCTTTTTCCTTCTGCGAAAAAAGGTAGCTTAGCTCTTGCTTAATTGTAAGAAAAAAATGAGCTTCTTTACACTTACATTTAAACTATCAATATAATTTCATTTCATGCTGCTGTAAATATCTGTGGTACACCAGTCACGTGCAGCAGCATGAATTTGTATTCTAGGAATTGGAGAACATCCTGCTTCCTGATTTCCTGGACGAGGTGCCTGCACAACACATAGACTCAATCCGATCATTCAGTGAAAATGTTAAATGTTGGATGCTTATTCCTTTGGGAGGTTTTCCATTACTGCTTCAAACATCCAAATCTAATGGTAGGTTTGAGTAAGAGAGATATTTTCCAAAATAATATTTGGTTAAACTGCAGAGAAGATTGTATTACAAAACTCTTAAATTATTTAAAAAAAATTTTTAGCTGATGTAATGTTGATAGTAGCAACTACTAGAGTTAGTTGGGATACAGTTAAAAATAAACGGTCTTAGATAATGTGTGAGAACAAATTTAAGCCAAAAGTATTCCCAATTAATGGTAAATTGAATTGAACTTAAATCTTCTTACAGATCTGTCTCTTGCCATGATTGCTTTGGCTGTGTAGATGACCAATAATATGCAGCATGCCCTCTGAAACTCAGATATTATTCTCTCTTCCTCTTACAAGTGGCTTTACGCTGATAAATTAATTAATGGCTGTAGCACAGGCCAATATAGAAGGAAAAAAACCATAGTTCCATAGGGAAAATATAACTGACATTAGAGGACGATTGGAAAAAATCTGTACTCTACAAAGCTATGTGTGTATGTGTGTGTTTGTAAATGTACACACGCGCGTTTATTTATACCTTTAATGCTGAAGATTCCGACTAAAACCTCATGTTGCTCAGTTGCTCATTGAGTGAAGACCAATTCTGCAGCAGCAAAACAGAGCTCCTGTGTAGGCAAAAGATTTTATTAGGATTCATATGCTCAATACCACAGACAGACTTAATTTTGGTGTTTCTTACATTTGAATGCTTGACAGAGCAAACGTAGTAGTGTGTTTTGAGCATGTGCATGCATAGAAGTATATGTAATTAATCAGCTGTGACTCTATGTATATACATCCTGGTCTTTCTGGTTTGTACAAACATCACAGAAACAGAAATTTTCACTTGAAAATCGTTGTCTGTCTACAGAAGTTGCTTTATATTCAGTTTTCCTGCAACTGAGAAGCAGTTATTTATTTTATTCTGAAGCAGGGTATTCTTGGACCATGCTTTTCATAATTACATATAACACATTATAAACAGGAGAAAAGTAGAGCAAAAGAAACCAACTCCTATTAACAGTGCTGAAGAATTATAGATGCATAAAGGTGGAAATGTAAACTGTCTAAACAAAATACAGCAGGTTTAGATTTAACGTTGCTTTCATTCACCTGAAACCATACAATTAAAAGAGCATTAGTCTTAATTAGGAAGTATTAAATGTAAGAAAATATTGAAAGTCTTCTTCCTGTGCATCATGGATTAATAGATTCACAGTGAAGGAGAAGTGGTGAGCTGGGCAGCTTCTTGCAAGCTTTGAATGCAAGGGTGCCCAGCCCATCCCATAATGCTGGCTCCGTGCCCCTGCTGTGCCCTCCATTACCCTCCAAATCTCCCCGAGGGAACTACTTTCAAACTTAAAAGATCTGTCTTCATTTATGTATTTTAGACTGTAAAATATTAATGATGTGGAACACCTGCTTCTTCTTCTTTAACAGAAGCTGAAGAGTTTGTAAAAAGGCTCAGGAGACAGACAGACCTTTGCAACATGGTCAAGGTATGTTCCAGAATTCGTGGGAAAAAAAGCTGGGAATCTCATTCCTGCCAGCAGTTTGCACTGTTTTTGAAATGCTCCATTGTAGGACAAGAGCAGCAGCATGGATGTGCTTAACCGTACACTGACCATGCCCATCTCTTCCCACACTGTTAAGTATGCTGAGGGGACATTTTCCTCCCTCTGGATTCTTCTGAAAGCATCTGATATGTGGCTGATGGTACCGCACGGAGAGGAGAACACAGTAGTTGGAAGGGTCAGATGACAGTTTCCAGTATCTTTGCCCATCCATGCCAAAGTCAGTCAAGAGCACATGCTGGAGCATTCCCTCCATCGTTGTCCTTGGATGCTTCTGAATCCTTGGGTTTTGAGGTGGTCTGGGCTACAGCAGAAAAAGGAAGGTCACAAATAGGGAAGAAAGGAAAAGAGAACAGGAGGTATATTCTGTCCTTCAAACATGTACAAGATTTTCCCAACATGCCACCTGATTTCAATTGTTACTCAGATGGAAGAAGGGAAGCAGGGAGAAAACAAAGGAGGGAGGGAGGGAAGGACAGGAGGAACTGAAGCTTCTTGGACTACTAAACGTAGCTTTTCTTTATGGGAAAACTTCATCACCAGCAGCGTACAAAACACACCCCTCCTATTACTTTAAAAAGAAAAAATGAGGTTTTTTTAAAAAAAAAACCACAAACATTCATAAGGATGTACAGGTGTCTACCCAAGAAAAAAGCTGATATCCATGAAGTGCTGAATGCTCACAGTTTCCATTTACTGCAGCAGCCCTTGAAGACACTAATACCTGAAAAGCTCAGATTTATGTGCTTCTAAGCAGAGCTTCTCATGCGTTGAAGAGCATGATCCAGCAAGATCATGAGTGTCACCTATTCCCAGACATTTGCACTTGGTTTGCATACTCGGACTTCAAATCATCCTTCTTGTGTTCAAGCCGTGATGTCAAAGGCCTGATTGTAGCTTTTTGAGTCTTTCCTTCCAGTTCTTAATGTGTGGAAAAGCTGCAGAGAGTCAAAATTGGATTTACACCCTCAAGATTTAGGGCAAGAGAATTGCAGCACTTGGGGGAAATTCTCTAGAAGAAGCCTCTGGGTGCACTACATCCCTTTTATACTGTTTAACCCACACAAATAGAACACAGCAGACCTGACAATCAGGGTTGAACTTATGCTTATAGCTCTCACAAGTAAATTATGTTCGTACCTTCTGTAGAGCCTCTTCAAAATACAAGGGAAGAGCAAAAGAGTTTCACTGTACTTGACATTTTGGGGTAGTGAGTTCCAAGGTTTAATTATTTGTTCTATCTTTCTTTTATTATTTTAAAATTTCTATGCTTCCTGCAATTCTTCCCACAAACCTCCATCACATTCTTCCTCTGTTATTTTTCTCTGAAGGTGAAGTTTATCTCCTCTTCTCACACAGGAGTAATTTGATATTTCTAATCAATCTTCTCAGTTTTCTGTCTAAAATGCATCAGGAATTTCTACTAGAGACTGATGGTCAGAGCAGGCAAGAGTGCTCCTGATGAGAAGTGCTACAGAGGCACTGTGCAGCTGCAGCCTCTGACCAGTGTAACCACACCATCCCTTGTAGAGTACTTCACAATAATTTAGCCATCTGGTAAGAAAGTAGGAACAATTTTGGTAGGGTCAGCATTCAAAAGAAAAAAAAAGTAACTTTCCCACCATGTGTAGATAAAGCAGGCTGACAGCTGCTACTACCTGGACATGCAGAAATAATTAGAGCATAAAAAGGTGCAAATTCCCTGCGAGAAAAGAATGTGAATATGATGCTTGTCATTTCCTGTGGCTGATTCCTGCTCTGGTAAGCTGGATTTGAGTGTTGAGAGGGCTGGCTCTCAGTCATTTTAGAGAATCATGTTTAGTATGGTGAAATCCAATGGGTAAAGGGACCAGTCTAGTGTTGGGGCATGGAGTCAGGTACTAGCAGCCTACTGAATATGCTGCCCTGGTAGTTCCCAGGCTTTGGGCTGTGTATTCTTGTTGCAGGCTCTTTTTATGTCACTGGAAACACCAAATAAGAAGAATGCCTTTGTCTTTAACTTAGACGAAGGAGATTGCTGAGTGAGAATTAGATTTGGTTTGGTATTTCAAAACAGTTAGCAGAGAGATGAAAAATAGCTATATTGGTAATTTTTGCAAAGAAATGGTCAGCTGCATTTGTTGCTGCTTGTGGGGTCATGTTAAGCACCTGGTGAATGAGATTTGTTAAAAAATTTATGAATCCTGAAGTTTTTCAAAATTTTAGAAAACCTACTTTTCCTCTGAAAAGCCCAACTGGACAAGGATTATTCACAGAAAAGCCCAAAGTCCGAAAAAGGCTTTAGGATCTTACTGATTTCAGTATGGAAATGAGAGACTAAATGTATTTGTTAACAAAATTTAATGGATTCAGGTTTTGTTTCCTTGACTGTTTTCATCATTTCATCAAGAATCTTAAGGAATATTGTGTGATATTAGCAACTAATTTTAAAAAGTGAAGAGACGATGATAAATACTAGTCTGAAAATTGTTTGCAATAGCTATGTGAGTAATACTTTTTGGGACAAATATGAAGACATTCATTCACTAATGACTCATAAGCAGATAAATGGGATAAAATAGCAACTAATATTGTTTTAACTAATACCATATTTCTAATGTTAATTTTACTCTCTCGAAGGTTTTAGCAACTTGATAAAACTTGCCTTTGAATTAAATTGCAACATGAATTAAGGACAGATAACATTGAGGGAAAGCCATCCCTGTTATACCATTCCATGCTTTGGACAAAATACCATTATTTAGTGTAATTATAATAACTCTAGGCAAAGCCAATTGCCCAGGCAATTGCCCAGATAATTCAAGTATGTTAACCTCGTCTGCTCCATCACAGACGACATAGAGCGTCATTGAAAAGAATGTCTCCCAGAACAAAAACTCTCTTGAAGACAACTTCAGATTTATCTCCTTTGATCCTATACCCCCCCCCAACATCCAGTTTGGAGACTGGTCATATGAAGTCTTGTACTGAATAAGGGAAGCTTTCCTTTTTCAATTCCCTTATTTGGCTGAGTTAAGGGTTTGAGAAAATGAAAGGCATTAACTGTTTTTTTATTCTCTACAGACAGTGAGGGCACTCTTGAAAAACAACAGCACAGTCACTGTTCTGAGATCAGGCTTGCATGCCATCTTCAATGAGAAATCTCTGGATGTGACTAAAGACCTCTTTCAAGAGAAGTTTAGGAATCCAAAGAAGCGGCAGAAAAACATACAATTAAAATGTAATTAATTTCTGCTATTTATTGTCTTTTCTCTTAAACACTTGCTTGTCATTGTTAAAGGTCCAGCATTTCCTCTTGTTTATTTATGACATCTGCCCTACTGGGAATCACTGTCTTCCTGTAACCTGAAGGGCTAGAAAAGAGCCAATAAAATTGAGACTGGAGCATGGGATATTATCCTCCTAACTTTAAAGGTTAAGAATTAAAGGCTTTTGGTTCTGACTTTCTTAAAGCTTTTTGTGACATCAGGAGTGGGGTCTGTGTTACTGAATTATGTATCTCCTAGAAGAAGGTTGACAAGGGATATTTTTTTATTGTTTCTTTTGACAGAAAAGATGTTTTCAATCATTGCATTTTCCTGTTTTTAGTTGAAGCACACAAAATCATTTATTGTGGCTGGATTTTAAAACACCGTATGCTGAACTGGACAAAACCTTTTAGTGTTCGTGTCCTTTTGCTGTATTGCGACCTGTGGGATCAATGTTGTGCTGTAAACAGCAAAATACACAGTTTGTATGCAGCCGTGACATAATGCATTTGACACCCTAATGAAAAGGAATAGAAAAATAATGGCAACATAATTTTTAGATTAATGGTCTGCCATTTAAAATATTAGCAAGAGATGGGCAAGTTGGACTAGGCTGTGCACAGAACTAACAGGGGGAGCCTCAGCTCTTTCTTCCAGGTCCATCATCAACTCCTGCACTGACAAGGGATTTGTCACACACTTTCTGTGACTGCTTTCAGTAGGAGTAATAACTTGCCTGCTTCACAGAACCATCAGGGGAACCATTTCAATAATATGTGTACATACTAAAACCAAAACCACTGCATAGAACACTTTTTACATTTTTCCGTTGTATTATCAATGTTCTTAGTCTTTTCGAGGTGGATTTGTTGCATTCTCTGTTTTCATTGCTTTTCCAAACTGTCATTTATAATAAGAAAGGTTTCACAGAATTTATCCATATGCTTTTTTGAAGGAAGATGTTTCAATTAGAAGGGTATAAATTCAGGGAGGTGTAATTTACCTTTTGGCATTGGGTGGTAGTTGCCAGACTTTTGCAGGAACAATTGCACTGATATGTAGCAACATTATCCATATTTCTGTTGGTCTACAGAATATTCTTCATTTTCTGTTATTGTTTTAAAATTTTTTTTCCCTTCAACAAACAGACCAAGGTTATTTTTTTTTCCTCAACCACATAAAATCTCAGATAAGTAAGTTAGCATTGCCTATAACCAAATTTCAGCTTTTTCATTGGAACTGCTTTTTCTTGCCACCTTTGCCATCATGATTAGGTCAGCCCAGTCACACTGGAAATGGACATAAACATGAATTCTGACTGATTTCAAAGTAGGGTACTATTCCTCACTAAAGAAATGGTATATTAATCAAAATGCTAGAAGCAGATGTCTTAATCTATTTTAAGGTAAAGATAAAAAAAAAAAAAAGCTTAAAATTGCAGAAAAAAACCCAAAAGGCAAACCAATCAATTCAAGTAATGATCTCCCTTCTGTATTTCACAGGTTTGAAAAACTTCATTTCTTCACTCACATCTTCCACAGATATTCGGGATCTCCTGAGCTGTTTGTCTTCAGATCTCCAGACTTTTGTTATTAAGGTATAAAATTAATCATTTCTGAATACAAAGACCGATCACATCACTTATCCTGATACATCCTGACTGTCACTAGTCTGCAGGAGCTACATTGCACACTAGCAACCTGACCAGACTGCAGATTTGCATAAATACAATTTATGCATGCTGTGGAAAAAGGGAGAATTAATTGGCATACAAAAATTCCATCTGTGCAAACAACTACAAGCATATTTCTGTGCATAGATCCACTCAAGTGGTTTCAGTATCTGCTCTCATTTCATAGGCACATTATCACAGCCCCTGATAAACCAAAATTCCTAAGTAATATGTTGATATAAATGAAGAGAGCACTTCATGGCTCCTTACATCCTCAATTCACCAAACTTGACTTTTAGCAAGTACCAAGAATTTCTACTACGAAGTCTCTAGCTCTTGTGAAAGATTCAAGTATGACCATCCTCACACATGCACCTTTCAATAGATTACCAACTCTACCGCCCCTCTACCTTCACTGATTCACAGTTTGTGTCACCGTGTTGGTACTGCTGCATTTGGTTGGTTGCCACAACAATTAACTTGGGTTTGGGTGGTACTTAGAGTTTGGGGTTTTTTTCTCCTTTCTGAAGAAGCAGAGTAAACTCTATCTACTTGTCTTAATTATTTACTCTTATTTTTTTCTTTTTAAATGAAGAATAGTACTTTACAATTCTATGATGCCTTCATCTCATATAACCCCCAGCTATCTCATGGATGGTATAGAGGAGATAGAGCGGGACTTTCCCTGGGAGTCAACAGTTATAGGGCATAAGGCAGTAGACACTAGTTACAGCAAAGAAAATTTCCAATAGATACAAAGAAAAAAAATTACCATTAGAGTAGTTATGCATAGGAAGAGGTTACCTAGAAAGGCTGTGGAATCTTTATCCAGAAGATATTCAGCACTTGGTTGGACAAGGCCTGAACTAAGCTGGCCATGCTTTGGACAAGAGATCAGAATAGATAATATCCAAAGATCTCTTTCAACCTAAGATATTTTAGGATTCTAATAGAAAAAAAGCTTGTTGCTTTTTTCACCTTTGTATGTGGTTTGCACAGGGAAATATTGTCTGCCACACAATATGGAATTCTTTTAACCAACTTTATCATAAACCAATTTTTTTCTTTGTCTGCAGCCAAGCAAGAGTAAAGAGGCATTTAAAGAGCAGGCATCAGATTTCATGTTGAAATGGAACCTCCTACTGAGCAATGTAGGCAAGATTCTGACCATCAACAGGACAGACAGTTTTGGTAAAAAGGATCTTTGTGACTCTAATTTGATATGCCCCATTTTGATCTGAGATGGCAGAGGCAACAGATCCAAAAGAACCTAAAGCAGCCAACGAGAGCTGGTGATGTAGTGACAGGACAACAGGGAATGGCTTTAAACTGAAAAAGAGCATGTATAGATTGGATATTCTGAAGAAATTCTTTGCTATGATGGTGGTGAGGCACTGGAACAGGTCGCCCAGAGAACCTGTAGATGCCCCATCCTTGGAAATGTTTAAGGCCGGGTTGGATGGGGCCTTGAGCAACCTTTGGAAGGTGTATGGCAGGGGGTTGGCACTAGATGGTCTTTAAGGTCCCTTCCAACACAAACCATTCTGTGTTTCTGTGATTCTATGACTTTAACTGACATAAATTCATGCAACATTTAATAGAGTCATCCCTTCTTCCTACTCCTTTCCTTCTATCACCATTCTCCTGATGACGTGGCTAGAAAGGTCAGGGAAATTAAATTATTCGTTTTTGACCAAACCAGTTCCCTGAGCAAAACGCTAGGATGAGCAGGAGCGAGGAGAGTAGGAGCACGCAGCTGTAGATGGCAGGAAAGCCAGGACTCCCTCTTTTGGCAGAAGTTGTAGCTTGTCTGTGGGGAAACAGGGAACAGCAGCCTGAGGTGAGAGCTTCTGCTTTTCCTCCTACGAGAGCTGCACACCACAGCAGAATGGTTTGATGGAGATCTGGGGCCACATATATTCCAAACCATAAACATTCCAGACCTCTCAAGTGATAGCTCCAAGGCCTCCAGATTCTTTCTGTGTAATACGGCCAGAGAAGAGCCACTGCAATAACTAGTTGCCAAAAAGGCAGTTAGCTCCTCTAGAGATATATGCTCCTTTTCCTTATGGCTTACACTGACCTAAGTGCTTGCCTAGCCAGCAGTAAACCTGTCGAAGGTATTAAACTAACTGAAAAATAAGTCGCTTCTTTAGCTGGGTTAGTTTTCTCTCCATTCTAGGGCTCTGAGCTGTCAAACATCAAATCCATCAAATCCTTGCACACCAGTGCAAGGATGGAGAAGGAAAGGAACTGTGCAGTTGTGTTCCCTCACGAGGCTTGAAGTGATACAAACACACCTTAAACCAGTCCAGTCTCTACCCTAACTGCCTTTCTCTTCACTTGTAACACCTTGCAGAAGTGCAATTTCTGCAGAAATATACTGTCTCCTGTGAGTTGCATCTAATCCCAAACTGTATGAAATGCCGTTTAGATTTTCAAAGGAGCACCTTCATATTTTTAACTCTTCTACTGGATGCAGCTTCATACAAATAGCCAAAGAAAACCTCATTATCTTCTTTGAAATGCCCCTTCAAAACCGTACTTTCATATGTTTGCTATAAATACATAACAAAGGGGTATATTGCCTTTTGTGTTCTTGAGTATTCTTATCCCATTAATGCCTGTGCTTGTGCATGTATGAACACACCTTTCTTCTTCATCAAGCTGCTACCTTTTGCCTTCTATTTACTTTGTAAACTGTCTGGAGCGGGATCAGAGTTTTGTTCTGTGTCTGCAGGGAACACAGCGTGGTAGGGTCCCTTCTCCATCACCTGCTGCGTCACAGTAATAGTAAAATAATTAGTCCTTTCTCTGCAGAGGAGTTCTGCACAAAACTCTCCAATGTTACATCCAATATTTTTGGCAATGAATAAATAGAGAATGGATTCCAAGAACTGTACTGGAAGCAAAATGTTTATTGAAATCCCCCATGATAATGAAATCCTTTTCCCACTTTCCATCACAAGAAGAGTTTAAGGAATTGCCTCCCTGTTCTGCGGTTGTGTTGATGGATGGGATACAATGGATGGAGCATATCTCTTGGTCTGCTGAGACTTCATTAAACTAATTACAATTAAATTTTCACCCAATTTATGACATTTTTCCTACTATACTTCAATAACACTAAAACTGAATTTATTCTCAAATATGACAGTTAAAAATATTTTTTAATATTTTGCTGTGATGCTTCGATAATTTGATCATTATTATCTTCTTTCTTTACTCTTAAGATGTTGGGTTATTTGATCTATCAATGTCCCTTTTTTTGCATGTTTCTATTCCTTTAGGATACTGAATTTTAGCAGACAGGCTGAAGCATTGCTGTTAACAAGCCATCTGGTGTAAAAGTTCTGTACTCGGGATCATTGCTTTCCAGAAATTTCTTAAATCTCAGCATTTCTTCAAAATATGAACTATGTAGCATCCACACACAGGAAACACAATTATGTAGGGAAATGTGTGTCATGTTAATGCAGTGTTTCTGCCCCCAAAATAAACTAAATACCAGTAACCAAAATTAATCTGACTTGATCTCTTGCCTTCTAGCTTGCCACATCCAGCACACATAATAGACTGGTATACTTAACCTCTGAATTTAGGACTGATTTTTACCCTTTTCCAGCCCAGCCTCCATCTGAGTGATGCCCAAGTGAGGTTGGAGGAACCCTGCAGTTACCCCTGCTGTAAGGCAGCAGGGAGCAAGTGTGTTACAACAGTGAGGGCTAATGGGACCTCTACAGCTCCTTCAGCTCCGTCTCCTTTCCGGAAAATGTGCCTCTACATATCTCCCTCACAGAGTTTCATGTCAGCTCACACCTCTGTTTCCTTACTGGTCTACCTTCCAAGGCATTCAGGGATGCATTGTCAAGCCATGGGGACTGAGCAGTGAGCTGTGCATTCCTCTTCTGCAAGCAAGTTGCTTCAACCTAGTCCCTGTTGAGAACTGTGTTTCTCTGTATTATCCCAAGGGACAACTGGAGTGGTAGCTTTGGTTTCATGCTTACTCTTAGAGCATATATTGAAAACACCTGTAAGACTGTTAGAAACACTGTTGGACTACTAGTAACAAATCTATATATTTTCAACTCCATCTATAAAAATCCCTTTCCTTGCTCCACAGGTAAACAAGTACTTCCCCCTACTTTCCTATAGTTTAAAGATCCTCAAGAGGATGAACAGCAGAAGCAGCAACTTCTCACACATATATAACATCAAAAGAGAGTATTTTTCATTTTTAAAGCTCTGTAAACTGTGGTCATTCGTATAAATTGTGATATCTCCTTGTTGATGTACATATAAACTGGTTTGTGGGATGCAGAGATTATAAATTGCTCAGTGAATTCCCATGCAGATTTATGGTGTGGAAGAAGATCTACTTTTTACTGTAAGGGCTTTCAACCAAAGTATGATTCAAAAGTCAGTGAGTCTCTCTTGGCTTCTATCAGTTATGGTCCAAGCTGCAAGGTGGGCCATTTAATGTCATAGATACAACACATACAGACGTCTGTAGGAGGTTTTGCTTGGGAAGAGGTGGAATGATTTACCTGTCTGAGGGGAGAATGGGGATAATATGTAGTTATTGATAAGCCTTGTAGTAGAAGTGAATGTGGGGGAAGAACTTGAACAGGAAAGTGAATGAACACAACTTTCCTCTCTAGTTAAATAAGGGAAAAAAAAATTTGTTTATGTTTAAAAGTTGCGTTGGTGCCTACTTTTCTGGGCTATTTGGATGTACATAATTTAGTAGGTACTGTCTGATGAGTGCTGGTCCATTACTTTGTCTAGCCTATTACTACAATGAAGTCCTTCCAAAAAATAACACATTGTAAAGATAAGCAAATGAAGAGGTTGTGATAATTATCTTTGTTTTTCTTTAAACCTAGGATCCTGGCTTTTGTTGAATATGCTACTTGTTGATTTTGCGGCTCACATTTTCCAGTCCTATATAGAAGAGGAGAAGGAAGAGGGAAATTCCTTGGTTGCAAGGCAAAATGAGGTCCCTCTTCTGTGTATTTATGAGCCCAGCCATCTCTCAGCTTGTTTTGCAGAGGAAGAACCTCAAGCTAATGCTCAACAGACAGCTCTTGTGATGCAGAACCAGAATAACTTCGGATTAAGCAATGTTTTCCAGAGTTCTGAGTTGTTTGGTGAGCACCTCCACTGTCAGCAAGGTGAAATTAACATTAACTTAAAAGAAAATGGTGGGAAAAAAAGTTATAAATTAGGACCAGTTGGAAGATGTATGGCTGATTGGGGTTTTTTATGCATGTAAAGTACAACTAACTAAATCCAGGTTTGCATGGAGCTGTGTCCAATGTCACTGAAACCTCAAGCCACAAAGCATCGTCTACATCCTGCCCCCACCCCATGATCCTATCAAGGGATTGTAATCTCAACATCACCCACCTCCCCAGCACCACAGGTTCCTGATTCTTTCCTTAGGTTTCCAGCAGACCTCTGGAGCTCCTTCTGATTCCTCAAGTGTTGTCTAAGGAAGAGCAGTGCTGTTCTGGTGGGCTGCAAGCAGGCCATCTGCTAGCTGACAAACAGACTGCATGTATTCATTGATCAAAAAAGAGAGGGCATGGTGTGGTCTTTCCTCACTGTTGGAAGCGCTGAGAGGCTCTCTTCCCTCCACTTATCTGTTACTTTTATCAAAATATATGAAATATCTTCAGAAATAGGAAATCCTCGAGACTTCTCTGCTCCACCAGCTTTTCTTGCAGTCAGTCCACTTCTCCAAACTTACTAGCATAAGGTGTGACATGCAGGTAGAAAACGAGATAGACTCTAAGTCTTCTAGAACACAAGGCTAAAATACAAGAACACACGGGGACATGGATCAAGCCTCTGTGGTTAATGCAAGTGATGAATTAGACATTCAGCTGTTTTCATATTTCTCTTCCATGCAGTAAGAGCACTTGTCTTATATCTCAGAGTACATGGTGTTTTCCATAAAACTGTGAAAGACAAATGTTAAAGGCACCAAGACTCACAGAGAAAAATTATATTTTGGGGGTGACACTACTATAGTTATTTTACTCCCAAGAGGTATTCAGTTTCCATACACTTCCACAGGAGTGGAAATTGACTGTTTTAAAAACATGTTTATTAGTTATAAAGACGTTTAGGGGACCCTAATTTTTTTTTCTAATGTAGTTCAGCAAAGAAAATTGGAGGGGAGAAAGCAGGCACACAGGGGGCAAACCAAGAATGATTTGTACATGCAATGGCCATGTTTGACAGATTTTGTTATTTTTCAAATGTGGAATATTGACCCATCCTGCCATACCACCTTTATGTCAAAACGTAAACTGCGCTGGCTGCTGATAATTTGCAGGAGACCTCTAATCACTGATGGTCAGAAACAAGGAAATAAACCTCTAGAAATTTTATTCAATATCTGCCCATTTCCTGTGCTCCTCACTGTGCTGCCTTTTGTATGGCCTATGCCCATTGCAATGGTTTCTGCAGGGGTCATCAGACAAGGACTTGGTCTGTGTAAGTGATGCGCTTATAAATGTGCCTATCAGTTTTGCATTTTTTGTACCTGATCGCAAGAACAGAGCAAGGCTGATTAGAGTGAGGGATGAGGAATCACCCCTTTCAGAATAACAGGGAAAGGGTGTAAAATGTGAAAGGAGAAGTATGAGGACTTAAGGTGTGGAGGAGAGAAGGACACAGCAAATGGTTGAGAAAGTGTAGAAGTTCAGAGATTAAAGAATCCAACAGATGGTGGGTTCTACCAGTCTATGTGCAAGATTCTGACAACTGGGATGAAAAGGAGATTCTAGTAAGCGCCTGTTAAGTTGTGGTTCAAGTGCTTACAGTTTGTGATGGGAGTTGAAAAACTTGAATCTGCAGCTCAAAAGGGCTTCAGGAGCTGTGAGAGAGTGAGTGAGCACTTCTGCCCACTCATCTTCTTCAGATGGGTGGTAGCTCCCACCTCAACCATTGCAGATTCTTTCTTTTGTATATCAACACTGATGACACAGGTTTCTGAAAAACACAGTTGCCAAAAGCATCTCTATCACTCACTGCTTTGTTTGTATTGTCATCTCTGTAGATCCTCTGGCAAGATTCCCACTGCACAAGGATTTTTGTTCTGTGACTTTTGACCACCAAAAATCATCATCATGCTTCCAAGGAGCCATCTGTCCCTGCTCTTGACTAATCCCCTTTTGGCCACAGCCCATTCTGTTGGGTATCTAAACCCTCAGCAGCCATAGCAGCATCCACCAGCCACACTGCTGTTTCCTGGACCACATTTCTGCTGCCTGACATATTGCTCAGGTTTATTTCATAATTTTTGCTTTTAATTCCTTCACCTCAGGCAGGCTTGGCAGCTTTCTGCAACCCAGTGCCTTTCATCAGTTCCCATTCTCCACTCCATCCATTGCCAGCACCACCCAACCTCCATAGCTTTTTAATCTTGTCCCACAAGGCATTTCTATGCCTTCTCTACAGCCTGTTATGCTGTGGAAAAAAAATCTGTTCATTGCACCTCCACACTCAGCTCTTTGAAATTAGTGCTAACCACTCAGTCTTGCTATGAAACCCTGGAAAAATATGAGGGAGGACTGGTAAAAGAAATCAGAAAAGAAATCTCCCAACTTTACCCTGACAGCAGCAGCACCAATATGTGTGGCTTAGCAGATCCCTTCGTGATCTTTTAGTTGTCACCTTCATTCTTCCTCTTCCTTCCCCATCTGTTTCTGGTCTTCCATTCCGAGTTGATGCTGAATATAAATTAGACTTCTCAGCAGAGAGACCATTTTTTTTCCATTTATTTTGAACAGTGCAGTACATTCATGAATGTTATCTTTAAATATATCTTAAATAGTTAATACATAGAGTCAATAAATAGAGTTAATACTCTTGAAGACAGAATACATTCTGAATTGGCGGGATCTCCCAAAGAAAACATTAGTTTTATACAAAAAAATATAGAGGGCAAGGAGTGAGACAGTAGAAGATTTGTATACACCGGCTTAGCGGGGAAGTGTGGCAGATAAAATGCTATAGAGCCAAACACACATAGTATGAACTCAGAATCAATGAAACTGGTGGCAGTAACAGAGATGCTCTGAACAAGCTGTAATCTATTAAAGTGCAGCTCAGAGAGCATTGGCCAGATCTTTATTCCCTATCATGGAGCTTGCAGTTGCTTTCTCTCAGCATGAATAGCATTTTTTCATCTAGAAAATCCATTCTAGGCTTCTGCTTTTTGTTCACTTGTTACCAAATTAAAATCCTATTAAACTGCACACCTGCAGTGGGTTTATCTTCAGAACACTGTGCTGTAGCTTTTAATCCAATTCCACACCTTCATAACATACAATATACTGCAAATCAGGGCACGAAGAGACTGAGGATATGCTATTCCTAGCTCTGTTGGCAGAGAGCAAATCAAACACTTTGATTTGTTAAAAGGAGAGAAAAAAATAGGACACAGTTAACTACTTGACTTATAGGAATGGTAAGTGTTCATCTGAGTGGTCTGTATAAACCAGGATACAGAGATCAAGTGAAATCATTAACTAAAATGATCCAAAAATGAGAGCAAAATCATGACCCTGATTGAATTCAGTGTCAAAACTTCTGCTGATTTTAAGAAAGCCAGAATCTCAGCATGAAAAAGCAGTCCCCATCAGGAGAGAGACAGGCTGAGACTATTTGTTTTGAAAATGAAGAGAAGGGCTTACAGCTGACACACAGAGTCTGAGAAGAGTGAATGACATATTCAAAGTGGATATGCTCTTCTGTCAGACCTTTGCCATCCTACGATGATCCCCAATGTGTGCTTCCTCTTGTTGGGTTTATTTGATGTAAAATAAGGCTGGGTATCTATAAAATACCTCAGGTTCAGCAAGTCAGAACAGAGAAGGTTTTTTTGTTCAATGAAGGGAGAAACAAATGATTTACAATTCCTACAGTCAAAACATTTCCATATTTCTTTTCTAATTTTCAGCACATCCAGGTAATCTAGGAAGAGAAAATTATTATATCATGTACTAAGTTGGATCTTCAAGTTGGAAAGGAAACATTTCCTACTCAAAAAGATGAACTGATATTTCTTTGCCTCCAATAAACAGCAAATCTTCAGAGAAAACCATCCTGACTATAGCATTCTATATGCTACACCATTCTTACTTTTTGATAAAACTTTGAGAAATACTGTTTTCATTCTCTTTAACTTAAGATCTTTTTTTTTTGAAAATACTAAATGAAAAACTGGGCTAGCAATACAGTTATTTTAAGCTGTCATGTGATTTGATTTAGACTGCTTGAATAAATCTTCAGAAGATAAAGGTGAACTACTTGTGGTTTGGTTTTATGTATTTCTTGTATTTTCCTGTTGTCAGTAAAGCTGAAGACCTACCTGAGGTAATAATGGTAAATTTATCTGGGAGCTACAGCATAACTGAATGACTCTTTGTTAATGCTGCTTTGTGTCTACGGTGTTTAATTTAAAATTTATATTTACTGAATATAAAACCTAGCACTAATTCCTGTTTTAAGAAATTCCTGCTTTGTTTCCCATTTCTGCAGGATACAAGATTCAATATCTCACATATAATTCTATTAATTGAAACAAAATAGGCTTTATATAACGTTACTATTTTATTATGTTCAAAACTAGGTTGTTTGAACTTGTTCGGTAAGTAAAGTACAAGCAAAGACATTTATGAAGAGAAACCCTGGCATAAATTCATATAAAATAGTAAATACAAACGATGAGATTTATATCTTGCATGCATCAGATTGTGTGAGGAAATTCCCTGAAACACCGGGGAAATGGGGGGTTTAACTATTTTTGAAGAGCATGCTTGCAGTGAGTTGTCTGTGCCTGGTTGCTATTTCAAGAAGGGACAACTGCTTCGATATTTTAAGAAGGGACATATCCTGAGTCAGAGAAAAGCACTTCTCAGGAGCTTGGGAAGCTTTCACTCATTTTGGGCTTGGAAATCTACATTGGTTTTCCGCTTTCATCTCCCTTCTTCTGCCTCAGCTCAAGCACTGAAGCGGGAATCAATTGTCAAAAGTGTGGTATTGCAGTAGACGTCACAGGGCCATGTGCTAAAGGAAAAGGTAGTCATATATTCAATTCTGCAGAGAAGAGTAAGTGTTTGGTGACAAAATTACATTTTCTTAGGAAGTATCTTCACAATCAGAAAAATTGATTTGGGTCTTTAGGCCTATTATACCCATTTCCACTATTCTTCAGGTTTTTATGGTGAAGATGAAAAAAAAAATGGAACAGGGAGTCTAGGAAAAAATATAAGCTAAAAATACTCAGTGTTCTCCATTCCACTTTATTTATAAGAGTTTAGATTCTACATTAGATATACCTGTTCTCATTGCACAATTAAGCAGAAGTTGTAGCAGTAGACTGATCTTGGAATCTGTTCTTCACAGCTATGAAAAAGATCTGTTAAATGTACCTGAGAACTTTCTGACAGGCAAAGGCTTCTGTGAGATTCATCCCTCCCTGTCTCCTATTGAACCTGTGTTCCTTAAATAATTTGCATGAATGCAGTGGAAGTTAACAAGCGTATGTTTTAAAGAATTACAACTTTGCATTGCCACAGTGAAGGGGTCTACTGCCAAGAAAGGAACTGGACGCCCACGTGCCTTTATTAAATTGGGCTACTGATATAAACTCATATACATGCAAATCTTTGCCTAATTACAACCTCGCCTGGAAAACGTTTAATAGCAGCTCCATGTATTTGCATATCAAAACACATCCTTGCGAGCACCAGACTAATGCTGCCTGTCACCTCGGACTTCGGGTCTTGCTGTGACTTGACCCCAGTGCCCAAACGTAGCTTCCCCTGCAACAGGAGAGTTCACATGGACACTCGCCCTCGTGGATTCTCTCTTTTTTAATAAACTGAGAGGTCGCACCGCCTCCGCCCGGACAGCTCCATCCGTTTGGTTTTGTGGTGTGTGTAGAAAACTTAAAACGTGAGATACCTGCTGGACCGCGCACCTGAGCCAGGGGCTCCATCAGTCTCCCGGGTCCCCCGCAAGCGACAGGCAAAGGCAGGGTTACCCCGCAGTGAGCCCCGCGCGGGCTGGGAACAGCGAGGGGCCCCAGAGCTGCGCGCCCGGCGAGCCGCCGCCGCGGGAGGCTGTCCCGGGGGTGTCCCTGGCAGGTGCGGGCGGGAGCTCCCGCACGACGCCGGGCTGGGGGGCAGGACACCGAGGCGTGACGCGACTCGCGGGCGATGCGGGGCTCCGCGGGCACCCTGCGCCGGGGAGGGGCGGTGCGGGGCGGGCGGCGGCCGCGGGAGGGCGCGGCGGGAGCAGCGCGGGCGCTGCCGCAGAAGATGTCGGCGGGGCGGCCGTGGCCGTGGTGGCTGCTGCCGGCGCTGCTGTGGGGCGGCGCGGGGGGGTACGTGGTGATCAGCTCAGTGTCGTGGCCGCTGCCCGAGGCGGGGGCGGCGGCGGACGAGCTGCACAGCTCCTCCACCGAGGAGGCGCTGCCCGCGCTGCTGGAGGAGGCGGGCGGCCTCTGGAAGCAGAGCTACCCGGCCTCGGCGTACCGGGAGGATGCGGCGCTGGGCTCCGGGCCGGCGGCGCGGCGGCCGGGCCAGGGGGCCGCCCCCTCCAGGATGTTCTCCTACCGGCGGGAGGGCGGCGGGGCGCCGGGACGCGCCGGGACCGCCCGCTTCCTCGCCCGCCACAACACCTGGGGCTTCGTGGCGACGCGGGCCGCCCGAGGAAAGGTACGGTGCCCACGGCGCCCACGCCGCGCGTTACCCGCCGGACGAGCGCCAGCCCCCGCGGCCGCGCCGTCCCGCCGCCCGCAGCGCCCGCGCCGCGCAGGGAGCAGCGCAAACTCTGCAAGAGAAATCGTGCTCGGAGCACAGGGAGGGAGGATGCACCCTAAAAACCGCACCAGAGAGACAGCAAAACAAAGCACAATCTCTTTTAGGCCAGAAGACAGAGCTGCATCGCAGGGTTTGGAGAGGGGCTGGTTCAGGAGGGTGAGGAAAAGAAGGAGGAGAGCCGGCTGGGCTACCACGAAATCTGCCCTTCCGTCCAGCCATACCAGCTTAAAGGACGATTTCTCTGTCAGGAGCACTAAACAAATAGCTGGTCTATACCGGAGAATTGGGGTCATTACTTTTTCCAGTTTTAAAATATTTCCTTTTTTAAAATGAAACGTTGGGATAAGACACAGCATCCAGTACCACTCAGACAAAAGGAAAAAAAAAAACAAAACAGTCTTAACTTTCTGTTGAAGGCATTCACAGATTAATTAGCTTACAATTTAAAATTAAACAAATTTAGAAGCATTTAAGTCTTCAGAAAGCTTGGCTGAGTTAGTGGCAGTTTATGTTATTGTGAAATACGAAGTAACAGATTGAAAAAAGATACTGTTAAATGAATATGTACATAGACAGAAGAGGCCTATAATTCTACATCAGCTTTTGGAAATCCTATTAAACCATATGATCATAACTCTTTTGGTTTATGCTCTCACCAGAAACCCTCAGTGGAATTACAGCCATAATATAGTCTGCAGTTATCTGCCTCCAGACAGAACACAGAAGTAATACAGAAAAATCTGATTCATAATAAAATTTGAAATTTGGGGGGTGGTGTTTGCTGCTTTGAATGCTGAACTATGCTGCCTGTGATCACAATTATTTTTGAGAATACAGAGTAACATTAACCTTGCATGACAGACTATTTTAAGCAATGGGAACATGTCCTGTGATATTACTGAGAGCTTTTTTTTTTTCAAATGTAACTCTTAATAATAAACAAGTATTTTTATTTTCTAAGTTATGTAATATCATTAAAGCATTACTTTTAAGGAAAGCCAACAAAGACCATTTATAAGCACTATAAGCATTAAAATTTTAAAGGCATATAAACATTAAAAATCACAAAGCATGCTACCCAGATAACAATATCATCCAGGATTTTCTTATTAACTATTCGTATTTAATTTGATTTTGTTGCAAAAGATTTAATGTACTGACAGAGAATTTCACTGTTTAACATCTAATAGACCAGGAGGAAAAAATATCCGAAGACATGAAAAAAAGGAGTAATTAATTGAATATCTGTCATTGCTATTTATAATGTGATGAAAAGCATAGTAGGAATATACATTATTCTGAAGTATATTAATGAGTGTCACTACTGAGCAAGGACATTTTCTGCATGCATTATAACCACTGTGTGCACACAGGTCAGTGTGAGAAAATCTTTTTGAAAACTTGGCTCCTTAGTGTCCCTTCTCTGCCATGGGAGGAGGTTTTATTTGGCAGTTGAGACACAACCCCTGATCTGATGTTCCTGCCCAGGAAGCTGAGCTGATGTCCAGTTTGACTTAAAACACAATTCTAGCTAAAATGCTTATTTTTTTGTTTTTGTGAACTGATGCAATCACATTGCAAGTTAAAACCAAAAGAGGAGGCAATATTAGAGTAAAAAGCAGGCTGAATCAAGGCTAAATTAGGCTCTATATCTTTTGGGGTTTGAAGAAAGGTACCAGCAGTGGTTTAGAGTAAACATTTCCTGACATCGATGGCAGGAAAAAAGACATTCATGCACTTAAACATTTTTAATTTGGCAGTTCCTTTAAGCTTAGTGGAAGAGAAAATGTTCTCTGTAGTGCCATGGACAGGACTAAAGAGAAGAAATAGAGGAGAGATCTGTTTTCATAGAAGCATGATAGATCTAATTTAGAGGAGATAGGTCTAATTTAGAAGAAATGCTGTCTCATGATGACAACAGAAGTGGGAGCAATAGCACCGGCTGTCCTCTCTGCTAGAGCCCTTGAGGGAATCCCCCACATTGTACGACACCTATGCGCAAAGATGTAACCAGTTGCTTATTTGGATTTTGCAGATCCAAGGTATGCCCTATGGGAACTGTTTACTTCTCAGCGATGGTCCCATCAATAACAGCACTGGAATCCCTTTCTTTTACGTGACACCAAAGGATAACACTGTGACAGATCTTCTGAAGAATCCCATGGCTTCTCTGACCCTGCCAGAGGCAGATGGAAATTTCTGCAGGTAACAGTTTTATCTGCCTCCTACCAACATCAGTGAGAAAACAGACCTCAGAACAAAATGCTGGGTCCCCACCTTCAATGTCCTGCATTTATTTTTGACTCTCATGATCAGCTTCATGCTCCTTCCTAGTTTTTTTTTAATTTTTGCAGTATGTTGCCCTGGTAAAGCATAGTAGAGCAAAGCAGAGGTGTCACTGAAGTATATTGTAGCATCAACAGCTGGAGTGGCTTTCAGCTTGTGCATTAAATTCCTAAATTTTAATCTCTTCTTGGAGGTGCCTACATAAAATCTAGGTGTTCAAGATCCTATAATAGTCTATAGTGATCTAGACAATAAAATCCATAGAGTTTCAGAGGGTATCCAACTCACAGTAATGCATCTTTGCTCTGCTGAACAACTCTGGAGGCCCTGCTGAATGCCTTGACAGGGCTGCAGCTCTCTGGGTTCTGTAAGAGGATCTCAAGCTCTCAGTTCACAATTCATATGCTCAGGATTGTGACACTCAGTTTGATTTCCACCTCTTCAGAGAATATGATTGAATATTCTATCTTTGCAAGTTTTTTACACCTTTTATATCACATTCAGTAAATGACCCCTCAACTAAGGAAAGCCAGGCCTGAGGTTTACCAACCTATATCCAGTCCCAGGTTCTTCTTTCCAGAGACAGCAGTGAGTTGACTTCTTCTTAATCCTATCATAGCATCTTAGAATCACAGCATAGTTTGTGTTGGAAGAAATGTTAAGGGCCATCTAAGTCCAACCCCCCTGCCACAGACAGGGACACCTTCCACTAGACCAGGCTGCTCAAAGCCGCATCCAGCCTGGCCTTGAGCACTTCCAGGGATGGGGCATCCACAGCCCCTCTGGGCAACCTGTTCCAGGGTCTCACCACCCTCACAGCAAAGAATTTTTTCCTGACATCTAATCAAAACCTACTCTCTTTTAGTTCAAATCCATTATCCCATTGTCCTGTCACTAGATGCCCTTGTTAGAAGTCCCAGCTCTCTTGCAGGCTCCCTTTAGGTACTGGAAGTCTGCTTATAAGGTCTCCCTGGAGCCTTCTCCAGGCTGAACAACCCCAACTGCTCAGCCCATCTTTGTAGGACAGGTGCTCCAACCCTATGATCATCATCACGGCCTCCTCTGGACTCGCTCCAACAGGTCCATTTCATTCTTTGTGTATAATGAATAACTTCAGGTCCCCAAAGCTTTACATGTGTAAAATGTATGTATGTAACCTCAAAGATGATTCAATTTCCCCCTCCATTCTTGTCTCCTTGAAAAAGACATATCTCTACCATATGTTTGTTTACAGTCAATCATGTGGCAAACTTAGCTGGGTCAGCCTTGTGTGAAGTGTTATTTACAAAAGCCTCTTTACGTGACGAGGTACATGACACTGAAATTGTGTCAGACAGGACTCCGTTACCAAAGCAGGTCTTAGCTGATGTTCCAAGGAGAAAGAGAGAAAGAACTGGTAAGAACAGACTCCTTCAGAAAGAAATGGCATTAACAGTTTTTATTCCAACTTAAGGTCCTCTTTGGAGAAGGAGAGGTTTTATCTTAAGAGCAGATTTCCCCAGCTGAGGATTGCCTTGAGTATCATCCCACCTCTCAAGCCTGCTCGCTGAGAAGAACCCTGGGAGAAGCAGGGAATGGCAAATATAAAACATTACTGTTATTACACTTGTCTGTCTTCAGAATATATTGTTTTTTGGAGAGTTATATACTGGAAAAATGAAACATTTCTTAGTCCTAAGCAGTACAAGTAATTTGAGGTTGACATCCTATTCCCAAGGAATGGAAATCATGGCTTCTCTTACAATGTCAAACACCTAATAGGAAACTTCTATCACCAACATTTGTTAAGATAATTCAGTTTTGAATGCTTGAGGAGGTCAGTGAAGTAGTGAAGTTAACACTGGAATGGTTCTGCTTGTTGCTTAAATATTTCATTAAATATTTTGGATTAATCATTTAGAAAATAAATATATCTGTTCTTTCATTACAGGCTTAATGGTGTTTATTCCTGCTTTCTAAGCTTCTTCATTCAGTCTAATAGTAAACTTACTATCTAGACCAAGTGCTTAAAAATGTATTTTAAGTCCTATGTCCTACTACCCAATGCCCTATTTTCAGAGGCCCAAGACTCAGAGCAGCTTCCATTGATGATAAGTGGTACTGTTGAGCACTTCTGAAAACCATACACCCACTTAGGCACTTAAGTGTGGCCTTTGATCCCTGACTTTAAACAGCCACTCTTGAAAGTCTTTGCCTTTTATGGCTTACTAACATCACTGCCCGATTTACCTGTTTGGGAAGTGCCAATTCACCAACAAAAGAGAAATGTTGCATGATTTATAGGAATATGAAATCCATATACATCACAAACCTTTGAGGATATTTATTCAATGTCTTTTTATTTCATCACTATTAATTTTCAAACCACTACCCTTTTGATCAGTATGACAAATATTTGCTGCTGCTTGTTTTGCAGCCAGGGCAACCTGGATTCTGTCATCTGCCTCTCTAGTCCTTTCTGCAGCCTGAGACTGTACTTTCTGGTGAGAAGAGCTCTCTGGGCACCACCAAGAAGCTAAACCTGGATTTCCAAAACAGCTCAGGCCAAACTAATTACCATTTGTCACATCCCTCCTCTCCCTCCCTACCACCAGTCATGTGCTACCCTGCCCCCAATCAGTTCTGGGCTTTGCCTCAGCCTGAGCTGAAACATAAGTCTGAAGAAAATTATCCTGACAGCGAGAATAAGTTTTTCTGCCGATCCTTCTTTTCATCCTGTGGCCAGTACTGCTCCTGGCCATGCAATCCCATCCCCTCCCTCCAGCTGACCATATGGTGGGCCTATTTTAGCTCAGGAACTCAGGTTTTTTTTTTCTGGATGAGATTTCTACTGGCTTAGTAACTTGAATCAGCTCCTCAAGAGCCAGAGAAGAACAAAGGTGAGGGGAAAGGAAAAGAGAAGGTGGAGGAAAACAGGATATCCTCATTTTAGCATATAACCATACTCCAGATATTGAACTTACTACTGAATTGAGTACATAGATTCAGAGTTTGATCAGTGCTCCACGCATTATTTATTTTATTTTCACCTTCAGTTTCTTTTTCATTATTTCTGAAGTTCTCATTTGGAACAGATGTTGGTTGGCATTAGTGCAAAGGACAAGCAATACGGACAATGAAAAGTTGCGTCTTTACTTGAGCTACAGTTTTTGATTTTGATGATATGAAAATGTGAGCAAGCTTTGAAGCTATCTCACAGTAAGGAAGGGTACAGGCACTGGAGTTTACCTTTCTTCTCTTCCCTTCCCCTATAACCAGGGTCAGAAATTAATCTATGTTTTAAACTAGGAATCCATGAGTGATTTTTACATTTAAAAGTAGTAGCATCTAAAACTGCAGCCCGGCACACCACCCCACTGTTAATCCACAGAAAGGGCCTCTGCAGGCAGCATGACACTCAAGAAAACAACAAGGTTTCCTGCTGCCAGTGCTTGGGGTGACCTGTCCCCAGCTTTGGGGTGCACTTGACCTGCTGAGATAGCCAAGCTGTGCCATGCAAACAGCACACAGCATCTTCAGTGCAGAGCTTTATGTGGTGGCTCAAGTTTGGTATGGCAAAAGTCTTCTTTACTAGCACTATATGAGAGGCAAGACCTTTCACTCTGTGACACCTCAGGTCCTGTTAGTATTTAAAATGGTATCTGCGAGGTTTTCTTTACAAAGGTGAGTGTCATTCTTGTCAGACATTCTCTTCAAGTGCATCATTAATTGTTTTGGTTTCAAAATAATTATGCATAATAGCTAAATGAATAATGTTCTACGTGAGAAAGTTCATGTCCTTGCTATGCCAACAATGCATTTGTAGCTTGTTTTCATGTGGAACTTTGTTAGAATTCCATTATTAACCTACTCTGAGTTGCAAGAATGAAAATAAATGTGAAAGCTGATCGGTGCCTGTAGCCAATGCTCCTGGGAGTATTTGGCACTCTCCTGAAAAATGCGTCTGACCTATTGCACGCAAAAGAAATCTCTGGCCTTTAGAAAGAAAACATAGCTGACATTTCAATGTCTTCGTGTACCTAATGAGTTTCAAGTGGCTTGTGTACACCAATTTGATATTAAATTTATTTAGTAGCAAATTTCATTTGTTTTGTTTCAGAACAGACTCAAGTTCCAAACCTTGACAATAAATATTTTCCCTTTCAAGGAAGTGAGGAATACAGACTGGCCTTTATGGTGCTCCAGCCTCAATATTTCATCAGCTGGAGAGAAAATTTGAAAACCCTAAACTAATAAGAAAAATAACATTTAATATTGAAAGAAAGAGAGCTGCGACACATCTGACTAGGCACTAATTGCAAGACATTTTAGTATTGCAGCTACAGTCTGGATTCCTTATCCTGACCTAGAGAATGCCTCCCCAGACGGAGATTGGCTGCCCCCCTCTGAGAAGGCTCTGATGGCCAGGATAGAGACAGCATTTGTTAGCAACTACACAGCATTTTATCTGAAGGCTGATAAACGGATAATGGAGGCAAGAAAAATTAAATGGTTCAGGGCTATAAATAGACTAAGCTGGTATGTCTATGCCACTGACAAGCTGAAAAGATTGAGTCCCATTCTTTCAGCTTTCAGAGGGAACAAGACCAAGCCCTACATTAAAGAATAGAGCAGCTATTTTTCTAAACACATTTCCCAACACACAGGCTGCTCAGAGGATTCCTCTTTCCAAGTAAGCTCCTGAGTCTGCCTCACTACAGCTGCAGCCTGGAAAACACGCAATTAATTTTAAATGTGTGTCGCCTCCTTGACATAAGTTTCAGCACATTCACAGGGACACACTGCAGCTTTCTTAGAGAAGGAGCGGTTACAAGGCTGCTGTGAACTGGTTTTCATACAAGGCAAAAGCAGCAAGCTTCGGTCAGTCCACCTCTGGATTTTTCCTGCTATTACTAGTTTTCCTGCTATTAGTTTGGAGAATGGTATTTCAAATCCACACTGCTGTCTGTGAGTGATTTTCATGAATTCAGATTCCACTCCCGATTTATGATCTTCATCAGGGGTGACTCTGTCAGAGCCATTTTACCCACTATGCTCATCTTGTGCTTGAGCTAGCAGATGGGCATGATCAGGCAGATGTCTTCAGTGGATATAAGCTGGCTCCATAGGTTTCCTAAACTCCACATGGAAAATGTTTACAGGAAGTGCTGAGCCACCAAGCCATGGGAAGAGAAGAAGAAGAATTTTGTGAGTCTGGGTTCCTGCTGTGTGGTGGATTCGCAGCATGCACAAACATCCAACTTCATTCCCTGGGCAATCCTGATGGACAGTAAGCCTGCCATGGGTGGAAGACACAACTTTTGAGATGTCATGTGGCCACTCAACATATAACTACTGCTGGGTTTGTAGAGTCACTGTTGTTAATACATGGGTTAATATAACAAAGAAATTTGGTACTGTACCTTTACACAAAGAGAAATTACGCATGCACAAGACAAAGGCTGAATTCAGACAGCCATCAGTTTTTGAGATCCACCTCCTGATTCTGTGGCACAGACACATTTCTAGTTCTGGTATTTATATTGGCCCTTTTTAGTCATATGCAAATAATTATGTCAGTAGTTGTTCCTGAAAAATCTTTATTTAAAAAAATCATGAAGATACTAAATTAGGAAGTCAAACATGAAACCTACTATCATCATGACCCAATGCACACAATACTAAATTACTATTTTTCCAGTATTCTTAAATAACCAACTTCCTAAAATCCCTTTCTAGTGAAATAGTGTTTCTCTGACTCTGTGTACAGAAATAGTTGATGCTGTGATTCTTTTTTTCCCTCCATGAATGGTCTATGGTTAAACTATATAAAAGCTTCCTGTCTGAAACAGAGTTCAGCTGAAGAAACGCATTGCTATTGTCAGTGGAGACAGGCAAACAGACTGGCTTCACGTAACACATTGTAATTAAAACATTTTAGGAAGGATTATCTTACAGTAAGAGTTAAATTATTTAAAACATTAAAACACATATACTATGAACACAGGCTCGCTTAGATGAACAGCCACTGCATCAATAATCTTTAGCTCTCTTACTTGACTTCAGATTCAAAACAGAAGACCTCTTCCAAAAGCAAGGATGTTCTAACTGTCTTTGCTGGCTCCCAAACACAGCTGATAAAGAAATTCTTGTCAAAATCAGAGCAGGGCAGAACTGCCTAGCCATATCCGGTTGAAGGCCAGCAACAGCTTTTCAGATTACGAAATCGCTTTCAGTAGAGATTTTGTCTGACGTTCATGCCATGCAGATTAGCAGCACCAATACATTCTTTCGGCTTCAGAGACTCTGATAGTTAGTGGTGAACAAATGAATGAGGAGAATTACTTACTTTTCAAAATTAATCACATTTATGAATCAAAATTATATGCACTTTACAGTAATTCTCTCAGAACAGAGCATTCCCTCCCTTCCTTTCTGTAGATTTTAGGGCACAAAAATCCTATGATGCATTTTGTATATTAGGAGATAACTGCCTTTTCACCTTGTGCCCAGTTTGGGGCTATGTGAAGAGGAGCCCTGTGCAGGGTGTGACAGAGTCACCTACCTTGCATCCATGGGAGGTGACAGGGATGAGCTGTGTCAACAGCCAGTCCCCACCTCCAAATTACATGGGTTTTCACGACTGCTACCATTATAGGAGAGCTTAGACTGTGTAGAGGCAGTCATTGCCCTTATGCCACTCATGAGCTGTGTGCTTTAAAGCTGAAAAAAATGTAGGAAAACTGTTCTCTGCGTCTTTCTTCTTGGCTCTGTCTCTTCTTTTCTGCAACAGGAAAAAGCTCTCTCCCAACTTCTTTTCTCTTCAACTCTGAAGAAGTAGAGGGGTAAGAGCAGTGCTTTCTCACATGGCAGTGAGAAATGTGTTCAGGGGAGATAGGAAGGATTTGTGTATCCCCCCAGGGAGGATGGAAGGTCTCGTTTCCTCAGGGGGTGGAGGAGAAGGATGTAAGCTCCTTTGTGGGAAAAGGAGGCTGGGGAAGAAGAAAAAGAAAGGGATTCCTCTGCATAGACCCCTGCTTCCACACCCAGAGACTGGAGCAGTACTGAACCCTCCTGCCATTCTCCTTCCTTGGGAGTACCTGGCTTTCCTTCCCCAGTGCCTTCCAAACTCTTAATTTGCTTTTACTATTGATCTGTGTCAGATCAGTGTCACCTCACTAATGGATTGCAGAGGCTGAGAATGAAGATATACTCAGGGATACTTTTGGTGAAAAACCAGGAGACAGAGCATCATCAGTCAAAGCAAAGATCTCAACTGTGAAAGGGAATACTAACCAAGTCCCAACATCATCATCTTATGTGCCAGTATAACCACAGCAGCCTGAAGTATAGATTCATAACACCTGGACTTGGACAGTTGCTGTATAAGAAGCTTCTAATTAAACTCCAGGAGATGGCTAGTGTAGTAAAGAATTTAATGAGTAGGTGGCACTCTTTACTCTGAACCACTCTTGAACCACGACCCAGAAATTGCGGAAGTGTTACATAGTAAAATAAGTGGGACGTTCATTAGCAGTGTGCTTTGCAGCATTGCATCTCTGTTGGGAAGTATTTTTCAATTGGATGTAGGTCTCTCCTTAAGCTCAGTAAAGCTGGCACCTTTTAAGTGATGTCATCTCACACACTTGGAAGAAAACTGCCTGGATTGGGTCAAACTCTGCATACCTACTTTGCTCAGTGTAAGCAGAGGAACAGGAACAATCAATTCTTCTCTCTTCACAGATCAGATGAATAATTAAGATGATCTCTCTTAATGCACTGTTTTCTTATAAAATGCATCAACTGAATCTTCTTCCATTTTAATCTGGCCTTCCTAATTTTCTGCAACAAAGTGTATGTATTTCAAATAAGCATGAAAATATATCATGTGTTCCCTATTGCTTGGTCTTCTTTCGCAGTCACCTGCTTTCTCTTCCCCTCAGTTCATATTTTACTGTAGCATTCATGAGTCCTCCCCATGGAGACAGAGGACTTGATTCGAGTGAAAAAAAAACACCTGAGAAACCACCTTGGGTTTCCTCAAGAGACCAACAGTGTCACCATCTCTACCCCTGACTCTGCCTCCCCCTCACACCCAGTCAGCAGCACACAAATGTTACATAAAACCGCTCCTCTGCATCCACTTGTTCTTGTGCCAGAAAAGATGAAAGGAACTCAGGGACTGAGAGCTGAATATGTATTTATACAGAGGCAAGAAATGTCTAGTGAATGCATGACTAGATCTCTACAGATGCAAGTGAGGAATGTTTTAGTAAATATATCTATTAATCCCTGGTATCCCTTAATTATCTTTAGTAAAAATATTACATAAACCTTGACTATACCACTTTAGTCCTAGGAAGAAAATCTTGCATTTGCATTAGTTGCACTGGCAACAACACTGAAGACTCAAGACCCATTCACAACATTTAGAAATGATAGCTGTAAGTTTAGTGGGTTTTGATGGTTTAAGAAGTATAACAGTAATCAAACACCATTAGGGAAATACTAGGCCAAAATAAAAAAGAGATGCAGAAACAGATTTACTTCAGAATATGAAGGGCTCCTTTGAAAAAGAAAATACTAATGCTAATGTCAGATTAGAATACAAGGTTCCTATTCTGAAACAGAAAACCTATGATAAGAGGCAGCCCTGAAAGCAAAACCAGCAAAGTAGTAACAGTGTGCTGAACCCAAATGTATCACTGTCCTGTTTAGCTCTTCCAAAACTTCACCTAACATAATCTCAACAAATAATTTGTTTGAGTCATTTCCCAGAAAAACAAACTGACCCTCCAGAATATTATTCCAATGTGCGAAATTCAGTTTGAATAATTTTTACTGGGAAGGTAGTATAATGTGTGTCAATCAATGTAGCACCCTGGCTCATGAGAATGTAAACAGAAGCAGGCAGGGAAAAAACCCCATAAATAAAACTATTCAAATTATGGATGCACAGTGTGTGGGCTTTGTTGTCAGCCAAATATCTGGAGAGCAGCTTTTCATGTCAATTGGGGAAGAGTCACATCAGACACTAGTCCTATTAGGCAAAACTTTCTCAGCAAAGGCAGGCAGGGTTCACTGCTTAACCACAGCTACATCAGCTCTATTGCCTACTCAAAATCAAATAGTATGCTTACAGAATAAACATGTACTTGCACAAAAACACCAAATAATTGTAATCTGAGGCCAGACCAAAACTTCTCACTGTTCCTGATCACATCCAAAATCTATCACCTTAATCTGCTCTGTGAAACACAGACATCTTTTAATAACAATCCCTTTCAAAATCCACTCTGGAAGTAATTAACCACATATTACCTAGGAGCTGTGTGCAAGAAAGACACTTGCAAATATTGCTGTTTTTCCTGGCTCTTCAGTTGTTTTATTATACTGTTAGGCTGTGGAGGAAATTGTATCATATACTCAGATGCACAGTTGTTTTAAAGCAATTTTCTGAACTGAATTTCTGCTCGCAAGAAGTCCCTTTCCTTCATCTATATATATGTTAAATATATATTGAATATATAAACATATGCAGAGGGCTTTGGGTACAGTATTAAGCATAAAAGATAACAATAGATCAGGAGATTACTTCAAATGGACTTTAACACTTCACCATCCAGGGTGGTGTTGAAAGAGTGTGAATGTGCACTGCCCTGGCTGCTGGACATGCAGACCCTCAGCTGACACCCTTTGCATGTGGGATTTGGTTCCTTTCTCTTCAGCTGTATTCACTGTATTTGCCTGTATTTATTCGTGTTTTGGTGGGTGAGTATCCCACTGGGCCATGGATGCTGGGCAGTCACACAACACCCAAAGCCTACGCAAAAGAAATGCCAGGAGCTACAGGTGTCCCTGGGCCGTGGAGCTGTGTTCCTTAGGGATGGAGCGCTTTCGGGCCACTGTAACCCAGACGTGAAATGAATCTTCAGCAGGCAGTAGGAGTCAGCGCTGAGAGGATCTACGGTGTGCCAAGATGATCATGTAGACAAGTTTGTATTCTGCATACACACTGATAGAAATAAACCCAATGCCTGGGCTGCAGATTTTCGGGTACTCAGAACACCACTCATGTTTTATTTTATAGCTTAAAAATTGTATTAGAGAAAATTAGACCATTATAAGTTGATGTGAACAGAAAGTTTGAGCCTGATCTTTGGCCTTGGCCCTTCCTCCCATCAGTAAGCATAGGAGAGGAAAAAGAATACAAGTGGAATTTGTCCAAAAGTTGTTAAACTGAACATCCCCTTCAGATAATTGCTGCTCCAGACTGAACAGGACACTGAAAAAGTGTCCCTGAGATGATGTGACTGCAAATGGCACTTTGGAGGTCAGGCTGCAGACAGTAGCAAGTGCTTACTGGATGTAGGCAAGTATCAATCAGCCTCCTGTACCTCCTTATGTATCTCTGTTCATGACCCTGTCTAGAAAAGCAGATACTTTATCTAGTGAGCTACATAATCTCCCATAGCCATCTGTGGAGAATCTGCAGGTGTTAAATTAGCTGCAGGAGGATGCCCATATGTTTCCTGCATACACTAGACACACATTGAGATATAACCAAAAATGAAGCCATTGCAGATTGCACACAGTTAAGGCTAAAGGGCTCAAGCCAAGACCTTTAAGTAAAATTGTACACAGATGAGATGTAATTTACTGTGATTAAAACACAGTGAAGAAGAAATGGAGCTTTCATTTCCTAATGTAGTTTCTTGGGCTGACATGGGAAGACAGTTCCCTGAGATGCTAAGCAGTCTCAAACTGCTGGCAACAGGACTTGGGGCTGCTCAGCATTTGCCAGGATCAAGCCTTTGCAGTCATTTCGTACACTATTTTTTTGCAATTGGTCGATTTACTGATGATTTATATGCTCGTATTGTGTATGTCAGAGTCAGCAATTGCCCTGCAGTTACTAATGGGAGTTTTTATTATTACTATATACAAAGAGCCAAAAAGTAACAAGTACCTTCCCTGTTCTTGGTCTGAAGGCAATTGGAGAATTTTTCTATTTGGTGTAAAGCAGTGGACAAATAGGTAAAAAATGAACAAGAATTGATTTTTTAGGATAAGCACAATGAAGAGACTTTATGTTTTACATACAGATACACATATTCATACTCTTTTCTGTAGGCATAGGCACAGACTAACCATCTCACCAGTTCTTCTCAGAATCCTGAATACAGGTCTGTACATCTGTCTGGGAATACTGCCATTTTCACATTTTTTACAATCCACCATATACTAATCCAATTTTTGTGAGCATAAAGTAAGATTAAGCAACTATCCACAGCAGAGCTATGTATCAGTCAAGTATTCCTTCCAGACCTCCCCCCTCCACCAAACAGCATAGCTGGGAGTAGAGAAGAGCCACAAGGCTTGACAAAGCTTTTTATATGTGAGCAGGAGTTCATACTTCTCCAAAAGCCCTTTAGAAAGAAAGAAACCTATTACTCATGAGCATTTTTCTCTGTGCACAGAAAAAATGTAATTGATCCAGAGGATCCAAGGTGCACCAGGCTGACTCTCACGGGACAGATGGTCACGGTGCCTCCAGAGGAAGTAGAATTTGCCAAGCAAGCAATGTTTTCCAGGTCTGTATCTAACAGGAATGTAGTAGAGTGCAACCCATGGGTTTGAGACAAATACACAAATGTGGCCATTTGGTACAGAAAATCTAAGAAATAACAAGCCTGACGTTTACTTTGGGGCCACAAAGCATGTTGGCTTCTGTGTGGCTTGGAATGATAGACCTTTTAACTCTTGAGGAAATGAAATATGGAAATGCAATTAGTGTTGGACTCTGGTAAGGCACACGGTTTATAATCTGGGGATTATGAAGATAGGTCACCTGGTTCCAAGGAGAGATTCCATAATTCCATGCTGTATTTGTTATCTTTAATGATTCTACCCCACCTTACAACAGGTAGTGCTCTTCACCTACAGCCTCCTCCTACTCAGAGTAGAGGTCTGCTGCCTTTGGGCTTACAAACATCTTCAGGGTGGAGCTTACAAGTTTAATTACCTCTCCTAATGTCCCAGCTGCTTCAAAGCCATAGTACTTCCTGAACAGTCTCCTTTGAACAGATGCAAGCACAACCCAGATGCATAGCACACACACAGGGTGTGCCCCCATGCCCTTCAGTGGGTCTCTAGAATTACAGGCGTGAAAAGCCTGAACCTTAGCTGGGGCACACACCTCCCACACAGGCTGCCAGGGATTGTCCTCCAGGCACACCTTGCCTGGTCAATCAAATACTGCTGGGAAATTGGGATGAGCTTGAATCCAAAACAGCCCAGAGGTGATATTCTTTCTGACCTACAGGAAGGGGTCAGGGTTAGACTCTGTCAGTGTGTACCATCGATAGCAAAAATGGGACCATGAACAGATGGGGCCATATTGACACACAAGCCTTTTTTACAAACTTCACAGGAATTCAATTTCCATGTGATCCAGAGTCCAAAAGTGCCTCAGCAGAGGATGCTCTGCTGTCAGGGTGCAACAGCCAGAACAATAAAGTGAGGGCTTCTGGGGCATATCCAGTGCTAGCAGCATCTGACACCACTTACTAATGCCAGAGTCATAGGCGCTCAAAGGGACAGCTCAGAAAATGGTAGGAAATACCATTTTCCCAATGACAGGGAAACCAAGACGTTGCCAAACCAAGCATCTCTGCTGCAGGGTCCTCTGCAGGAGTAGAGGGGCACTGAGCCAACCCTGCCCAGACTTGCACCACTTCCTGCCCATGTTCCTGTGAACACTGGGACTTGAACTGTTGTATCCACTCTGTCCATCACTGCTGAGCTTCCCACAGATATGCTTGCTGAGCATCAGACATCTGCACCCAGTCAGGGACAATCTGTTCAACTTAGCTGTAAGGAAGGCCAAAGAAATGAGACATAAATACAGCATGAGAAGGCTGTAGGAGGCGACAGCTTGCAGAGGCTACGCTCTACCTGCTACCCAGTTTTATTAACCCTGACACACATTCATAAGAGTCTTCTCTAACTGTTTTTCACTTACTTAGAGACCAAACAACATCTGCCTTTATAGACAGGGTTCTGCAGTGGGGCAAGGTGCTGGTTGCTAGCTGCCTGTGTTGCAGTTCTCCCCAGACTGGGGTGTGGAAGATAGTAAACTTTACAGCAAGCAAGGGAGCGCCAAAAAGATGAATGGGGGTGTTCTCATATCTCAGGTTTCACTCTGGCTGAACACACTAGGCTGAAGAAAAAAGCAGAATATGCATATGCTTTGGCACATCTTCTAATTTTTTTCCTTGTCTTTGTCCTTCCAGGCACCCAGTGGTAAGAAAGTGGCCTCGTAGCTATGAGTGGTTCTTCATGAAAATGAACATTGAACACATCTGGCTTCAAAGCTGGTATGGAGAAGTTTCTCCCATTGCAGTAGAAGAGTATTTAAAAGCAGCTCCAAGTAAAGGATGATTGAATGGGCTTTGAGATAGAAATCTCCTGAGTTTTCTTTCCAAACAGTTTTAAAATTTCATGGTAGATGGTTTCTTTACAGTGATATTTTTTTTCTTCTCCCAAGAGGCTTCAAAATAGCCTCGTCTCACATGGAGTGGAGTGAAAATAAATCAACACAGACTTTCAAATTATAAAGGAGAGGTGGATACTAGCCCTACCCTGCAATGTACAGACTTGTCATTTCAAGCAGGCAATGCGTCATCTGAAATGCTGTTTTTAAAATGCTTTGTATCTGTTTGTTTTGACTTCTATTGCTGTGCACCCACAGGGAAACTACACTATGTGCTAAATATAATGTTTTGATTTGCAGAAAAAGCAAATTGCCTACTCAGAAGCCTCCATGCATTGTGGAGGTATTACTGCTGCTTTGTCTCCCTTGATTTGTAAGTACTTTAAGAGAAACTTAATAGCTGCAAATTTAGGTATTTAAGTTTAAAAACAAATTATTTGCTAAAGCCGTCCTCATTTGCTAAATTCTATTTTCTATGAGTGTTTTTCCCTAATTAGATAATTTGATATTTCACTTGGAAATTGAGTAAAACTTCTCTCTTTAGCAGAAAAAATGCAATCAGTTCAAACAACACAGCTCCAATATAACTTGTCTCTGACACAAAGCTGGTTAAACACATTAAGGGCCAAAATCAAATCAGCCCTACAAGGATTATCTCAATACAAGTACAAACATTCTCATAAGAAGAATTTAGAGTAAATGTTCTCAGCTAGCCTGTTCCTGTTGAGACAGGAAAAGTATTTTTAATAGCCTGTAGTCCCATTTTTTTTTGCCTCCCTGCTCCAGCCACTGCTTTATTTTTAACTGGCTTGTGCAACTGATTTTTTGTAAGCCCTCACTAACTCCACTGGGGGTGGAGCCTGTCCTTTAATTCTGTTTCCTCACTAAGATTTAAAGGGCTTGTTCATGCATTTATTTTTTAAAGAAGCCTAAAGATGGTAGGTATTTCGGGCCACAAAAAACTACTTTTCCCAGTGTGGAAAGTGCAACGTTGCAAACACATTATGTATAGGCTTCTCATGCAGTAATACCAAAAGAGTTCAAAGGTATTTTAACCACCGTCAGCCCTTTCTGTAGATGTCCTCCTGATAAACTTATTCTGCAGCTCTTAAGATATCACAGAAAGAAAGTTCCCATGGCTAACCAGCCAAGCCACCGCACTGTTTGAAAATGATACGGCTGCTCTCCCTGTTACATTAAGAAAGAGACACATTGAGATGGGGTTTCAGTGCCTGTGGGGAAGGTCTTCCAGCATCCCTGGGAGTGCACCTGAGCTCTGGACATCAGCCTGCTGGGCTGGGGAGGAGCCTGGGTGCCTGGGCGAGTGCCCTGAGCTTGTACAGGTTAATCCCTGGGCAGAGCTCAGAGGCAGCTGTATGAGCCATGATCAGCTGGAAGCCAATTAAGTGTAGCTGAGCTTATTTTGGCTCAGGCATGGAGAGAGGGAGTCATTCCCAGAACAGCTGGGCACCATGCTGGTTTAACTACAAGGGGCCACTTAGCCCTAGGGTGAGTCCCGGGTCCCAGGCATCACTACTATTCCTGGCATTCTGTAAGAAGCAAAGGCAATTGAGGGGGGGAAACTTTGTTATGACATTCACCAAGCTTTTTTTTATTCTTGTCTCATTGCCAGAGATTTTGTTAGCTGTGCAGATCTTTTGCAGAGGTAATTACACAAAAGGAGGAAGTGTCCTGCCTGAATCTATTTCCTTTTTTTTTTCTTGGCACATGAGTTGCATTTTCACATTTGAGTTTGCCCCTGAATCTTGCATTGTGTAGTACTGAAGCAAGATGGCTCATCCTATACAGATTTATAGAATACTGTCAAGTGAAATCCTCCTTGATTCATATAATTTTGCCATGGGGATCTTCGTCCAGTATGGATTTGATGACTGGGTCCTTTAGGATTAATGGGACTTTTAAATCTGAGTTCAACAGGAAGAATACTAGACCTTGTAAGACAATTTCACACATGTAACATTTCTGTGAAACTATAATTACCTATTTCCTTATCCCAGTTCGCTGTTATTCCCAGAGAAACCTGAAACCCCTATTCCGTCCCTCACTCCTAAACACACACAGATTAAGCAAATCCAGAATACAATTTTAATGTTTAAACAGCTGAAGAGAGGAAGAATTTTAGAAGTGCTACTGTTACTACACTCTCAATTTCATTCACATCCCCTGGCAACAGTGATATGACCCTATGTCCTATCCATTAACTTACTAACTAGCCTTGAAGCAGTAAGGGATTGTGTCAACGAGGTTCAGAAGAGCTTTAATGGTTTAAAAAGTTAGTGTGTACTAAGGCAGGTTTTGAATTTACAACACCCTACTTGTTATAGGCTGTCTCCCTGCACACACAGATTAATTGGAGTAGCTTCTGTATTGTAAAATGACACATTCATCAAGAAGCTTTTCTATATGGACCTGCCGTGAGGCTCTTGGCAGAACCTCAAAACATGAAATGCTGGTGACATGTAAAGTGACAAAAGGGGCCTCATGAAGAAATGCTGTCTTAAATCACCTGTTCTCATTTCATGCTTCTCTCACCCAAGGAACAGCTACCATGAGAGTCCTTGGAAGTCTGTAGAAATTCATCAAAAATATGACCTGGAGATTTTGAAAGGAATTTTTCAGACCAAAAAAAAAAAAAGAAAAAAAAAAGGGAGGTGATAGTAGTTTGCTTATTTGGGCTTTATATTATTATTTATAAGCTACTTCTAATTTTTCTTTAAACAGACAAATGTCTCAAGTAATATTGGTCATCACTTGCTAAGTGATGTTTGTTGAAACTTTTAACCCAAAGAGTCTTATCTGAAATACTATAATAAAACCATAGCTCCTTAAGACTGTAGAGTCTGATCTTGCTTCAGTTCAAGTCAATAGCAAAAATCCCATTTATTTGTTAAGCTTTAATTATTGGATCAAACAGGCATTTCCATAAAAGGTGTTGATAAGCTCTTATGTATTTATTAAGTGTTTTAACTAGCTGATGTGTAATTTCCATGTGTTCTGTATTTTCGTTATTTCTGTAGCTTCCCAAAAAAAGTTTGTTGTGCAACATGTTTAAAATTTTAACTGTGGCCTTGTAATATTTAAAAGATTTATTTAGTCATTTCTGTATACTTGCTGAAAAAAGGAAAACGAAGTGAAAGGTTGGGTTCTCACTTTTTGCTAATTTGGACAAAAGAAATGCATGTACAGAACTTAGGCACTGCTATTTTGAACTGCTGTTCTTATTTAACCAAAGAATGTTCTGTTTCTGGTGAAATTTTCATCACTTCAGTGGTTGAAATGCAACCTGTCTCATTTCTGGATGTGTATTGCAATTTGCAGTGTATTTTGAGTCCTAAAAATATTGAAAGTTGTTAACAAAATGGCCTTGGGGAAGAAATGTAAATAAAACAAATTTCAAAGCAGAAACTGTATAAGGATAATCTTCAGTACAGCATTTGCCAGAGTAACCGACCTTGTGCTAACAACCATTACTATTTCTGTCTGATCTGAACGTCTGTTTTGGTTTTTTCCCCTGAGTTTTCCTGGACCAAGTTAATTTCTCTCAAAATATTTGTGGGAATTGAGACTCAGATCTGCCTTTTCTCTGAGGAGAAAAGTCTAGCCAAGCACCTTTTATCATTCCTTCGTCTTCTCATTACTGTTCAAAATTTGCTTTCACTGTGGCAGTTAAATGTCACTCTTAAAGTTCGCTCTTCTTTTCTGCACGTAGGAGCTGAGCACTCACCTCTCGGGTGTGCATTAAGAGTGTTTTGGAAGTTTCCTCAGTGCTGTTTCTTCCCTTGCCAGCCTTGCTCTTACAAGTTCTTGTTACAACTTGTCCTCTGCTGTCCACTTTCCTCTGCCGCGTTTTCTTAAGCCAAGTCTGACAATTTGCCTTTGTATCTTGCTTTCCCACACCATCTCCTTTCAACAAAATTCAAGCTCTCATACTAAAATTCCCACTTCATATCCAATAAAGATTAGAATAGAATAGAATAGAATAGAATAGAATAGAATAGAATAGAATAGAATAGAATAACAGCCTATGTTAGGATTGAATAACAGCCTGTGTTTCCTATTTACACTTTAAATCTTTGTCTTGCCACTGGTTGGACTGCATTTACTGTAAGAACTGTGACAGCAGTTCCCTAACCTGTACAAATCCCAGTCAACACCAGGTTCCTATTTCCAGTAATCTGTATTTTTGAAAGAACATTTCCTGCAGCTGTTCTTTTCCTTTTTGCTTGCTGTTTTTACTGTTATCCCATTTCTGGAGTGATGTCTATTCTGATTACACCAAGTGTCTTTCATTCATTAAAAAAAAACAACAACCCTAATTTGAACATTTTTGGAATCACTGAAGTACTGTCACTTTCTTTAATCTGCTTTTTGCCAAATACTGAATTCACACTTCTTCCAAATTGTCGCTTGTCATCCTTCAATAAAGCTCTTTTTTTACCTGCCTTTTCTCTGCCACCACCTCCACATGCCCTCTCCCATCTAATATTTTGCTAGATGCTCTTCTGTTTCCTTATCCTCTTTTCTCTATTTTTTTTTCATTAACTAATTTTCCTATGTTCTTCCCTCAGCTTCCAAGTTATTCTCCACAGCCTCTTCCACATTACTTTGGCTGCTCAGTCTTGTCGGTCTTCTTGATTTTGCCACCTTAATCTTGTCACTATGCTCAGTGCCTTTGGAGAGAGTCCTAAAACTGCCAAGTCTTATTTTCGGAGAATGTTAGAGAGTTCATTAAGGAATACTTTGGGTTTGAAGGTATTTGTTTGTTTGTTTGTTTGTTTGTTTGTTGAAACACTGGAACAGAAATGAGAACATATTGGCCTTGGTGCTGACACAGAGTAGGGCAGTTCATCAAGCTCATGGCTTTTTCCAACGATATATTTTGCACAAACTATTCCAGGCTCTATGTCAGCAGCCACAACATATAATCACGATTAGGAAGGACATCAACAAAGTTTGACAATATTGTTTGACAACACAGGTAACAGTGCAGGAACACACAACTATCGTCTTCTGAAGGAAAACAACCATTCAAAAAAGGCTGCTAGCTGGTGAAAACAAGTGATTCATTTTAAAAGCTGGGAGAAGGTACAGATGTGTTCTACAAGAAAATAGGGAAGATTCTGTGTTTATTTAAAAAAAGGTGTACGTCAAATACTTCTATTTAATGGAAAACAAGTCTATAGAATGATCATGTCTATTCAGGACCTTAATCTTGTACTTGTATACTTTTTCCTCCAGACACAGTACAGACCCTGTCACCATTTTTCATCCTTCTGGAATGAGCTCCCCTCAGCACAACAGCACAGGCACCGTGTGTATCTGAACGTGCGTAGCTCCATTCCCTTTCCTCTGCATGTCTGTGCACCGTTCTATTCCTTGCTGCCTTCTGGCCACCTCTCGTTCTGTGGTGTCCTTGCTTCTGGTGCTTCAGTCTGCCTCCACTCCTCAGGAAGCCACGCTTCACCTTCGAACGAGGGCGAGGTGTGCCCCGGAGGGTGCGGCAGTGACTCATTTAACTTGGCGCGTGTGTCACTGCTGGGCTGGTGGACAGCACTTGGGCCGGCCCGCCGTGGCAGGGTCCAAGGCCGAGCAGCGCCCGAGGGCTCGTTGGCAGGGGAGGGCAAGTGCCAGGCAGGGGCAATGGACACTTCCTGCAGGAGGCGCTTCACGTTGATCCCCGCGGGCACCAGTTGTGTGCAGGGAGCCGGGGCTGAGCTGTGCTCCTTAAAGAGCCCCGACAGACCGGGGGCAATGGCATCCTGGCCTGTATTAGAGTGGCCAGCAGGACTAGGGAAGTAATTCTCCCCTTGTGGCACTGGTGAGGCCATACTTCGAGTGCTGTGTCCAGTTCTGGGCCCCTCAATTCAAAGATATTGAGGTGCTGGAATGGGTCCAGAGAAGGGCAATGGAGCTGGTGAGAAGTGTGGAGCACAAGTCCCGTGAGAAGCAGCAAAGGGAGCTGGGATTGTTTAGCTTGGAGAAAAGGAGGCTCGGGGGAGACCTTACCACTCTCTACAACCACCTGAAAGGAGCCTGCAGCCAGGCGGGGCTCGGCCTCTTCTCCCAGGCAACCAGCGACAGGACAGGAAGACACAGCCTCAAGCTGCGCCAGGGTGGGTTTAGGTTGGATATTAGGAGGACTTTCTTCACAAAAAGGGTGGTAAGACATTGAAATGAGCTGCCCAGGGAGGGGGTGGAGTCACCGTGCCTAGGGGTGTTTAAGGCAAGATCAGACGTGGCACTAACTGCCATGGTCTAGCTGACATGGCGGTGTTCGATCACAGGTTGGATTTGATGATCTCAGAGGTCTTTTCCAACCTAATTCATTTGCCACCCGGTAGCCACCGCAGCGCACACGCGCCGACACGCCAGCCCAAGCCCCGCGCCGCGAGTCGCTCGGCCCGCCCACCTCCTGTCCCGGCCCCCCCTCTCCCGGCATGCCGCGGGGCGGGGCGGCCTGGCCCTGCCCCCTGCTCGCCATCAGCCGCGGCGGCGGGCTCCGCCCCGGCGGCACCGCGGGTACCTGCGCGGCGCGGGGCGGCCGCGGGGCAGACCGCGCCGGCGACGGAGGAGGGATCTGCGCACGCTTCTCCTGTCCGCGGCGGGGGCGGCCGGGCCATGGTGCGTCGCGCCCGGCTGGCGCTGGTGGCGGCGGCGCTGGTGGCGCTGGGGGCGCCGCCGCCGCCGTGCGCGGGCGCCCGGGCGCTGGAGTGGTACACGGCGTGGGTGAGCACGGCCTACGTGGAGCCGCTCAGCAAACCGCAACGGTGCGCGGCAACACGGAGAGCGGCCGCTACGGGACAGCTCGCCCAAGGAGAGCGCTCAGGGCCATGTGGGCATTCCTCGTGGCGCCTCGCCCCGCCACATGGAGGGCTGCGCGGCCGACACCGACTACGACGTGCCTCTGCCTCCCGGTGGCCGCGGGCCCCCCGAGGGCGACCCACCGACCTGGATCGCCCTGGTTGGCCCGCGGTGGCTGCACTTTCAAAGGACAAGGTCACCAACGCGGCGGCCGGAAGCGGGCGGCCGCTGTGGTCATCTACAACGAGGCCCGCTTCGGCAACAGCACCGTCTCTATGTCCCACCTGGGTGAGCTCTCCGCGCTCGCCGAGGGGTCGGGGGGATGCTTTCGGGGGGATCGCTTTGTCTAACGCCGGCCCGCATCGGTGATGCGGGTGTGCGCGGTGAGGAATGGGTATGTGGGGAGGCAGAAATCCCTGTAAAAATGGTACAGAGAGCCGCGATTTTGTTTTCTCTTCCTGTAAGCCACCATAGGGAAAAGCCGGGACCGTCTTCTGTCTCCCAAGTTACGGTCCGGGCGTCAGGGAGGAAATGCGGCGCAGCCATCGGGACCGGCAGCCGTGTGACAGACTGGGGGGGAGGCTTGGGTTTCCTTTAGGGATACCTTTTTGCCTGGTACCCTCCGGCAGAATGGCTACAGCGGTCACAGGTAGGCCGCTTTCTGCAGGCCGTGTGTAAACGCACCAGGTATCCCGAAGATGCCTTCAGGTGCTTTTGAAGGTACAGCCGTAGCTATTTGAAGGTAGCTTTTGGTACAGGCTTTGTTATCGCTTCATCGTCCTCTCCTGCGCAGGTCTGTTAAGAGTGAGAGAGAGAGGTGTAAGCATCAGGTAATCCTTAAACGCTCGCAAATGCGGCAGGAAAACTGAACCCTGGAGAAGGATGTTGGCTTGTCTCAATGTGCTGCTGCTGCTATGTAGCCTGCAAAAGGGTTCTGTGATTTTTGCCGAGATAGCAATCCAGATGTTCTGTCACCACAGTCCCCTCTTGGGCTATGACACGAAAGACTCGCTGAATTTTTATGGTTATGACGACACGAAATGCTTAAAGAGGTGGGGAAAGCCTCAAAACTTGGCAGTAAAATCTGTTTGCTTTTGTAGATTTTTGAGAAACTGGAAGGTCTTCAAACGAGGATGTGAAGACAAGGCAAACTTAAGTAAAACATTCTGTAAATGTGCGCTTCACATGGTTTTGCTACAATGAGTTTATTAGTGCCTGGGCTCTCATTCCTGGTTGTGAGGAAGGGAAGGACCAGGGACTTGGCAGAAGTAAAACCATAATGTGTTTCTAAAGGAAACAAACTTATTTTCTTAGTATAGTGAGCTGAAAATCTCAGCTAGGGAGCTGTTGCTCTATCACACATGTGATTTATCAATTGGAAAACATGTCTCTCCTCTTGGAATACCCAGTGGCACCAGTTGGGGGATTGGAATCATGATTACTGTTCATAGCCTGCTGCTTGCTTGAGATCAGCCTGGCCCATCTTGTATTTTTAATTCACTGTGAAAGTGGAGGTGAGGTGCTAGATAAAATGAACCTTTGGTTTTGATCCTGGATGGTGATTAAGGTACTTCGTTGTGTAATACTGCTTTCATCTTAAACAGCTTCTTTTTCTTGTTTTTACTCTGTATTGGGCAATCAGCACAATTTTTTTCCCACATTCTTTCCTCCATTCCCCATTGTAACCTTTCATAAGTATTATTTGTTCTTTTGTTGAATCTTTTTCTCCTTTTCTCATCTTGCTTATTTTATAATTTTTAAAAAATTTTCTCTTTTCTGCTATTATCTTTGTGCTACAGAAGACCTTCTTGGGCTTAATACTCAGTTTTGGACTTCACTAGTATAGTTACATCTGCCAGTGGTGTAAAGAGAAGTGCTCTCTGACTGCTCATGGGGGGTTTTTTTCTTGAACTGGCTGAATGTTGCTGATGAAAGTTCCACCTATGTAAAGAGTGTGATTTAGTATAGTTCATATATACAATAATACATTTGTATTTATACTGACTTCATAAATGCAGGTTTGACCTTACGATTGTTTGAATGGGAATATAATAATATATTGCAATATAATTGCGATGGAGCTCTGATGTAGTCATAAATGTTTGTTTCATGGTTGACACTTTCAGACATGTAAATGTTCAAACACTTTCAGTGCACTTTGGGAATAAAGGGGAGAGTTACTGTTAGTGTTTTAAATCTTAGGCTTTTTGAAGGGAGATGATAGAAAGGTCTGTGGAAGACTGGCAAGGAAGAATGTGGAGGGTAAAGCTGCATTTTACAGAACCTACATTTTCATTTCTGTGAAGGGATTTGTGAACTGGCACATGAGGAAGCAAGCTTTGCTTCTGTGAGGAATGCTGAGGATAAATACTCTGGGAAATCTGCAGTGCAGTAACCAAGGAGTGGAGTTACATGCATAAGTAAAATCTGCTTAATGTGTTTGCAATTAGTGGCACTGAAAATGATGTGAGATGGAACAATGGTTACGAGTGGTAGAGATGCAGCCCAAATTATGTGAAGGTGATAGACAGCTTTTGTGGTCTCCGTGTCATCTTTTCATTCTCCTCCTGGAAAACCTGACCTTTGAATTTTCTGGGATGTGTGTGACACATGTATGCTCTTTTTGTTGGTGGCCTTTTGGCGTTTTTAGGCATGATTCAGCTTGAGTAAAAGGAGAGGTTCTTGATTGGGTGAAGAAATTACTTGTTACAGCTGGCATCAAAGCATTTGATAAAAGGACAAGTGTTCCAAATAATCAGTATTTTTCACCTTGTAAGCTTCATGTGTGCAGTGAGTAGGGATTTTAACTAAAGTTTTGGAACAAGAGAGTCAAGAATTTGAATGTCTAGCCTTGAAATCCTGTCCCTTCTTCGAAAAGGAAGCTCTTCAGATGTGACTCTACTGATTCAAGACTTTGCTCTCTGTCCAAATTACATTGTTCGAAATGCTGGATGACTTCCCTCCTCGAGGAAAGTAATAGTGACATAATTTCATGTGTGGCTGAGAAGATTTTTCCACTGGAAAACTAGTTTTACCCAAATGCCTCGAGGAGTTGTACTTCATTTGCTGAATCTGAATGATGTAAATTCAGACTTCAGTTTTACAGACTTCACAGGCAGTCTTAACTCTGTTCATTTTTGGTGATGGTGGTGAACTTAATACAATACAGAAGATTCAAATTGCTTTCCAGAACTGAAGTAGGTACTGCATGTAAATATTAGCTGGGAGTGGGTTGGAGAGGAATCTGGAGAGGCAAAGTGTGGAGTATTGTGGAGATCAGACTAAGGAGAGTCAAGAGGTTCAGTTCTGGTTGAGAAGTTAGGGGGAGGCAGAGGTATATTGCAATGGAAAGAAAACAGGGTCTTCTGCTTCTATAGTTTTCCTGTTACACTTCATGCTGTATGCCCCCCTCAAGCTAGGATTTGGTGCTCCTGATCAGAACATGTGTTACTTTATTGTGGACTATGGAATGAAATGCGGTTGTGCTTGACATGCAGGGATGGGAGGTGCTGGCTGTAATAGTTTGAGGTAAGTCTGGAGTAGAGCTTTAATTCATGGTTAGTGGATTTAAGGGAGGGTTGGGACTTAATTTGAGTGTATGACTTTGGCTACATAATGAAAATTATGGTCTTTGATTTGCCAAAATACATCAAACTAGTTCTTTCCTCCATTGTTGTGTTTTTTTAATGCATCTGTATTGAGCAAAACAGATGCAAATTACTTTGTGCTCATGATTCTGTAAGTTCTTGCTATTTCCAAAGCAGCAGAGTTAGAGTTATTTTGGCACGTAGTTCAGCTCTTTGCTGCATTGCTTGCAGCACTACTCAGGATTCTCAAATGGTGCTTAATTTCTGTATTACTGCTGGTTTCTGGTACTGTAACTGCTGAAAGGACAGTGGCTTGCTTAAATAAGACATGACTGTATGATGTTGAACTGGTAATATTGTTCTGAAGAAGCAGGAGTAACTGCTTATATCTGTGTTATAGATAAGAGTGCATTTGAGTGTTTTGGAACTCAGGTGGGAAGAGTATGTGTACCAGTGGTTATACATCCTCCTTGAGGCAGGTGAAAATACAACATGCACCAGGGACTAGGTGAGATGAGGTTGGGGTAGATGGTCGAGACAAAGCTTGTTATGGGATTGTTAGCGTACTGGTAACAGCCATTTGTTTGGACCAGGAGCTAAAAAGAATATTTGGTGTTAGTTGTGGCAATATTAGTAGGGTGCCTATGTTTAAATAAGCCAGTGGACTGACCTTAAACATTTTTTCTAAGATGGTTGAACTCTGGGAGCTTTCTGAGATTTCTCAGAAGGACAAAAACTAGAGTGTGTCTGCGATCAGTTTCCAGATGACAGAAAATTATCTTCTTCATCTCTAAGCATGAATGGGAATAAATGTTGTAGTTTGGGGTGCCTGGAATCAAGATCTGTTCCTGTCCTACTTTTTCCTCATCAGGAGAATGCTGGTTTCCTTTTGTAAGAAAATACTGGGAGTGGTAGCAGTAAAACTGACTGCACTGGCAGGAAACGTACCTTCATCTTCAGAGTTCCAAATTTGCCCTTTTTTGCAAGTATCCTAAGCATCTGCCAGCCATGATAATGTTAAAAAATGCAGACCAAATTTTAAATGGACCAAATTTCACTGAGGCATCAATCAAACCTAGAAAAAAAAAATCAAGTTTACTCTAGCAGAGTAAAAATGTGATTATTTATTGTAAAATTAGAAGGTTATAGAAAGGCAAAGCCAATAGAACATGCTTTCAGTAGACGCATATATGTGACACTTGGAGTTTTCTTTATGAATGTGATTTGAGGTGTCTGAGTTGTATGGCAGTTGAAGAAGCTGATGGAATGACTCAACATCATTTCAGTCTTTGAATAATGAGTTTCAGAACAGAAGGCTAAAATTAGCAAAGAATGAGTTAAAACCCTTAGTCTTACAGGCTGCTCAGGGCAACTGCTTCTCTGAGAGTGCTCTTGTTGCTTTTGTAATCATGGATTGCAATTATTCTTCTCTTCTCCCCCTTCTGTCTCATGACCTTCAAGGCCCCTGTGTTTAGTTTCGTGTATTTTTAGTGGCAAGTTCATCACCAAGGCTTTAAAACTGTTAAAATGCTTTTAATGGGTATTTATTTTAAAATGTATAGTATGCTTATGTTTATTCTAAAGTGGAAGTTGTCGCACTGTCTAGCAGCTATTGTGCAAAAGTAGCCTGACTTTCATTTCAAGGAAATAACTGTCTGATAGTTGGGCATTCTGGTGACAAAGCAGAGAAAGACAATACTTATTGTTGTGGGGGTTTTTAAATACTTCATCATTAGAAATAGTGCAGAGAATCAGATAGCAGGATTAAACTGACTCAAGATTTCAGGACTGAGGTGGAAACTTACTGATTGAAGAATGCAGGCTGCGTCTAATCTTGAAACTCCCTTTTCTTCCTTAAGCTTGGATGGAACCACATAAATCTTTCCTACACATTTGTACCATTCCCTGGCCATGCTTAGGCACCCCTCCTGTTATTTGTAATTCTTACAATTGATTACGGACACAGGACCTAATTTCCTGGTTTAGGTATGGGGATGGCAGTTCTTAGCAACATAAAATAAATTCCTACATTCATATGTTTTTTTTCTTGCTAACTCCCTGTGGAGTTGTGCAGGGTCAGAGAACAGAGAGTGTTTCACACTCTTCTCTGAGATTCATGAGTCTCTCTGGTAGTGCTTTTGTGCTGGTTCAGAGAGAAGAGCAATATTAATTAACCAATTCATAGTATGCTCGGACTTGAGGTGAGCAGAACTAATTAGTGGAGCCTAGTTGGTTATTGTCTGTCTTCAGCTTCACTGCTTTGTGTCTCCAAACACACCCACCAAGCAAGGCAACATAAGTGGGGTGGGTGTTGCTGGTGAGCAGAGTGGGGTGCCAGAGGGGAGGCACAAGTTGGTGTAACCCTATTAGGAAAATCTGCTCTTTTGCTGGGTCTGGATCTGGCAGACACAGGTGTGATGGTTTGTAGAGTAGGTGATCAGAGGTGGGATGGTTGTGTTAAGGTGAAGCTGAGAAGGAAGGGTTACTCAGCTAATGCCCGGAACCTTTGGTTTTCATCCAAAGCAAACTATGTGTGCCTTATGGAGGAAGGACTTCTAAGTACACAAGTGAAACTTCTGCAGATTCCCCTTGGCTTTGTAGCAGAGTGGCCACATTGAAAAGCTGTCACAGCCAGAATTGTCTCAACTAAAGGAATTTGGTTTAAATAGTTCAGGCAAATAACTCTTTGTCTTAGTAGGCAGAGGTGGGTGAGGCCAGAATGCAGCTTTGAATTTTGAGAGTCCCCATTTGATGTAATGTTACAAATAAGAAAGCCATTTCTTCTGACATAGCTTCTCAGTAAGGAATCTAATACAGCCAGAAGGCTTTAAGCCTTTGGGGGAGGTCTTGTTGCAGATAGGTAGTCTTGTGAATCTAAAAAAGGTAGCTGTAACATTACAGCTTTAGATTTTCAGCTACGAAAACCCCTCTCTTTTTCTTCCTTTCTCTCTGAATCAAGACTAGTTTCACTCCTTTTCTCAGAGGTAGGACAGCAAAGTAAACTGTAAAGCTGTGACTTACTGAGGGAGCAGCAGTGTTGGTACACACAAAGTAAGAACTATTAAAATAGAAATAGTATTTAACAGTGAAAATGTGACATTTTTAACAAGTACATTTGTTTGTAATTTATTTTGTAACACTTGGGTTAGATATTTCTGAGAATACTGGAGATTCTTCCAGAAAAAAAATTAGGAAAACACTAGTCACAGAGGTCTTTGGATTTTGCTAGGTGGTCTTTATGGTTTTGGTGGCAGTATGTTGCCTAAAGGTTTCGGATTTTTTTTGTAATTAGATTTCTTTCATATGGATTGAGTACTCTAGACTTCTAATATATTAAGAAAAATCCTTTGGGTCACTGCTCCCAAAACAGTCACAAAGTATTTCTTGACAAGTCCTTGTCAGGAAGTCTCATTACATTTTGAATATTTAGTATTAAAGAATCTTTAAGTATTTCAGTGCTTAAAATAATTTATTATTAAATATCTGAATCTTTTTCTCTTTTGTGTATATAATCCAGTGTAATTTGGCTGTGGATTCAGATTCAAACTAAATTGAAGTGTCTCTTTTTGTGATATTCACGTACTATCTCCATCTGCAACTAAAATTCCCACACTGACAAATAAAAGACCAACTGTTCCTGAGTTGCAAGCTAGAACTTAAACTGCTTTGAGAAGTGTATGACTTTTCTGGCTTTTTTGCATGGATCCGCATCTCACCTCACTGTAGAATGATGAGTATAGGGCCTTGAACAGTAAAGGTGCATCTGTTGAACTTTATCTTGTGTTTGAGAGTTTTTGAAAGTAGATAAGGATTCTTTACCAGTAAACTTTCTATCAATTCTGCTATGACTGAAAAAAAGCACTGGAGGCTTTCCTATTACTTTGCTCACTGATCTTAACTGAAGAGGCCAAATTACCATCAAGCAAGAATGCCTACATTTTTACTGTGACTACTGACTTTTTTTCTTTTTTTATTCCCTCCAACAGGAACAGGAAATACAGTGGTGATAATGGTTGGCTATCCAAAAGGAATAGAGATATTGGAACCAGTACGAAGAGGGATTCCAGTAAGAATGAGTATTGTTGTTGGCACACGACATGTACAGGAATACATTAGTGGTCAATCAGTTGTGTTTGTAGCCATCGCCTTCATCACCATGATGATTATATCGCTTGCTTGGCTCATATTTTACTATATACAACGTTTCCTGTATACGGGATCACAGTTTGGAAACCAGGTAAATGGAGCTAATGGCACTTAAGAGTATTTACCTCCTTCTTGTGTCAAATCAGTTGCCTAACTGATTGTTTATTGAAACATTCTTGAGGATCTGTGCCTTCTTCCTATTCTGCTAACTGCGATGCTGTTCAGCAATAGTCAGTGAGGCTAATAAGCACTGTGCTAATTGGCATCACAAGTTTGACTAGTTATAATTATTAGATGCTCATATGAAGTAATGGAAAATACATTTAGCCACTTGTCAACAACAGAGTAAGGGCAGCTTCTTATGTGATCTCTCACCTAACTGAACTTCCTTCCTTTTGACATTAAAAGTTATTTTCATTCTTCAGTAATTTTCATTTTGAAAATATTAGCTTCCCTGACCAGATTTTTTTAATGGAAAGGGACCATGGTGAGATTTTTTTATTTTCTTATGAAACCCACAAGTTCTTCAGGGTAGAATTTTTAGTTTTAAAGATTTATGAAAACTACTTTTGACACTTGTAATTCTACAACTCCACTGTAGAGTTACTGAACTACAGGTGCTAGAAGGTGCATGTGTGGTGAGACTCAGCTCTCTTGGGCTGCTCAAGGTATTGAGAACAGTGAGAGTACTGAGAAGGTTTGGAAAGAGTAATTTTGCTCCTTATTTGCCCTTTTCACATTTCTGTACTTAGATAGAATTTAAAGAAAGAGCCAGATTTACTTTTTTCCCCTGAGGAAAGTACTTAATCACAGAACAGTTTAGGCTGGAAGGGACCTCTGGACCCCTGCAAGAGAGCAACTAACATGGAGTTGTTGAGGATGTAAGTCCATCTGAGTTTTGAAAATACCTTAGAATGGCACTTACCTCTGCTTTTCAACTACTGCAAATAGGTTAGATTTCTTCCACGATCATCAGCAGCTCTACCATAGTTTTCTGCTAAATGAAAAATAAAGTTGCACTTGTTTATATTTGCAGGTTCTTTTTTTTTTATCCTCAGCTCAGAAAAAAATACTGTTTCAATCAGTGCTTAGCGTGTGGACTTCTCCTGCCTTCTGCTTGAAGATACAGATGCTAGCTTTGGGGGAGGAGGGAAGGGATTTTTGTTTGCTTTCAGAAGTCTGAACTCTGTTTAGAACTTACAGGACTCTTCTAGGAAAATATTTAATTTCTCTTTTCAATAACTGAGGATAACACACAGGACTTCTGTATTGGTTAAATTGGTGGTCTCCCTGGAGTTTTGGTTTCCTAGACTCTTTTTTACTAAGCTTTAAACCTTAGAATTTATTTTCAGAGAATACTTTTGGGAAAACAAATTTTTTGAGAAGTATTTATAGGAAAAGGGATGTGTTTCTATGTTGTAACAGTTGTTTGGTGAAGAAAGTTGCTTCTTCCTGCCTTTTACATAGTTCACACGGAGGAGAGTTCACATGTTTTATGAAGCATCATATCATATCATGTACTTTAGTTTTAAGGGTGTGGATGTGATGTTTCTCAGAAACATGTGCCACTAACTCTTAATAGATTTTGTCATTGTCATTCAAATACCAATAGATTTTGCCAGTACTGATCATCCAAATGCTTCTTAAATAAATGAAACTGTCTAGCATTAGAACATTATGCCATTTTCTCAATTCTTTCTCTTCTAAAATGGCCACTGAAAATAAAAATGATACAAAGTTGGACAACGTTTCGAAGATATTACTGGAGATGTATTACTAAGAGTCTCAAAAGACTTTTGGAAACAAAAAGCCACTTTCTAACCCAAATCTCGTTTTGCTTGGCTTATACACTCTAGTAAAATTAAAACTTGTGAGTTAAATATGTTATGCCTTAAAGCAAGCCACTGTGTAGCTGCTAAGTGAAGATGGGTATCTTAAGATTTATTCTAATACCAGTTTAGCAGTAAAACTATAGAAGATCTCCGTGCTACTGAAGATGAAAACAGGACTGTGCAGAAAACCCTGAGAAGGTGGAATAGGCTTCTGCTGCTGGTTTTGTCCATTTCTGGGAGACCTTTCAGACAACTTATCTTTAACACCATAAAAATTAAAAAATCACCATTTTCAGTACTATGCATTTGTAAAATTATATATGTCATCGTAATTACTACAGAGAAAAGCTGCCCTTATGGGTTTGGGGTTTTTTATTTTATTTATGGTATTTCTTCAGTGAGGGTTACTGCTAGACAGGTCAGCATCTGTCAGCTGCGAGTGTTTAGTTTCTCAGTTTCTTGCAGTAGCTAGCACTTTGTCTTGGAATACAGTACTGCTTTCTTTTCTCACTTCCCCTCTAAGCATGATTATACTGTATAGAAGTCCAGTATGGTGCATCATGTCTGTAAAGCCTTTCTTGTCATCTCCTTTGCATAATGTGTCCTTTCAGTGCAAAGCTTTGTCCAACGTAGGAGACAGTGTTTAACTGGGGGAAATATTAATAGCTACAAGCAGCCTTTTGACCTGGTGGCTGGCTGTAGGCTGCTTGGCAGGATTCCACCTTCTCCCAGGCTGGTGCAAAACGTACAGTGTGCTTGCTCATGGGCCTGCCTAACTGGAAGGTCTGGTTGTATGGCTGTTGTTACAGCTCTGCTTGCCTCTCAAGCCTACACGGGTTTCAGCTTTCCTGTGTGGGAAGGCCCTTAATGCCGGCAGTCAGGATGCGGGACTGCCGCTGCCGGTGTGCTCTGCTCCCCTCTGCACTGCCTGGGCCATTCGTGCGAGCGGGGTGCTTGCAGAGCACGTGTTCCGCTGGGCCCTAGGAGCCCACAACTTACTGAACATCTGCTGGCTGGAAGTATTGTATAAACTAATGCATTGCCCAGATCGACTTCTTTTTTCAGATGCATTCAGAAGACTTAGCAATCCATGTGGAAAGTATTTAAAAACTTGGAAATGTAATTCCTGAAACTAATGACTATACTAATACTTAAAATCTTATTCCTAGGGACATAGGAAAGAAACCAAGAGAGCCATCAGCCAGCTTCAGCTGCATACAGTGAAACGTGGAGAAAAGGTAATTCAGTGTGGCTCTGATTATTTCTCTAGGTTTTAAAAATGGTTGTAAAGTCTTCAAAGAATTGAAACTAAAATTCCCACAATTTTAGGCTTATTTTAGGCTTTGTTTAAAAGGCAGAATTTAAAATTGAAGAGCCAGATTTTAACTACTTATGAAATAAGGGTACTTTGTTGCAAGTAATATCTGGTTGTACAGAATGTATAGGGGATTGTACAGAATGTAAAGATGAGGAAACATTGTTATCTTTTCAGCACTTGAAAACATCAACAAGTGGATTGCAAAATACTTCCGCACAGTTCTTACAGCTGATGTAATGTCCTGTTTTCTTAAAACAACATTCATCTTCTTATTGATTAGAAGACCTTAAAAATATAAAAAACTTTGAAAAATAAACCACTTGTTTCATCTTTCGACACACAATACATTAAGGAGCTGTGTAGGCTTAACCTGAAGCATAAATTTTTTTAAAGTACATTTCTGACACTGTCCGTGCCATAATTATGCCTCCCCTGATGGAGGAGAGTTTTTAAAGTCTTTGCCAGGAGTCCGAGAGACGAACAGGACTTCTGTACTTTCTTGGTCTTCAGGTTGTTTATTATATCTTATCAGTAATTCACATGCTGACAGCATAGCATGAAGCAGAGCAAAATACAAAAGGCAAAATGCAAGAAAGCTCAAGGCTTTTTAAAGGTAAATCAACCAATGGTCACTAAAAGTGTACATTATTTTTACTTTTCTACCAATTATCTAATCACGCAGTCAGGAACTCCAGAATTCTTTATCCAGTCATCCCAAACTCCTTCTACTGCAGAATATGGAGTAGTAGAAGAAGAAGAAGGTCTGGAGAACAACAGTCCTCTATTTTGAAGTTTTTTGCTTTTATCTATTTACTAATATTAACAAACCCAAATCCTCTAAATTTTTCACCCTGTGACAATCTTACATAATATTCTATCACCTAGTTCACACCAGTATAGATTCTAATTCTTCCCAGAGGGTAGGCAATTTTCTCCAAGGATAAAGGTCAAAAACTGTTGTCCAGGGGGGTAGAACCCTTCAAAACAGGCAGAGAAATATTCTCTGCACTCTGGGTTCCTACACCTTTCTATGTTATGAAATAAAGCTAATCTAAAAATTAAAGCAGCTTTCAGGAAGTTGGCTTTGACAGCATACGGCCTAAACTCAGCTGTATTAGAATAACTGAAGTAGAAAAAGCCAACATTTTGAAAGAAAATATTTTACTTGGAGTTTTCAGGAGTGCTGATCCTAGATGCAAAATTAGCTTCTGACTAGATTTCTGCTGCTACATAGGCATTTTTTTTCCCTCAACCCTTGTCTTACTTGATGAGTTTTTAGTTAAGGACTGATTTGCTCAGAGGTGGAAAACAAGATTATTTTAAAATAAATTTTTAAATCTATGGAATAAAATTAAAGTGAGAAAGGACACTGATATGTAAAAAGTTTAAAAGCTGTGGTCCAGCAGAAGCTGTTTAGCTCAGATCATGTGCCACAGAGAATATATCCTTCATTTAGTAAAACGGTTTTGAAACTTAAAAAATCCTAAAAGTGTCTTTGAACTTAGTTGCCTTTTCCTCCTATGCTTTCAGCATGCTTAAATGGTGTTTTATGAGTATTTCTTACTTTCAATTAGACTACTTTTTGATGGAGTTTCACATCTATTTCAAGCTGTGAACAGAGGGATATTCATACTTCAATTCATACAATGGTGACATCAGAGATCAAGAAAGACAGAATTGAACCCAGACTTGTGTAAAGTACTATCAGAGCATAATGTCAGCATAAAGTGATGTAGAAGGGTCACGATGAAACCCATGTTAAAAACCACGTGGAAGATGTTTATGGCTTTTAAAATTGATGTTCGGTAAAATCCTCCAAATAGGATTTGTATGGTGTGATTTTTGCAGTATACCAGGGAGTTCCTTCCAATAAATAGACCTTTGACTAAAGTAAATAAAATGGGGGACTTTGTTGTTATACAGTATGCTGGTTATTCCTATGAATTCCATGTTCATTAAGAAGAGAAGAATGAGATAAGGTTAAAATCTCTCCATTAAAATAGAGTTTTTCTGTGTGGTAAATCACATCTTTTTAATGTGTTTTGAATCAACCTGCCAGCAGCAAGTTTATGTAACTTACTGATGCAGAGGTATTTTCATGAACTAATATAAATTTGTCTGGAAATTTGTCCTGTCTACTCTGTAAATGTACTTTTTTTCTTTAAATATTTCCTTTCAGCCATTTAGAAAAAGTGTATTTCTTTTGTTGTTACACAGTACAGTTCTTCATTATCCCCACTTGATGCTGAGATATTTAACTAAAAATAGGTCATATATTAAAAGTGTATTTGCTATCATGTAGATTTTTCCTGAGAAGCTTATGGGATTATTGTAGAATGGACGCTCATTTTAGGATGTGCTCCATATGATGTGCTTGGATTTTGCCTCTTGTACAGAATAAAAAATAACTTGTTATAGAATAAGCACTTGTCTTAACTTCGCTTCCGTAAAAAAACAGTCTTAATTGTGAGGTACTTGGGAATTTAAGGCATTAATTGTGTAAATTGGTAGCATGCGAAGGAGGGAAATACTGGCCTTGAACTTGAAAGTTTGCTTGCAGAACTAATTAGTTTAAATGTTTGTAGTATTGAAACTGAAGTGCTTCAGTAAGTAGTAAACCAAACACACTAATTTTGTGGGGATGAAAGGAAAGGAGTTTTCCCACTGTCTGTTCTTCTAATACTTAGATTTTATACAGCCCAGTTAATGTTGGATTATTTTTCTTGTATTTGGAGCTATCCATCATATTTGCGCTGCAACTCTAAGCATGGCTTCAAGAAGACAGTAAGACTTGTTAGGAAAGATATTTAACCCTTAGATAAAAATAGAAGTGGGGAAATGATGTTCTGTCTAGTGTGAACTTGGAGAAAAGTTGTAAACCCAAATTGCATACTTGCATTCTCTTCCGGCTATGAAGGAATATCTGCTGGGATGTGGTAGAAAACAAGAAAAAGGTGAAGATGATGTTTGCAGTATTCAACACCAAAAATCTCTTCCTGCTCTTGGAAATCTTTGGGACCGTTTGTTCAGAATTAAGATTGTGCGCTTTGATTTTAGCTGACCTCTTTTAAATGTTTTCATCTTATAGCTACTTCCAGCTGAAACATTCCTGTGCTCCCATGAGCAAAGCCAATGTGTGAGACGTAACGAATTACTTAGGGTGCCATGTATAGCTATTTAAATTAGAAAACCTGGGTTTGGCAGCTTTTAGTATTTGGTAACTTGATCAAATCACCTCTTGACAAAATCTTGAATTAAATGAGGTAGATATTTTTATTTACTATACCATTTAATATATTTTGCATTCTTTGAAGCTAGCTATTACACAAAGCTTGTTCTGTAATGAAATATGAATGTAATACACCTAAATATGTTGTCATATTTAGGGTTTAGATGTTGATGTGGAAAACTGTGCTGTGTGCATTGAGAACTACAAACTGAAAGACACTGTCCGAATTCTGCCATGCAAGTAAGTAGCCATAATTATTCTTTACTCTTTAGCATGTTTTTCTGAAGAAATGGGATGAATTTAATATAAATTCTTCTGAACCCCTGGTGGCGGAGCTGAAGCTGCCATTTGTATGGCCTGTTAAATGTTGATGGGCACTGTGAGATCACATAGCACTTCATGTGTGTGTCGGGGCAAGGGAGCAATTGAGATAACTGTAGGAGTGAAGTAGAGCTTGCTTAAATTAGGACTGTACACTATTGAACTGGTAACTGTGTGCTGTCTTTGTGGTTAGTAGCATCTCCTACTGCAGAAAGCTGGCATGAAGCAAAGGCTTTCCAGAACCATGTCTGTACTAGTAAATTGAGCTGCAGCTAATTGTCAAGATTATAAAGGAAAGGTTTATTTTTAATGTGTTAACTTACACACTGTTTGAAGGAGGGGTGTGTGGCTTTCATGGTAAGTTCTAAAGAGCATTTCTTTTCTTTAGGCACATCTTCCATAGAACATGCATTGATCCTTGGCTTTTGGATCACCGGACTTGTCCAATGTGTAAACTAGATGTTATCAAAGCTCTGGGATACTGGGTATGTTGCATACTACTTTAATCTCAAAGTAGAAGTACAGTCTAGGAGGCAAGACTTCATGTAACTGTTCAGAATGAGAACAGCTGTTCTTTGACAAGACTCGAGAAGCTGGGCAAAGATGCAAAGAGTAATTGAATGAGAACCAGAAAAATAAGGGAATTTTATGGGTAAGAACTTAAATAGTGTATCGAGCAGCTTGTGAATCTTCTTTGATAACCAATTTTTTCTATCTCCAGCTGATATTAAGGAATTTGAAGCAGAGGTGAGACAGTTTGCCCAGGCTGCAAAAATATAACTGAATTAAATAAATCTAGAACATATATTTGATGTTGAGAACTGCGATTCAAAGGAAGAAATTACAGTATTTCTACGTAGAATGTTTGTGTACTTCCACATATGCCCCATGATTTATCCTTGTAAATGAGCTGGTACTTAAAACCTTCCTGAAGACATTCACCAGAAATTGGTTAAGTAGAGAAAATGATGTGCTCTCATTTCTTTCTGACAGCACCAGAAAAGAGAGATGAAGACACATGCGGTAGGTTACTCAGTCACTGTTGATAAAAAATGCTATAGGCAAGAATATACCTCTCTTATCTCCTACTGATCTAGAGAGATCTCTAGAAAATAGGGGTGGTTTTTTTGGTTTCAGGGACTTTCCTTTCATAGACTAGATCTGTATTTTGACTACCTTTTCTCTTACTTCATTGCAGAGACTTTCCAGATCTATGGGAGAGTGTTATGAATTACTGTTTTGTTTTGTCAAAGGGGACAATACTCTTGCTATGTAATATATATATACATACCAGATTTTGGTGCTTCTGTGTATTAAGTCAGACTTTGCCCAAGACTTGCAGTCTTTTTGTCACGTGGAATAGCTATTGCTACTTTAATATGATTATATTAGCAGCTTGGTTTCTGCTCACATTCAGTTCTTGGGGTTGATGTATCTTGTGTTATATGCAGATGGACTTATCCTTTTGATTACAGGCTGGAAACTGAAATACTGGGACCTTCAGAATAATTATATTCCCTGAATTTGTGCTGTTGCAGAGGATAATTAATACTAAGCCCAAGCAGGAGGAGTAATAACTCCTCTGCTTGTTGGCCAAAATTACTTTTGGAAAGAAGATTGAATGGGATTATATTAAACAGAGAAACCCAGTTCATTTTTATAATTAAATGAGGCAAATATGTCCTGTGTGCATCAATCATTCAAGTCCCACTGAAGCAAATAATGGGAAATCATTCAGGAATTTTTTTGTAGCTTAGTTTTCAGTTTGATCCAGGTTGCCCAATCTAGTCTGTGGAGTGACTGCCTGAATTTTTTTACCGATGTGAAGAAAAGAAGTGCAAAGAGCAAGGCAGCTTCTCTCGGCAGTGCAGTCTGAGTGACATACCTGCCGAGAAGAATATGCAGCCTTATTACAGAAATTAACTAAACCTTCTGCAGGTAGGCTCAAGGCTCAGTTCAGTTGTGAACAACAAATACTTCAGATGCTTTTACATTTTTAAAGGCTTGAAAGTAGAAAAAAGGCACCAAGTCCTATTACGTGGCTTTTGTAAAGAGCAGACTTCAGTGGTCTAGTTCTTCATTATGCTATTTTTTATGAGAGGAAGAACTGCAGTTCAGCATGTCTGACTGATTTCATAGAGTATTACTGAACTTTGTAGTTTCAGTGCTTGTTTAACTGTTTTAAGTTTTGGAAACCAAAAGCATTCATCCCCTCCCCTCCAACCCACAAACGTAAAGATAAGTATCACATGTGTCTTGTGTTCAATTTTAGCATGTCTATAGCTCATTAAAATTCAGTACATTTTAAATTATGCTGATTTGATGCTAAAGAAAGAATCAGCCCAGAATTTCTTAAATCTTAAGATGGGCTTTTGCTAGTTGTTTGAGGAAGGGAATAATACTTGCTAGGAAGCAAAAAGAATAGCTACTTAAACTGCAATATATTTGCTTATGTATAAATAACATCAGTATGTTTATGTTAATGAAGGTAGCCTATTTAATTGTAGAAACAGAACTGTATGTATAGGACTTTGATTCACTCTGAAAGTTAATTCACAATTGTATAGCTCATGCTATACAATAGGTGAAATAAATCCCTTTGCCTGTGATGCAGATGTTGCATTCCTGCAAAGTGACAAGCCAGCATGTTTGTGTTTTTGGAACAGACTTAAAGTTAGGCTGGCGATAGAGGAGGAGAGCATTTGGTTCTGATGTAAATGTTTGCTCACTCTTGTAAAAAAAAAAAAGTCTTGGCCAACTACTATGACAAAAAAACGAGACTTGGAGGCTTCTTCAAACTCAAAGGATCAATACCTTTCCTCAGTGGAGATTTTGTATGTGTGGAGCCTGCTCCTAACCTGCAATACTGTTGCTACAGTGTTGAAATAATCCCTCCAAAAAGCTGACTGGGTGGACTGCTGTTGTTGCTGCTCTTGGCTTTTGGGTGGCTTTGGACAAATGGCTTTTCTTTGGTTGTCTTTCTTTCTTTGCAGTTAGACAATAACCTTGAAAGTGAACAATATCAACACTATTCCCAGGAGGGCACATGTAATAGCTAAAAAAATGGTCTTTTTTTCCAGTAAGGTGAGGTGACAAAAGGTAACGTGGAGGAAAGTTGATGTCTGATGGTAGACAAAAGTGACAGTTAAATATGTTTAATTTTGAAGGGGGACCCCGAAGACGTACTTGAAGTTCCGATACCTGAATCCATAAGTGGCAGCGTTTCAGTCGGAAGTCTGAGTATTGCTTTGCAAGATGATGACAGAAACGAAGTGAGCGAATTGTCGGCTTCCTCCACTAATGAATCAGTATTGCAGTGTACCAGCTTAAAAGAGGACGCGGGGGAAACCACAGCATTGCTTGGTAAGTACTTCAGTGTTTCACTGGGCAAACCTTAGCACTAGACACCGCATTAGAAGAAGCCCTTCTCTAACTAGTGTGAGCAGCTAGTACTGCAGTGCAGACCGGACTGAATGGTGTCACTTACTACTGCTCTTCAAAAAATACAAGCAGATTTTCAAAGAACTCTGTTGAGCTGGAAAAAACTGGACTTGGGGGAAGAAAGATGTAAACAGTGTCTTAAGAGAATTACTCAGAGAATCTCGAGAACCTTAGGTATATATAAGCATGAAATTTTTTGCCAGAGTCTGGATTAATATAAAAGATAAAGCATATTAAAATGGTAAAACAACAAACAATTTTTCTTTTAATTCCTGATTTTTAGATGTGGATGCCAGTAATAACAGGCATGGAGAACATCTATCTAATGGAAATTCCCACTGAACTGCTTCATGGAAGATATCTTGAATAGACTGTTGAAGAACTATTATTTTTTATTTAATTAGTATGGACTTTTGTCTAGTGAACAGAAAAAATAACAATGTAAATTATTTTACCTTTCAAACTTTTCTAGCTGGTGTTCCAAAAGGGCTAATAACTAAGAATTTTGTACACAGGAGGATTTTATAAAATCTCCTCTGGATGTCTCATCCTAAAAAAAAATGCAATAACCCTTTTTCTGTAAGCATTGTTGCAATGTCATTGTGTTCCAGAGGGCTGTAACAAAGATGAAGACTAGGCAGTGAAAATAATGTAGAATGTGTAATGGTTAAATATTTTGGATGCACTATTTACATTCAGTATGTCCACATGAAGAACACTTAGAAGCTACGACTATTAAAATGTTCTGAAAGTTCTGATCTGTTGTAATTGGAGATGAATATTCTTAGAAAACAGAATTAACCTTGAAGGAATCAAATATTTAATGGATATGTTGTGTATCCTTTCCTTGTGATGGAAAAATTGCTGGTTGCAACTTTCTTTACATGTAACAAATACTTATTCAATCTTGTAATGTGTTCTACTCAGAGTGGATGCTGAGAAAAGGAAACCTTCTCCATCTTGCTAGCTTTTTATACTGAATTTGGCAGTAATAGGTTGTACTCGGTGGTCTTCACGTGCTGAGCATGTAGACTTATTTAGTATATGCACACTGGTTACCTCTTTCAATCTTAAACTCAGTAGAACAGAGGTAAAGGGCTAATTATGGCTAAAATATATTTATTAGTCTATTTATAAGAATTTATGTAATTTCTTGCTCCTGTTCCCATCCTGACCCACTTTATGTACAAATTGAAACCGTTTCTTAAGAAATACAAAGTTTGGGTTTGTTTAGCTTTTTCTTTTCCTTTGCATAGAGATGCTGGAATTCTCTTGGATATTCCACATTAGGAGTTTTGACTAGGTTTGCCATTAGCTTCTATTTCTTTCTTTTAGATTAGCAGTATTGTGCCTTATAGTAAAACACTTAAGAAATCTGAAGCATCTGAGAGTAAATGTAAACCCTGGCATCTCCCATTATGACCTCTTATTCAAGTATTTATATACTGTAAGTGGTATAAGGAATTGCTAAACTGTTTTGTAAGGAAATATGTGTATTTAAAACACTACTTTAAAAGTGTTAAGTGAATTGTTTAGGATTTTAGCATTGTCATGTTATAAATAATATGCTACATTCCTCAATTTTCTTTTGTAAAGCTGTTGCTACAGGTTGCTTAAAACAGTGTCTTTCACTAGACATTTGTTTTAGAGTGCGTTTTGGTTTTAATATGTATATTTGGAATGTTTTTAAGAAAATATGCAATTCTTTTTCTAACTTATATTGAGCTTCAATAGAAGCAATAACTTTTTTTAATTTTAAAATGAATGTTCCAGAAATTACAGAGGTTTCAGCTGGGGAAATATGATCTGAACTTCTACTTTGCAGAGCAGATGTTTCACCCTAAATTTCCTTCAAAAAATTCCTGTTAATGCCTACTTAAAAAAAAAATCTGCCTCTTCCCTGTAGGAGTATAACTTTTAGGTTTACTGGAAAACTGTCAGGTTGTAGTTCTGATGTCACCAGCAGGTGCAAGCTTTTGTGATGCCTTTATCTTACAAGAAGCACATGAGAATGGAATAGGACTGACCAACCATCTTAAAAACTGAACAAATAAAAAAACAACCCACGACGAAACCAAACAGTGTGTAGGGACACTTATGTCTCCAAAAGAAGCTTATCAACATTTCCAGAACTGCCTTTTTAACTATCTCTTCAATATTAAAAACTAAGTCTTCTCCCTCTTCTTTAACACAAAACTGAACATTGATGTAGTAAATGTTGAGAGGGTTTAAACTCTAGCTCAAGGAGGAACCAAAAAGAGAAGTTATCAAGAGAAGTGTTGTCAGTCTGTGGATTGTGTCTTGCTGATACCTACAGCACAGTATTCATTCTGGAGAGGAGAATTGTGGTAAGTACTTGAGCTTTTATGTAATACCTATAAAACCAAAAGCTTTTCTTAAGAATTAAATCTGAGATCTGGCAGAAAGCTGGAAGAAAAGCTAAGGAACCTGCAAACTGAAAAGTGTGCTTATAAAATCTGGTGTGTACTGACTTAGGAAAATAGCTGAGTGTGAAGGCTCCTGAGGTCTGTTTCTCATGCTGGCACTGCACCTGTTTCGTTTCAGTCATTCACAAAAATAGTTACAGTTGTTTCAGTCAAATAGGTTTGCACATAGTTGATCTGTGATACAGTTAGGTCTTGCAAGGCCAGCTGTGCTGCTGAGGAGTGATGACAATAAAAGGCCGAATTGCAGTGCCTCCAGCAAGCAGTTTGCTCTCCTTGGAAGCACAATGACAAAAATCAGCTGAAGCGAATCACTAGTCTGACCTCAGTCAAAAAGCTGACATGCATTAGTAAAAAGAGAGGTAGGATGAAAAGTTCAGGGCAGGAAAAAGACAATCTAGGGATTGTCTTTTTAGCTTAAAACAGTAACGAGAGGCTTAGAAACCAGAAGCATATGACCTGCTGTTCCAGCTCATCCATTACATTGAGTAAATGGGTGTAGGCTGCTGTAGGTAAATACAGGTGCATGGACTTTGCTGATCTGGATCCCCACTAATTTGGATCAAAACTGGTATTGCTAGTTTCTAGCACTTTACCTACCACAAGCTTGTATGAAGATCAGAACTAATGAATGTTTATTTCACCCCTTCCAAGAATGCTTTTTACAGGGTAGGCGCCTCCTGACTCCTTTCCCTTCCATTTGGGGAAGCTATAATCTGCCTCTTCTGCTTCGGCCATGTCCTGCCTGGTGTGGGAGCTGCAGCTGTGTTGTGGGTTCCTGCTGCCTCCTCCTGCCCTCAACTCTTTTCCTAGCTGTCCATTTTTCATAAAACAAAGGGACACCTCTGTCCCTTTGTTAGATTTTGCTGTAATCAGGCAGAGTGTTTCTTACTAGAGGCATTCATGTGGTGTCATACAAAAAGCTAAATTGCAGAGCCCACATGAAGTCTAAAGCCCCTCAATGGTGATACTGAATGCCTCACTTAGGAAAAATCCCTAAAAGGACTAGGGGATGCTGGTTTTTGTGGAATAAGTTTTATTAGTGTTGTGTTAATTGGTATGGCTTTGCTACTGCTGCTGTCTCTGTTAGGGAGGAATTTGAAGCTAAGTGATTTTTAATTTTTTTTTTTACAAAGGAACTATGAACATGTCAAAATGAACTGCTGTCTTAAAGGAAAAACTGGAGGCCCTGTCTTTGTTCAGAAATTTTTGTTTATTAATAATAGTCTACAAATGACAAACTGGAAAAAACTTGATAGTAAATAATTGTCTAAACTGTCTTTCAGACTTGATAGCAAGCAAAAATGAACCACAGACATTTCAGATCTAAAAGCATGTTAATAGTTTAATTACTTGCAGTACCAATTTAACTAGAAAGTCTGGATTTTCTTTTACTAATGACTGCTAGACTGGATTCTTCTTTTGCTCTAAGCAATGCTAGGAGGAGATTCTTGGCATGTACTAGAGAAGTTTGATAGGATAGCAGCAACTTCTTTCCCCTGCCCCTTACCCGCCACATTGCATGTGAATGTAGTCCAAGTACCCTGTTGCCACTAATTAGAGGTAGATTTTGGAGGTCTGCTGGAGGAGTTGTAGGATAATTTACCTACAGTGAAAATCCTCTAATCCATGCTGACTTAATAAACTGCATACCAGTATATTCCTGCCAAAGCTGGCCTGTTGGGAATTTTGGTCCTGTTCATGTTGTAACTGGCACAGAGAAACACCATTGCAACACCTTTGTCAAGTGTGCAAAGCTGTTTTTTAATTACCTATTGATTTGGGAATGGTCATTCAGGTTTTCTGCCCATCCTGCAAGGTTCCTCTTAAACCAGCCAGTTGTAGTTGTGCAGAGTCCAGCAAGACTGTCCTGTCCCCTTGTGTAAGTTGAAGACATGCAATTTTGTAATAGGGCCATGGTGAATTACAGTTCCTCAAGTGGAATGTGTATTTATTTTTTTTTTTTAACTGGAATGCCTGCAAAAAATGTTAACATGTCTTTGAGACTGGTCTTCATTGGCTGTGTTGTTTTCTCTCGCAGGTGATATGTGAAGATTTGAGAATTGGAATTCATTAAACATGCACAAATTGAGCTGAAGGCTTTTGGTTTTGTTCAGTATGGGTCCTGATCTCTCCTCAGATATCCTGCTGTATTGCAAAACTTGATTTGAGAAAGTTTTAAAAGTAGAATGCCTTTATAATTGCATGTATTTGTATGAAGAGTGCATTGCCTGAGACTGTCCATTATACTTCCATTGGACCTGAAGCTACTTTTCACCGTCTGAAACATGGTAATGTTACTGCATTTTTAAATGAGCGCATCCTTAATTCAGAGGAGCAGAATAAGTTTCCATCATTTTGTTAGTCTGAAGCTTAAGTCCAAAACTCTGAAGCCACTTACTTCTACTATAAACATATACCTACAGAAAACTATTTGAATTTGCTAGTCTGTCAAAAACTATTCACAACTGACTGTCTTTTATTGTAACTTTGAACTGAGTTGGTTGCATTGTTTGGATTAAGCACTTGTGTCTTTTCCATTGTGTATGTACAGTTGTAAGAATGTCAAGTTATGCATTGTTGTTGTAACTTAATGGCTAAAAGCTCAAATTCCATAATAAATTATACAGACCTTTTAAAAAGCAACATCTGAGAAGCCGGAGGGTTTTGTTTTCTTTGGTACACTTAGGAATTGCATCTGAGAGACTCAACACTCATAACACAAAACAAGTTAAATTCATGCTGGGTAGCTAAGGGGGAGATTCTTTCAGCATGTGGTGCTTTCCCCATGTGACCAATACCTGGGTGGGCTGGGTTAACCTTGGCTGGCTGCTTAGTGAGGAGGAAGAAAATCAGATGGAAGAACTTGTGGGTTAAGATAAGAAACAGTTGCCAATTACCATCACAGGCAAAACAGATGTGATTCATAAAGATTGCTTTTAAATGGCAATAAATTAGTTTTAGAGTAGGATAGTGAAATAGAAGACTAAAACTGCCCTTCTGTAAGCTGACTCTTCTCCCTTCCATGGTGGCAGGATGGGGAAGGGTGGTGTGAGCCTGTAAGAGGTGGTCTCTTCTGTACTCTCCTCACCCTTCTGCCCTGCTCCAGCCTGAGTTCCTTCCATGGAGCTGCAGTTCTTAAACTGCTTCAGTGTAGATTCCATGAGGTATAGACACTCCAAGGTTATCACTGAGCTGCCACCAGCCTGGCTGCAGGGCTCTGCTGTGCCAGCTTGTCCTGGAACAGGGCAGCCTTGGCCTCTTCTCACAAAGGTCACCCTGCACTTGCCCAATACCACAACATTGCTGTGTAAACCCAATACAAATTTGGGAAAGCATGGCTTATCTTTCCTCCTAGCAAGCAAACACTACAGAAGCACACAGCAAACAAATCTGAATCAATCAATGCACAGGGCTCTGAAATGAATGTATCACGGCCATACCTATGATAGAAATCATAAAACTTCTTGGTAATTTTTATAGTTCTGTGACAAATCTAAGGATTACGGATTTATGTGTATCAGTACAACTCAAGCCAATACAGTGAAGATGCAGAACAGCTAGACTTTAGCTGTAGTATCATAGTAGCAACCCTGGGGGTGGGGGAGGCTTAAATTGTTTTTAACTAAATCTGTAAATCATAAAGTAGGTAGCAATGCCTTTAACCAGTGGTAATCACTTTTATATTGGAGCCTGTTACTTCATCATAGTCCTGCAGCTTACATTCCAAACACTAGTCTAAAATGTATGTATGCTTTTAAAGAGGGGTACTACTACACAGAAGATAGTCAAGTTGGGCTCCAACTTTAGTAGATAGAAAACATTAAGATACGATTTTAGAGCACAAGCTGGGTTAGCTGTTGCCACTAAAAATGCCTGATAGCAAATGTATTGGGTTTGGAAGCAATGTCTAGAATTGGAACAGACCTTAAATAAGTGTTACTTTAGTTGACCTGATACATTCTAACTGGAAAGCTACACAAGTCTTAATTCCTAATGACTACAGAACACTTCTCACAGGACTTTTTACTAAAAGATTATGATTGATGGGATTTTCAGTCCAAGCAATTTCACAGCTTAAATTACTCAGAAAGAAAAAGCCAAAAGACTGTCTTGACTTTGCATTATTGATCTAGAACTTCCTAAAAATTTGAGAGGCAGATGCAGATTTAAAACAGGTTTCATTTAGCAAGCACCATTGAATTAGAAACTTGTTAACTTCCCAAGTTACTTTCCTTTACAGTCTCAGGGCTTAAATATAACAGCAACTACTCTATTTACCAGCTTAAAATTATAGTTTAGCAGACTCCATTCTCCAGTTTCCCCAATATCTGGCATCTAACATGAAAGCTAATCTGCATCTGTGCTCTAAAAGGAAGAAGTTATTTAACTTTGGAAGCTACATAGCAACTGCCCATGCAAATTTGGAAGTGAAAAGAGATTGGAATTTTTTGATTTTTATGGAAGAAATGTGACCCTCTTTCCTCAGTGAAACATTCTTACAAGCTTGCAATAGGTGTGGTATTTCAACTGCTGCTGGCGTGATTCTGAAAATACTCGGTGATCTTGATAGGAGAGACTATTGCTCTGAGCCTATAGCACCCAACTTCATTTCCGCCATGTAAAGATAAGCCTTTAGCTGTTTCTAGACATCAAGACAGGCTTTCCCTTACTCATCAAAACCAGAATTCATTGTTAGGAGTTCTAGCCAGCTCCTAGAACAGTGAACAAAAGGAAAACCAAGGAACTTATTTACCTTGATATAAGTTGACTTTAGTTATATACAAACAATTTTGGACCCAAAGAAAATGAGTGCCAGATTAATACTTAAATTTGCTGTGAATGCTAAGTATAATTCATATTCTGTCTGGAACTAGAGCCTGAATTTCAGGACATGCATACAACATACAAAGTTTAACCACTGAAAAATACTGTAAGGCCTAACACATTTCACAAACTCAAATGTGTATCAGAAAAAGCCTTATTTATTGTTCAAATGCATAAAATGCTATTTATAATGTAATTAACATAATACATAATTAATTCAGGGATTTAAGTTTAAAATGTACAATTAATCGGTATAGAACACTAGCAAGAGTGTTTTTTTGCCACTAACAGTCACTTTATTTTGACGTTTTCGTTTCTGATGGATTTTCCCCAGTGTCCAGTGTCTTCAGCAGTCTGAAAAGGCCAGCTGCTTCTCGTATCCGACTGAACTCAATGCAGAATGCTTGCACTTCTATAAACAAGTCCTGTACATTAATAATTTTGTTTCTGATTAAAGACTGAAGAAAGACACAAACAAGACGGACCAGGCGGTTCTGAAACATAAGAGAGATGGTTTAATAATCCAAATAAATGTTTGCAACCACGTCAGTTAAAGGACTGTTGGCCCTCAGGAGCAGTTTAGCTTCGGCAGTTACCTTGTTCCCAAGCTTTGTACATGCTGCCCCTTCTCTGCCATTTCCCATACTACTACTATATTTTAAAAATTGACTGCTTTATAGTTCTTGTACTTCTGGATGCAGGAGCCTTCTCAAGATTAATCCCATGCACAAATGAAGTACCAGGTCTACCTATGCACTGTACTTATGTCATCTCTGAATAAAGGCAGAGAGAAGAGATAACAGCTGAAGATGATGTCAAGATTTGGGTCTTGCTTAGGCTTATTTTCTACAATAACACCATAAAGAAAATTGAACAAGTTTCACATTTCAAAGTTTCACCATATCATCATGGAACTCAAGATAGGAAGTGACATCAACAAAACTGATTCCAAGCTTCCTTCATGGAATGTGCTCTGTTGCTGAATTAGCAGATGACCCTTCTGCTTTGTATTGGAAAGACAGTTTCACGGACACCTAATCCAGGAACTCATGGCTCATTTCCTGCCTGATCCAGTGAAAAGACAGGATCTTGGAAGTGTTCCTCTTTCTTAAGAGCTACTTAGGCAACACCTTGAAGAGCACAATGGGAATTGAAGTGAAAGCTTAGGAACTGGTGCTTAAAATTTGTCATACATAGATCCAGTCACCAACCATCTGCTTTACACAGAGCACATTCTTCCCCAAGGACAAAAACAGGTCTTTATCATTAAAGTGCTCTCATACTTCACATTGTGAGAAAGGTTTGGGTTCAACTCTTTCTCTAAAAGCAATTATGCATGTGATTGACGTTTATCAGACAGAACTGACGGATGTGACAGATTAAGCGTCCAAAGCATTTCAGATTATTTGACACTGAAAATAAGATATCAGCTATTTTTCCAGGAACTGAGCTTACTACTGCAAAATTTGCTACTTAGAGAATTCAGAAACTGAACAACTTATTTCCTTCACTGCTATCAAAAGGCATCACATGCTTTCTCTGCAACACAAATTAGTTACACGAGTAATTTTAATAATCCAAGAACATGAAATTCAGCAAAAGAACAAATGCAAGGTACTGGCTGACTCCCAGTGTCTGAGGATCATTTCCAGTATTAATTTTTCAAACAAAACATCTTGTGTCTCAGCTGCTGTACAGGCACCATACTCATTAAAAAATGTTAGATCTCAAGATGTGCATGCTGCTTAGTGATCAGTATATGTTCCTTGACCCTCAGAGCTCTTTTTTGTCCCCTGTGTGCCTGAAGCACAGCTGCTACATGCTCTCAGCAGCCCCTTTGAGTACAGTGTCCCATTCTGGGCATAATCTCAGCTGCAGCCCAGGTCTGCTGCTATTTTCCTACTCCACTACCAAATGTAATAGGCACAGCTACTCAGCAGGTCACAGATGAAGTCACCCATGTGTCTGGCAGAATCCCAAAGCAGAGAAACATCAGCAGCCACCAAAAGATAACACATGGTCAGTCATCATCTGAAAGGGATGAGAACGAAACAGGGGGATTGCCACTATCTAAAACCACATTGCAATGCTATCCTGTGCACTGCACATGACTTTCATTTCTGTAGCTTAAGGATATTATAGAGCTGGAGAAAGCAGTAGAGGCCACCAAGAAAGCTTAAAGGGAAAGAAACAGTCATCTTGTTGCAAGAGACTTAAAGAGGTAGCAGTCCTTCAGGATCTAGAGGATAAAGCTAAGGCAGGACTTGGGATTCACAAAGCCTTGGAGAAACTGAACATGGAACTGTTTTTCACCAATGATGTACACGAGAAAACAGTTCTACTGGGCACCTGGTGAAACCAACAGATCCATTTAGGAGAGAAGGAAGTACCTCACACAGCATGTAGACAACCCTGAATGCCAAAGGTGTGTAAACCTCCTCAGGTTTCCCCTGACCCTCCTCAGTCAGGGATCCTTGGAGTGGCTGCAACTTCCTCAGTACCAGCATGCAAGTATGACAGTGTGGTGTTAGGAAGACAAAAGTTTTTAGGTCTTTGACGAGATCTGCAAGCTGTTATTGGTCATGATTGAAGAGTGAGACTTCCCTGTGAGTTTTGTAACATCACCTCAGAGGTCTGGAATGGCAGGCACACTTGTATAGAAGAGAAACTTGAAGCTTAAAACTAAGCAGAATGCATACTAATACTGGGGATGAAGAAAACACTCACTGAGTGACAGATAAACCTTTTGCATATAAGAACCCAGTCACCTAAAACTAGTATTGCCAGGAAGAAGTTTATGATGTCTACAGAAAAACAGGGAACAGTGATTACCTGTGAAGTCTTATAAAAAAAGTGAAGACCTGTCTATAAAACTCCATAAAGAACTGCATATTGTGTTAGGAAAAAAAAGAAGTGCCTTTGAAATAAAGAAGCAGTAAAACAGAATAACTTAATGCTATCAGCCTTATTAAAATCATAGCACATACTTCACAGAGCAATATATGGGATACTTTTTCCTAACCAATTTATTGAAGCACTCACCTGCATATATTTGTCTTTAATCTGTTCACAGGTGGAGATACAATTGGAGATATAAAGATGAATAAATTCAGGTGGGAGATCAACTGCAGTAGTAAGCCTGTTCAAATAAAACATATTCAGTGGTTCATGAAGCCATAAATCTAGTGTTTCTGTAGCAAAACAAATCATATCAGTTAGACCTGTGATATGAGTTTATTCCCAGTTCTGTCATATAGTACTGATTTCTGACAGCTTCCAGACATATTCCTAGTCATTTAAATTTCTTAACTAAAACTTTTTAAAACTCTGACGGCACAGAAGCTAGGTTAGATTGGTTTCTTGTACATCTGACATTTGAGTTGTCACTGTTTCTTAACTGAAAGAGCAACACAGCTCTCTTAAGGTAACAACATGCACTAAATGGGGAACTGCTACAAGGTTACAACAGAATCTGCCCAAAGTAACTCGAATCAGTCCCATCTCCAGTAGTGAAAGGTGGACAGTATGGAAAAAGATGCATGTTTTAGTTTCAAGTGCAGTTTCAATTTTTTGTCTTATTTCCCTTAAAAATCAAGTGTCTCCCTGTTGGCACTGAGTCACTCTGCAGTTTGATAAAAGTTCTTCCTGTGGTAGCTATGCAGTGGGAGAACCAGCATGCCTGACTGGTGGTGTAGCTCTCATGGACACACGTAAAAGCTCTTCTCTTGCCACTGTTCCTCCATGTTGCAGTCAGTAGCCCCACTTCAAGGCAGTAACTGCTGTCAGTCTGCACCAGTAGGGAGGGATTAATGTCAGAAATGTTTCTTTAGTTAGAAGATATTTAAGTTACAATTCAACTCTGCTTCAAAGCAACTGCTGATTGAGGCTTATTTAATAGTTCATGTTCAGTAATTGCCAAGAAATGGAAGAAAGTAAGTGGGAGAGATTATTTCTGTAAATTTGTGGGAATTAGCTGTCTGAGAAGTTTTCCCATTTAAGGGGCTAGCATTCTGTTAAGAAAACGGGTTGTACCTATCTGCAGAAATTCTTCTCAGTGAAAACAGGACATGAATGTACAGCAGGGCAGCTGTTTAACAACAGCACCTTTTGTTCACTTAAGCTGCATCAAGAATGCAAGTTGCAATTAAGCAGATTAGCCATGCAGCATTAACTGTTTGTGGAGGATTCTCACAGTAACTGCCCTTTGTCCCACTGCAGTCTTCTATCTCCCACATAGGCATGCCTCAAGTCAAAATGAACATTTCCAGATGTCCTCATAAAACAAAACCGCTCCCTCAGTTGAAAGAAAAGAGAGAAGCTAGGGATGAGGCTTTTTAGTTATGTGAAAAGAACATGAGTTCTTCATCAACAACTGGATTGTGACCCGTTAGGGAAGGTGACAGTCACTACAGTTCAAAACCAAACACATTCAGTAACTGGTCATTAACAAGTCAGGAACTAAACTTGCAGCTTCCTGGGACATGGGACATCTACTTTCCAGTGAAATTTATATATTAATCAGGAACCTGAGGTCTGAAGAAAACATTTAGATATTTTACAGATTGCAAGGACAGACTCTCTTAAGTGGCACAATTTTAAATACTATTTTGAGCTGAATGTATCAAACAATTTGATAAAATCATTTTCTAGTAGTTATCAACTCCAGCTGAAGTTATGCACAACAGGACATGTATTTGCCTATTCTTTTCAAAGTAGTAAAGTGTTTCTAATATTAGAGTAACACAGTGTTCTCTAAAGAAAATAAAGTTCTCCATTCTTGAAGGAGGGACCGAAAGATTAACTAGCAAAGCACCTGTGTAAGAAATGTGCTTTTTACCACACCAAAAATGGTATGCTATAGATAATTAGTATAAAATTATATTAATTTTAACAATTCTGTAAAATTATAAATAATTAACATAAAATGTAATATATACCTCCACCACCATATCTTTTGCTTGGGAAATTGTGGGAGTTTTTTCCTGTTGCAATTTTTCTGCTGCTAATGTTAACATTACAGTAATATTTGAAAAGAGCAAGGCTGTAAAAAGGAACTTTGCAGTGTTCTCTCAATTTAGCACTGAATATGTTTGAGAGGTTCAATTCTTTAATACCAACCCACAACTAACTCTATAAACTTAGTCTGGACTAAAACAGGCATCACCAATAAGGATCTACAGGAAAAGCAAAGCCTTTATGAAAGAAACAGACTTAGTCCAGTAGTCATAGAAACCAACAAATCCCCAGCACACTCTTCCTCTGCAGGACTAACCAAAATACACTGAAAATTATTATTAAAACAGTATTAAAAAAACCCAAAACAACATAAACAGCATAAAAAGATTGAAAAGGGAATGATAGCTTGACACTGTTTTCTTTTACTGTAACCTGACTAGCTATTTCTTCTGTTCCTGTTATTTTTGGTAGTATTTGGAATGCGTCTAAATGCCATATGGCCAGCCTCACAATTACTTCATAACTTACATTCACTTCTTTATTTTACATACTCAACAAAACCTTATTAGATTTGAGATTGTACTCACCGATTTACAACTTCCATTGAATGTAAGGACATGTCCATGTTGACCAAGACAGAAAAATACTCCGTTATTTGACTAGACTGCATTAGTTTCAGCAACATTTCTATAGCTACTAAAGGATTGTTTTCAACCAGGTCTGGCAATTTGGCAGGAGTGAGACCAATATGGTAAACAAGCTTGGGGTCCTTTTCCAGTTCTCCAAGGAGCTGTGAAGAAGAAGAAAAAAACTCCTCAGTTGATTTTTCTTCAACTATTCATGTTACTGCTTGAAAAAACTGCTATAATACATCTAAGATCCATTTTAGATTTAGGCTTCTCTATTGAAAAGCACTGGAGGTCTGCTTTAAAATTTTTATGTACAGGCAACTGTGTCCATAAAACCTTTAATAATACATTTAAGAGTCCTTCATCAGTGGGTGGCAAAGAAGGGAAGAAAAAAAATCTACATGAAAAGTTTCAGCCTCCTTTTGTTTCCTGTCCAACAGAAGGAAATCTCAATTTCAAGTTCACTTGTCAGAAAGAGTACTGCAAAAAAAGGTTATTTTATAGTGTCAGCATAATGATTATGAAAAAAACCCACTGAAATCAGGGGTAATACTATCAAATTGAGAAAAAAAAATTCATTGCTGGTATTTCTGAAATAATTATTTATCAAAAGCTTTCACAGAAGCACAAGCAACTTAGTTATACAAAGATTTTTCCATACAGAAAAATGTCAGTGCCACTCACTGATCAACTGTAAGTACATCCAGCCAATGGTTTGAACATTATCTTCCTTATTCAGACAAACCCAAGTAAAATCCTTGGATTTTTAGAATTCAAATTTTCCTGAATCCAAACACAGATCAATTAAAGTGCTCAAAGTTTTCTAAAATATAGGAGTTAATAGCTTCTTAGAAAATCATTTTAGACAGGAAAGTGCATCATCCTTACCTGTGTTTGCTGTGGGGAAGTCAAAGGACTTTTAAAAGCTTTTGCCATGATTCTTTTTATCTCAACTCCAGTGCTGTTCTTAACACACATTGACTTATCCCACTGAATTGTGTGATCTGGTTCAATTGGATTTAGCCACGCCAGTTCATCCTCACATATATGGAGTGGAGGTGGTGGTCGAATAAATTCTGGTCGAAAGTGACCTAAAATGGCAACAACGTGAAATGTTTCCTTAAGCTTTGGGTATTCAGTTCTGCATCAGTAAAAAAAGAAGACCCCTCCCCCCCCAAAAGCCCCTATTTCTTTAAGCTATTGTAACACTGAGAACAGCATTACAATCCTGTTTGCCCCTCATAAAAACATTTATTACTGATTTTTAGTGATACTGTTACATCTGCCTGTTTTTTCTCTTGATTCAGATCTTTGTTACTGATCCTGTGGGTATTTTTCCCTTCCATAGTAACCACTTCCCTGGGAGGTGTTACCAGCCAATGCAGGTCTCAGTGAGGGACTAGTATCTGTTATTCAACAGATGACACAGAGAAGAGCTTGATGACAGACTCCAGATTTCTAAAAGCCTGGAAATGTGAACACTATAGATTCTGATCTAGAGACAGCCTGATGCAGTTCTGCACTTTCATTCACCTTAATTTCCATTTCATGCTTTGAAAATACCTGAATTCCATTACATTTTATCTGAAGTATAATAACACAGCATGTCGTGAGTTACAGAAACAAAGATGTGAAGATGCACATACTTTCTATAGGAGGCTTTGGTCCACTCACTAATGCTTCCGTGATCTGGGAAGCAACAGAGCTGTCAAAACCGGAGTTGGAAGAATCTGGGTCAGGATCGCTGAGAATGCTGGGGAAGCTGGCCTTGCTCTGTGTTGGCAACTCAGACTGACGTTCTGAAAGAAGAATATTAAACCATAAAATTGGAACAGAGATGCCTGGAATACTAAAAGTAGTGAGAAACAAGCAGCTTTAGAAAAGAACTAGCTTAAAAAAAACCCCAGATAATATCAATATGAAATTTAGTACAGTCGGGCAGTCAGCAGTCTGACTGCCAGCTGACAGGCAAGGGACAGAGGGTATGCAGCAAGGATAAAGAAGAAATAGAAGTTAATCTGAAACGTAATCTTGGCCTTAGAAAAGGCATGTAACCGTTGTAATCTGGATCTAAAAGCAGTACATTGGTAGGTTCCCATGGTACTCCTGAAAGAGTTCACATGCTGTATCTAGTTTTGTAATCACTGCTCAGAGAAGGAAAGTGAAAGATCTACACAGATTCATTTACAGACAATAATGATCATATTAGACCTGAAATCAGCTATTCAAATGTACCCAACACATTTCTGTGGCATTGCCTGAGCTCCTTGTGCATTCACTGAAAAGCCAGAATCAGTACTTTAGTGGAAAACAACGGAGTTTTAACTCTTATATGATTCTACAGACATCATCATTAAAGCAAACCTGAAAGGAGCTAAAATTGCTCCTTTAGAGGCCATAAACAACAGAAAAATAATATTAAGATTAGTGTATATACAACTGAAGACTTGAAAAAAATGGCCAAAAAGAAAAATATGGGCCTCAGTGCTTGCATTATCCGATTTTTATGTGCCCTTCTGTCAATAATCTATCACTCTTCTGTATCTGAAGACTTAATGGCTGATCTTCTATGTTCTCTGCACTATTTTGAGAGATCCTGTTTTCCATTGCTTTGGAAAACTCCAAAGGACAAAAAGCAGAAAAATTCCCACTACAGAACACCACTTGACATTCCTCTCCCCACCCTGTTAACAGAGAACACTAAGCAGCAGATGAAGCCTTAAGCAATCTGAAGTCCAAAATTGCTGGTACCATAAAAGAAATCCCTTGAAAAAGTTCCAGATGAAACTAAACACCACTCCATTTCCTGGCTAATTGAGTGAGAGCTGTCATATTTTGTGTACCCTAACACTTCTAAGCAAAGTGTGCTTGCTCCTTTTTGTGCAATCATGTTGACCCTTCCCAGCTGCCCACACACACGAACAAAGTATTTCATATGACTCCAAACAAATCTGCAAGAGACGCCAAAACTGTGAGTTACAAAAGGATCATGAAAACAAAGTTAATTTTTTTGGCTTTCTGTCTTGCTTTATCCAACTATTTCAGATAATGCAAACATTAGCATATATGCTTACTGAAGCAGCACAGCAGGGTATGGTTTTCTGTTGAAGGCAACAACTAGCGTACTTTTCAGTTACTTTAAAAAAAACATTTTAGAATTGGAAGTCCAAATGAGCTGGTGTATAAAACATATCTTCTACTTAAGCAAGTGTTTCAAACTTCATCACGTGAGTACTTTCATTTAGCCCCGAACAGAAGGGTTGGTTTAACAAATGAAGTACAGGAGTAGGGGGAGAGGCATTGCGTGTCCTTTTTCTATCTTTTCATTTATAGTCTAGAACTTAAATCCATCAGTCAGTAAATCACGGATTTCTTTGTAACTTCATAATCTGAAATTATTAGTGATGTTAGATTAGATGATTAGTGACATGGCAATTCACTGATTTCAGAAGCCTGTCTGAGCCCTTAGTTATATGCATTGGAGCTCAGAAGTTCAACCTCACTGCTTCAAGAATTAGGGCTGAATCAACAGCTTCAGGTAAGAAGAAGTAAGAATTAGAACATGGTGATTTAACAGTAACCAATATAGCATCTTGAACTAAGACATTTAAATTTTACAAAATTAAACTGAAAACAAATCTTTAGGTTCCTTTATGGAGCTTTTTTTTTTTTTTTTTTACAGGTAAAAGAAAACTTTGAGTCTTAAGGAAAGCTCTACAATGTATTAAAAGTTTTACTTTAATAAAGGTCAATTACTTCCACATCAAATAAGGGTTAGCGGACAAACAGTTAGGAGCACTTTGCCAGGAGACCCATCTCTGCAACTAGGAGAAAATTACTTTTTTGATAAGGTAGCACACTAGATGAACAAAAACATATTGTAGGGCAGTACCAGAGTTTGAATTAACTCTCAGACCAAAGGAAATAAACTGTCACAGTGAGCTCAAATTCAGAGGACAAGTATTTTTATTTCCTTTACAAAAAGGATTGGGAGAGAGAAATTGATAGAAAAAAATCAAATGCTTTCTAAATTATTACATTTGATTTTACAGGTATGTGCTAAAGAAGTCAAAATCATGCTGCTCTGAACAGCCCTGAATTCATCTCAAGGACCAAACTTTCGAAGAGCTACCAAGTGCTACAGCTGTTACATTCTGTACATCATGGGGAATTGGTACAAACACAACACTTCAAACATTGCATCTTAGTGTCATCATCCTGCACCAGCCTCGTCCTGCATATTGAATCACTAGGAGAAATATACTGAAGACTAGTGAAAAAATCACAGACTTCCCAAAACACAACAAACAGACAGAAGAAGCACCATGATTTTAAAACAAGTAGAAGATTTATCGTCTAAGAAAGTGATGAGAAAGCAGACAGTTTTTCTGGGGACCTACAGCAAGAAGTCTGAGAAAGACAGCACAGAGCTTTTTCAGATGCAGCTGGTTTTGTTACATAACTTCTACAGCTGCTCATAAGCAATTGTGCACTTTTACTGGATTATGTAAACAGTGATATAAATCTTATAAAAGCACCATTAATGACTTTGTAGTCTACTTTCAGCCATCATTGTCTTCTATTTTAAAATAAAGTATGTAGCCTAAAATACCCATTCACCCAACCAGTTTTGAGGTTGCCCAGAGAAGCTGTGGATCCCCATCCCTGGAAGTGTCCAAGTCCAAGCTGGATGGGGCTTTGAGCAACCTGGTCTAGTAGAAGGTGTCCATGCCCATGGTGGGTGAAGGTGGAAGGAGATAATTTTTACGGTCCTTTCCAACCCAAAGCACTCTGTGATTGAATGATTTCATTTTTAATGAGAACAAACTATTCAGAAGGCAAACACAGTACCAAGGGGAAAACAAATAAAAACAAATTTAAAAAACTCTAAGCTTCTTAAGGCATGACGTATGCCTTGCACCAAAAACCACAAGTTACCTGAAGCTTCACAAAACCTGAATTCGCTAAGATATTCTACAAAATACAGACAGGATGAACACAACAAGAACCAGAAAGGTTTGTCTCGCCCACAATGGTATGTTAGGGTGTTCAATTTGCATTTTCAAACGATCCCACAGTCTGGAAATAGCAGCTAAGGAGGACCCTAGAAGACATTTGTAGACTGTGAACAAGGAACAGTGTGCCACAGCTTTACCAGTCAATGTCAGAGTCCACAGAAAAAAATGACAATACCAAGATACAACTGCAGGACAGAGGAAGTCTAAATGGTGCCTGACCTCAGAGCAGTAAATCGCATTGTACAGATATAGAACTGGGATGGTCAGTTTTCAAGCAAGCAGGTCTACTGGCACATACCTAGGGAAAAAGGAATTTTTTTGTGTTTAAACTGGTTCCTTGTTTCCAGCAATATATAATATTTCATATTAGCTCCAGATGTGACATGAACAATCATGTTCTTCCTCCTGTTCTCCTGTCAAAGGATAAGCATCACGCTGCTTTTCTTTTCAATCTAGTAAAACTGGATCATTTTCCAACTCTTGAGCTAACACTGCAAGGTCTGACTTTGCAATAAGCTGAAGATATAATTTTAACAGTCAATTTTCCAGGTACAGCTGAAGTACTGGTATGTAATAGTAGTGTGACAGTTATGCTTGTTCTCTCATAAAAGAAATACTGCAAAGGGTAAAAAGGGATGGAAGTTCAGAAAAAACCCCATACAAATAACTAAAACAAAGCAAACAAACAAAAAAACCACCAAAACCATCCCCCCCCCCCAAAAAAAACCCATTCCTAAAAAACCCTGCAAAGCTTTAGATGAAAGTCTTTCTATCCTTGTAAAATATTCTTGTGCTTAAGGCAATGATGTATATGCTTTAAAAACTACTTGTTAAGAAGGATGAAAAATTTAGGATGTAATCTCTGCCTGAAGTTTCTCTAAGTGCTTGAACATAGGATTGAAGACCCTAAAGCATAATTCAAGCTTTTTCATATTCAGTTGAAACGAAACACTCATTACCTCAGAGTCAATGAGACAGCTCTCCAAGGAGAGCTTCCATTCCTAAGAGAACCACAGGGACAAACCTTCCATACCTGCTAATGCCAGCTGCAGCCCACTGATATCCACTGACTGGGCCATGTTCCCCACATCCATTGCAGCGATCTGCCGAGGAGTCTTCTTGAACAGCTCTCTAGGAGGGGCCAACATCAGTTGGGAAAGGAAGAATTTTTCTGGAGGAGTTATAGGAGGTAAGAAGCCTGTGGAGACACAGTGAAAAACAATCCATGGGTTTTATGTAGGAGCATTAACAGTTTCTGTGCTCTTCATGTCTAACAAGCAAAACTAAGACACAAACTGATCTATTATTTATGGCAAGGTAGGTGGAGCTAGAGAGTCTGTGTGGCCACATACAAAACTGTTTTAATGCAAAATACAGCACTACATGATCAGTATTACACATCATGGCATGCAACAGCTGATGCTAAGTCACTCATGGTGGTTCATTCACACACTTTCCACTCCAGACAACCAATCAGCTATTAAGTATAACCTGACATTGCAATTCACAGAATCAGAGAATGGTTGGAAGGGCTTAAAGGGTTGGGTTGGAAGGGATCTGAAAGACCATCCAGCTCCAAAACCCTGCCATGGGCAGGGACACCTGCACCTAACACCTGCCCCTAGACCAGGTTGCTCGGAGCTCCATCCAGCCTGGCCTTGAACACTTTGCAGGGATGGAGCATCCACAGATTCTCTGGGCAGCCTGTTCCAGTGCTCCAGCCCTCTAACCAACTTGGTGGCCCTTCTCTGGGCTCTCTCCAGCAGGTTATTTTTTTTTAGAAACTGATTTACTCAACACTGGTAGTGTCATATTTACTGAAGAGGAAAAAAGTGTTACACTCTCATGTATTTCTCTCTAAGAGGTTTCACAGCTTTAAGGCTGTCAGAAGCCTCCTATAATTTCCAGCTTTTTGTGACAGCTTTCTCCCAAAAAATTCCGTGTTATCACAGAATCAGTTAGATTGGAAAAGACCTCTTAGATCATCGAGTCCAACTTGTGACTGAACACCACCTTGTCAACTAGACCAGGGCACCAAATGCCACGTCCAGTCTTTCCTTAAGCACCTCCAGGGACAGTGACTGCACCACCTCCCTGGACAGCCCATTTCAATGTCTAATCACCCTTTTTGTGGAGAAATCCCTCATGTCCAACCTAAACCTCTCCTGGTGCAGCTTTATACTATGTCCTCTTGTCCTGGTTGTCCGCTGGTTTCCTGGGAGAAGAGGCCGTCCCCCACCTGGCTACAACCTCCTTTCAGGTGGGAGTAGAGAGTGATAAGGTACCCCGAGCCTCCTCTTGTCCAGGCTAAACAGCCCCAACCCCCGGACGCAGCTCTAGAGAGCTCTAAGGTCCAAGCAAGCGGCCTGGCTGACACCAAGCCTAGAGACGCTGCCCGTGCAGGATTCCCACCGCTTTCTCCAGGAGGGCTCCCGTGCCGCCCGCCTGCCCCCGCTCCCCGCCGCGCTGGGACACACCTGAGAGCGGGGTGCGCTCCGCCTCGTCGCCGCCGCGCTCGGGCGCGGGGTTGAGGAGGTGGGCGAAGACGGCGGCGAAGGGGTTGGCGGCGAGGGGCTCGGTGCGGTACATCTCCCAGAGCAGGTAGAGCGCGGTGAGGCGCTGCGCGGGGCTGGGCAGCAGGTCGGGCTGCTGCAGCAGCAGGACGAGCACGGAGCCCAGCCGGAAGTGCTCGGCCTTCCCGAAGTAGTGGTGGAAGGCGCTGGAGAGCCCCTCGAAGGTGCTACCGCCCGCCTCCTCCGACACGATGCTCAGCAGGCTCGACAGCTCCTTCGGCGACAGGCTCATCCTGCCGCCCGCCGCCGCCGCCTCGCCCGCCTCCGCTCCCCCCTGCGTGCCGGGCGCCGGGCTGCCCCCGCCCCCGGGCATCCGACCGCGACCGCCGCCGCTCCGGCCCCGGCGCTCCTCGCCGGCCGCACTTTACGGCGCTGCCGCGAAAGGCGCCCGGGGCGTTACGGCCCGGGCTGCGGGGAGGCGCGCGCGCGGCCGCGGTGCGCCGGGATTGGTCCGGGCCGCCCGGCGGGGGCGGGGCAGTGAGCCGGGCAGCGGCTGCGCGCGCTCCCGCGGGGGCCGGCAGGGGGCGCCCGGCAGCGCGCGGCGCCGGCTGCAGCGTCCCCGGGGCGGGGGAAGCGGGGAGAGCGGGGAAGTGGGGAAAGCGGGGAGAGCGGGGAGAGCGGGGAAGCGGGGAGAGCGGGGAGAGCGGGGAGAGCGGGGAAAGCGGGGAGAACGGGGAGAACGGGGAGAGCGGGGAAGTGGGGAAGTGGGGAAAGCGGGGAGAGCGGGGAGAACGGGGAAGTGGGGAGAGCGGGGAAAGCGGGGAGAGCGGGGAGAGCGGGGGAAGCGGGGAGAGCGGGGGAAGCGGGGGAAGCGGGGAGAGCGGGGGAAGCGGGGGAGTGGGGAGAGCGGGGAGAACGGGGAAGCGGGGAGAACGGGGAAGTGGGGAGAGCGGGGAGAGCGGGGAAGTGGGGAGAGCGGGGGAAGCGGGGAGAGCGGGGGAAGCGGGGAGAGCAGGGAAGTGGGGAGAGCGGGGAGAACGGGGAGAGCGGGGAAGTGGGAAGAGCGGGGAGAACGGGAAAGCGGGGAGAGCGGGGAGAACGGGGAAGTGGGGAGAACGGGGAAGTGGGGAGAGCGGGGGAAGCGGGGAGAGCGGGGGAAGTGGGGAGAGCGGGGGAAGCGGGGAGAGCGGGGGAAGCGGGATGGCGGCGGGGCCGCGCCGCGAGTCAGCGCTGCCCAGGCCGCGGCTGCTCCCGGCCCGCAGCGGCGCCCAGCGCTGCCTCCCGCTCCCTGCACGGGTGTGGGTCCAGGGGTTTTCTCCTGGCCGAGGAACACCTCGTGGCCGTGCCGTTTAACGGCGGAGCAGTTACACCATGGATTGGGTCCATTGAAGGGTCTGGAGCACAAGTCCTGTGAGGAGCAGCTGAGGGTGCTGGGTTGCTTAGCCTGGAGAAAAGGAGGCTCAGCGGGGATCTTACCACTCTCTACAACCACCTGAAAGGAGGTTGTAGCCAGGTGGGGGTCCGCCTCTTCTCCCGGGCAACCAGCGACAGGACAAGAGGACATAGTGTAAAGCTGCACCAGGAGAGGTTTAGGTTGGACATGAGGGATTTCCTCACAAAAAGGGTGATTAGACATTGAAATGGGATGTCCAGGGAGGTGGTGCAGTCACTGTCCCTGGAGGTGTTTAAGGAAAGACTGGACATGGCATTCAGTGCCCTGGTGTTGTTAACAAGGTAGTGTTCAGTCACAAGTTGGACTCGATGATCTAAGAGGTCTTTTCCAATCTAATTGATTCTGTGGTTCTGAAGGGCTGATGTTCATCCATGTCTTCTGTGGTCCAGTTCAGTTGAGAATATCCACTTTGCTGGTGGGGCTCTCAGCAGAGCTGAAGGGTAGTGAGCAGCTGTAATGTGTCTGGGAATCAGGGATGGAAGCACATCCCTATTAAGTGTGATGATCTGTTTCACTGGCTTATCCTGTGGAAGTACATCTGATGGGACAGCAAGTCACTGGCTTAACCTGAAGAAGTGCTGAGGGCATGGCCTGGAGGAAGGGCTTTCTGTGGAATGTGCAGAGAGAAGGGCTTAGGAAGTCCTGAGAGCAGGCAGGCACTGATTCTTCTGGTAGTAGTACTTCTCCCAAGTCACCCAGCCCTAAAGATCTTGGCTTTGGAGATAGCTATAGCAGTGTAAGAGATGGGATTCAGTTTCGAAAATAATATAAATTGAAGCCTTGTGTTCTGTATATAGACCAAGTAATGGAAGTGTTCCCTATTTCACATTTCTGATGGGAAAGAAACACAGATCCCAGAGGTGTAAAGGATTCACGTACATACAGAGCTGTAATAAAAATGATGGGTTTGTGAGAAAAAAAAGGTCTACAGCCAGGTGAGGCAAGATCTGAAAGCCTTGTTGATGGAGCAGTTACTCACCAGCAGACTGGATTACAGTGAGAAGTCTGCTTTGCAGCAGGCTGCTAGAACAGTAAAGCAGAAGGAAGAGGATGCCAGTGAGCTTCCTGACATGCCCAGCGTATTCAAGGAAACAAAGGATTATTTGGAAGTTTAGGCCAATTTAGAGTTTACTAACAGCTGGAGCAAGGACTTTAATTGTAAGATTTAGGAAGAAGATGAAAGGACTGCAAATAGCCGAGGAAGTAAACAATATATGTGTGTGGTAGAGCTAGATGGAGAACATGGGAAAGCACAGGCCTCAGACCAACCATCAGGTTTTCTGTTTCTGGTGTGCTGACAAAAGTTGCATTTGTTCATTTTTGGGATGAAGTTTATGGTTAGAAATGATCATGTCTAAAATTGTGCGTTAAACTGAGGGATGGCTTGCTGGGTGGTTTAGCACCCAAACAAACCATTGATTCTTCTGTCCAGGTGGTCTTTTTTGTACCTGCTCCTACTAACAAACTCTGCTGAAGACAACAGAGTGAAAAGAAGAAACGTTTAGAAAGAGAAAGCTGCTTTTTCTTTTCCTATAGATTTCAGAAACATAATCCACTCTTTGATTTTTTGCTTACTGAAGTAATGGGTAAAGAACTGCAGAAATGGGCTTCAGAGAAATAAAAGGTTTCCCTGATGACTGAGATAGCAAAAAAATTATGTGACTCATATGTGCTCACTAATGCAGCCATATGAAAGCATTCTATCCAAATTAAAAGGTTTCTGGTCAGAACAGGAAAGCTAACAGTTTAGAAGACTTAATAGGAAGTGGGATGGGCACAAGCATCAGTTGACAAAGGGAATTTTGAAGTCACAATGATTTAAAAACTGATTACCATTTCAGGGTAGGAAAAACCTTAATCTAAAAAAAAGATGGGGGTAAAATGCTCTTGGGACATGAAGTGTAGTAAGCAAAAGAGTGTTTCTGTGGATGCGCAGGGCACTATATTTTGTGTACACATGAGTGTGTTGGATGTTCTTGGGCTGAAAACTTGTGTAATGTAGAAGTGAGAGTGTGTGGTACTAGTGCAGACTCCAATAAAATGAGTTCTTGGCTGGATCTGAAATGGATTGCATTACACTCGGGGAGGAAGGTCAGGACCTCAGCTACCTTGGTGGGCCGAGGGATCGGATTCTGCAGGAGATGTCCCACTGCAGCACAGTCTCATGATATAAAAGGAGGAGTTCAGTTTTCTCCCTTTGCAGAACAACTCCTCCGGGAGCAGGCTGAGCATATTCCATTTCTTTTAGGTGGCCTATGGAATAGCTATTAAATGGTCAATACAAGCACAAAATACACCTGTCAATTTTTAAGGAAGAAACTCAGTAAAAACCATGCTTTGAGTTCCTAAAGAGGGATGAAGAGATTTGGGCTATACTTAAATTTCTGACTCTCAGCCCCCTTGTGTAACTCTGTCCTGTTGGCTCAAAAACACAGATACATATTAGCACAGACACAGAGATTGCAGACTAAAAGTGACACAGGCAATCTAATTTGGCAGGTTACCCTTTGCAAATACAAATAGGCCTTTACAAAATGATATGGCTGTTATAATGCAATTGGTTTAATATATAAAAAAAGTCAGCCTTTGATGAATTGTAATTGTTACTGGAAAATTAGATCCACAACCAAAGGAGAACAGTCAGATTTGATTTCCTGACCTAAGGCAAGGCTGTGCAATTTAACTGTAGGAGCTGTCTTTCCTTCTTTCCTTCTTAAAATTGATTATATTATTGTTTGCTATTGTGTTTTAGATGATGCATAAGAAACACAAACTGCACTGCAGGTACTATTTAAAAAAAATCCTAATGAAGGGTAGATAGAAAAAGGCAACATTTGGAAGGAGCAATAGAAGTATTAAAGATCTGTCCAGCCAGTAGTTTAGTTTCTTCTAGCAAAGAGGCTGAATACTCAGGAAACAACTCCCAACAGCCTATCTTTTATCCCCACAGTTCATTTAGGAAGGACACAGTAGGAAGGAATTAAATCACACCTTAAAGTCAAAGAGTGAATTAAAGCGCTTCCAGATTGTTCTGTTTATTCTCATGAGAATTCTCTCTTGTACACAAATTCCTTTCCACAGTAGTTTAAGTGACCCATCCTGTCTACAGTGTATTTTAAATAGCAGCATATCAGAGAAAGGAAGGAGAAGATGCATTTTGTATACATCTCTTCATGTGTATCTTTCTAGCAACATTTGAATGTTTTTCTTCCTAGTTCATCTCTTCAATTCAAGATACAAGACAGGACCACCAATACAGAAACAGATTTTGTTATTCCTGGAGTAATCAACAATATTGGCATGCTAACAATGCCTAAAATTCTTCCTGAGTAACTGTGTGAGAACACATCTTCACTTGTTATTCAGCTCTCAAAGCTGCCAAGGCATCTTGGATACGGCTTCAAAAGCACTTAAGAAACACCAAAAATATCATTGCGTGAATGGCTTCATAAGTGCTGAATACTGAGTGGCTTAGAAATAAACATGTTCATTGCTGAATTCTTTAACTACTGTTTTAGTAATGTGTCTGCATTTTAAGCCACACATGATCACACCTGTAAATTAACATTAATCCACTCTTGATTCCTTGAGTGTTAGACACTCCCAGAAGAGAGAGAATTTTGGCCCTATTAAAATTAATGGTGAAACTCCAACAGGGACATACTGGCACATAAAAGCAGCATACAGTATGGCTATTTGCATATGTCTTTGGATAGACCCTTCTTCTGACAAGGAACCCCTTTCCTGATCACTCAGAAACACTTTTTCCTCCTATTTCTTCGAGACTATTTGAAGCAAAATAATATTCTCATTTGTCCTTTTTTTCTTGCTCTTTTTTCAGACAGGATTTTTTAAAAAATCCATTTGTAATTTTAAAATATCTGAGCATATGTTCTGTGTGGAAAAATTCAGTCTGTGCATTGCTTGGGAACTCTTCACTGTGAACTTTAATTTGAGCACTCAGCGTTTTTAATTTGAGCTATGCAATTGCACATCTGACTCAAATGGAACTATTTCCGTTCCCTGGCTCCATGACTTGATTTATGCTTTATGGTTCTGTTTTCATCCAAAATCAATTTCAGTAGAATCTTTACCTGCAGATAAAATTGCAGGAGGAAGTGCTTTATGTTTAAGCTACAAATTTGAAATCCACCTTCTGAAAGAATATTCAATAATTCTGAGCTGATTAGAAAGCTCTTGTCCAGGAATTGGGAGATTCAGGTTCTCTTTGTCTCCCTACAGGGTTTTAAACTCCAGCCCAGACTATGGCTATTAGGAGTAGAGAGGAGTGTTATCTCCTTTGGCTTTGTTTACAGGCATTAAAGATTCACCACAAGAGGAAGGGAGAAAAAGCAGGATCTGATGGATTTAATGAGAGTGTGACGTTCAGGACCATGGGTGGTCTGTGTTGTAGTCCTGCTCCAGGAACAAGGCAAATGTGCACAATAGCAATCAAGTGTAAAAGCATAAAAATACGTGTGTGAAGGGACTAGAAATCTGTTGTTTCTCTTGCCCACCTAAACTCCAGCCATTGGGAGAGTCACTTCTTCCCATTCTTTCCCTTTATAATCAAAGGGATATATTTTGATTATAATTAAAATTCAGAAATTTAGTAAGGAATCTCTCTTAGTCTCATATGCATAGTTTCATATGGTAGTATGCTTTCAGTGGCACAGCTTCACACATTTGTCTGTATCCTGAGTTCCGTGTCATTAGTTTCCTCATGTTCACGTATGTTTGTAACACCCAGTGAGCTCTTTGCAGGGCTTTCTATCACAGTGCCTACAAAGTTTCTCTTGTGTCTGACTTTATTTCCTTCTAAGTATCTTGCACGTCCTCTTGCACATCTTGTTATTCGTCCCATCTCCTGGTTTATGCTGAAAGCTTTTAAATACTTTTAAATGATGCATAACAGCAATATAATTAGCCTAATAGCGTGCTATTGATTTTCATTTCAAACCCTGACATTTGAACATTTCAATAGCCTTTTAACAGTGTGTATATTTAATGTGATTCAAAGACAAGGCAAATGCAGCACAGTATCTCTCTACTAAAAAAGTTCAGAGTCTCTGTTTCCTGACCCTCTTTCCCCATCTCCTGCAATCTTCATTCCAATCATCCACATTGGAAGTATATAGTGTTCAGTGTTTCAAAACAAGGGAGCCATAATCCTTGATACAAGAAGATAAAAGGGAAAATCACAAAATTGCAGTATCCAGACACAGTTTTGCTAATCTGCTCTGATCACAATGAAGATATTAATGATCCACATCCAGTGAATGCTGCCAGAGAATGCAATGCATTAGCTCTGGAGTGAACTGCCCAAAGATGCCCTCTAGACAGTTCTCACGCTAACTTTGTGAGCTAAAAAGCACAAAAATGCCATCAGCAAACATACGCATCAGCATAAGATGAGATAGCAGCTCTCTTTTGATGAATAACTCAGTAGTTACATCCTATGAAGAGTTTTGTTTCTAGGAGAGGTTTCTGAGAATTCAATGAGAAAGATGTGAAGCAGCCATACACTGTCCTGACCAGCCTGTGTGTGTGGCTACTTGGACATAAAACTCACAGCAGTATTGCCAGGCTGTACTAGGTATATATTTTCCTAGTGTTACAAGTAAATACCTTCATTTTCCCATACTGTGACATGTTTATTTCAGAGAGTGTTTATCTAAAATGAATACAGGTCAAGTTTACATCATTATACCTTACCCTTCTGTCTTTTCATGGCATGATTCATATTCTTTGCTCATCAGTCGTCTGCACAGCAACATAAATGTGCATGACACTATCAAGATATTAGGAAATACAGTTTCTGCCCTATGGTTTGATTGAACAGAAGGTAATACATAAAGAAAGAGAGAAAAGCAAAGGACCAGGGAAATAAAGAAGGCCTATGCTTCTGTGAGGTCTTCAGTTAGCTTGCTTTCCCAAAGTATAGCTTTTGGTTTGTAGCCACATCAAATAAGAGGATCATTTGACAAGTCATGACTCCGACCTCACTGCAACTGCATATAATTAGACAGGGGTTTTGCTATCAAGCTTTAAAAAAAAATCAGCTGCTTTCATTATCATTTTGTTCAGATGTTTTTTCAATCCTGTGGTTTTCTTTCAAGAAGATGATGCAAGTAAGGTCAGGAGCAAAATTTCTGAGAATATATAAGTGATTTTGAAGTCTGAGTTCCTTTTTGAATTATTAGTAGTTCCCAGCATGTTAGACTGAAATTATGATACACAATTTTCAGAGGTTACCTAGAAATTCAAAACTGTTTATCAAATAAGGTACCTAAGACAGGCATATGTATGTTTTGTTGTAAAAATGTAAGTTAGTTATATTTCTGCCCATAACAGAGACTCTTCTAACTAGAAACAGAAATGAGCAAGGCCATCTTAGTGTACCTTGAATACGTGATGATAGTAATAAGTAACTCGGCTGAAAGCAGTAGAGTGGGGCATGGATATTAAACCAGTTAGAGAAGAAATCTCTTATGCATACAGTTGAAAACAGAAGAAATTACTGTTACCCTTTCATTTAAGATAGGTCACATGAACAGTCTCCAGAAGAACCTAATTCTCTTGGGTGATGGTGGAGGGATTGTAGGATGATGAACACAGACATCTCATTTTTGACCTCCAAGTTAGGAGATCAATCCCATCCCGTGGAGAAGCAAGATCAAGTTTGACACCAAATTGAGGTTAACTCCTGGTCAGAGCCCCAGTCACATCTGCAGGCAAGATACTTGTTCCTTTTCTAATCTTCCAAGAGTGTGTTGCATCCCTTTTCCCCAGACTGTGCTGGTCTTTCCTATTTTAAACTTAAATTCTTCAGGATGAGGACTGCCTCTAGTGACAGTACAGCGATTTCTGGGACTGTGAACTATCCCTGTAATGGAAATTCTGGCATGTCTCAGGAAGAAGGGGCTTCTGTGCATAGGCAGTTGAAGCAAAAACTAATGGGTAGTGTGAAACCAAAGGGGTTGTACAATACAACTGCTGCTTTCTGCCCACCCACTGTGGGGGAAGTCCCCTGTGGCTCCTGCTGTTGGCACTTGTGTCTTGCAACAACCAGAAGTTTCTAGAGGATGTGGAACTACTTTGTTCCCTGTCTATTAAGCACGACTGCCAGTTCAGTGAAACTGAAAGGTAGTAAATTCAAATCTCATAAACAAAAAGCATTTTATATACAGCATGCATATAAAGAACTTACTGCTACAGACTGTCACAGAGGCCATGGTGGTAAGGAGGCCTGACATTTTCAAAGATAACAAAATATCTAGAGTAAATTCAGGAAAGGAGACATTTAGAAGGCAAATAAGTGCTTCTTCATCTTAGACAATCTTCTTAATGATGGATGAGACCTTTTGGGGGATTATTTTCTCTGTTGTAACTTGTCCTGGTCACCATCAGACAGGAATTTCTAGACCATAAATCAGAACAAATACAGCAATTTCCGTGTTGCTCACTTACACCTGAGAGAGCTGCTGACCATAAAGTGCACCAAGGGTTTGATGTAAAGCACATCATCTGTCACTGATGCAGTAAAACTGCACTCATTCTGTGGGGCTGTGGAAAATTGCCCAATGGGCAGCTGTTCTGCTAGGCAGTGATGTGTACTCTTGGGTAATGTGGCATTGGTGTACAAGGCCCTGTGTTCATTGCTCTGCTCTCATATGCTTAAAAGAATCCTAGATTGTGCAATTCACGCACCTCCTGCTCTTCCTTTTAATTCTTTGCTCAAAATCCAGTGCAAACTTCCTCTCTCATCCTGACTATTTATAAGTATACATAGAAACAAATGTTTTGTAAAGATGTAAGAGACATTCTTCTTTATTCCCAGGGGCAAATAAAACCTTTTATTTTTAGCCCAGTTTCCTAAGGAAATAAGACTGATGCAATCACATTGTCTATTTGTCTGTCTATCATACTGGCCCCCTTCCCCCTTCCCTCCCCCCATCCACTTCTCACCATTAATTTCTTCCAGCCAGATCTGAAAGAAAGGCAAAATTCTTTCAAAAGTGTTAAATGCACACAAGTTTTATGAAAATCAGTGGGTGGGGCAGAGGAGAGATCTTATCAGTTTCCTCATGGGAGAAGTGAGTTCTGGCTGAATTCAGTGGGTGGGCAGCAATGGGCTGTCCCCTTGGGCATAGCTGTAACACCGCATTATGCCCGTTGTCCCCTGAAGGTGGAAAAACAAGAGTCACTGGGGTGGGAGTTCAGAGGTGCTTCTGGAGAGGTTCTCCTGGGTACTTGGCAATATTTCAGGGGTTGGGAGAGAGACATGGTGGCAAAGGGGAAGGGAAGGAATGGGGTTGTGGGACATGTGAGGGCAGAGCACATTTTAGGGTTTTCTTTATACCCAAAGGAGCTGAAGGTTAAAGTCATATTCTGGGGAGCTTCTCAAAGAACATGGTGGAAATAAATGCAAAGCCAGTGCTAGAAAAGGGGACACAAAAAGCAGTTTTGGTTTTCAGACAGCTTCTCCAACTTAGTCTGATATCTACTAATGCCTTCCTAATATCTTTACTTAATATCTTGTGATGTCTGAGGTTTTTTTTAATGGAGAAATTGGTAAGATAATTTCAGAGACCAAGCTTCCTTAAGTTCCTTCCTATTCACTAATATGCTGGTTAGCAGATAACATTTAAACACAGAGATAAGGTCTCTTGTCATAGGTCTGGGAAGCAGCTTCTTCTGTTAGGGAATTCCAACAAGTCAATACTCTAAAAATGCATTTTAAAACAGTATTGGTGACAGGCCTTTACTTCAGTTGTCCTGCTCTTCCTCACGAAGCCCCAGCTACTTGTTTGCCAAATTCTTTCAAGCTTAAACCTGAAGTACCTGAATCTGGAGACTACTGTCTTGCAAGGGATTCAGAACAGGTTAATGGATAAAGATGAGATAAAGATAAAAAAGCAGTGACCCTATTCTGATGAGCAATGTAAATAGGAAATTCTCTTCTCCACTTTCCAATTGACAAAAAAAAAATTAATTACAGCCATCTTAGATCAGATGACTAAGCAAGAAATTGTTGGAGCAGGGAGGGAGGAGAGGGGATAAGGGTTCCTGTTCTCCTGCTTACTGATTTTGGACACAACTCCAAATTTTTTAAAATGCAGTTGGACTTGGAGTGCATGGGAAAGAAAGAAGAGTCAAGAACTACCTACAGCATGATCTTCCTCTCACATTCATGAAGTGTGTGGTGCACACAAACATGCCACTTGCAGTGCAGAGATAGGGCTACTCAGCAGTATTTCAGGGGTGGGAAGAGAGAGGTGTGACATCCTCGTGGTATCCTTCATTTCTCTTGCTGTCCCTGCCTACGTCCAAAGATTGACATTCTTAACTGACGCCCTCACAGAAGGTGTGAAGGTGCAGAGTGCTGTTAACACAAATGGCCCAGAGCACACAGACATTCAAACAAGTTTGAAGGCTGAGCCATTTTGCCTTCAGCAACTGAAACCATTTTGCAAATATTTAATATATAATTAAACCTTCTTTTCCCATCAGGTGACCTGACCTCAGCATGTAACTTGACATGCCAGGACAGAAGAAGATGGTGAGGTGGGTCAAATAAAGTAATAATCGGTAGAAACTTTCTATTTGTAAATATACTATCAGAAATAACCTGAGCCCCTTCTCCAAAGGGGAAACCCTAGCTTTCTTCAGGATCCTTGTTTCATGCTTTATGCATCCCATGCTTGTGTCCATAAATGTTTCCCTGTGATCAGCCACCATCTGTAGATCTATGTCCCTGACTGCCTGTCATTCCTGCCTTTCTTGCAGAGATCACACCAAGGACAGACACATGCAGTCAGTGTAGCTGGGAAAGTGCATTCTCCCTCAGCCAGCTACTATTTCACGTATATTAGCTACTGGAGCCTGTGGTTTGGCATCAGCACAAACTTCTTCCTATCACAGCATTAGAAGTTGTCTAATCAACACAAAAATGGTTACCTAAGCCTGGCACAGCCACCTCCTGGTTAGCAGTGGTGACCCATTTGTGCACTGGGCCCCCTCTCTGGTTTATGACAGCAGTTGTGGGTCAAAGCAAGGTCTTCAGAGCACTCCAAGTGGGCAGAGTTCCCTGTGCAAAAACTCTGTAGCTGCTGCTTATCACCCCAGCTCTAGATCTTGATGCAATTTCACAACCCTGCAGCACCAGAGACCTCAACTGGCATGTCTGAGGCAAACAACAGCTGTCAACATTCAGCAGTGTCAGCAGCACCATTTCTTTGCCAGGACCTATCACTGTCAGGTAAGGGTTAAAAAAGACCACTGCTGAAATGCCCTTCATGGTCAGAGTCTTCTGTGTGCATCCTTCTGAAATAACATCACAATCCAAAACAGGAACAGCTCTTTCAATGGTGCAGGATCCATGCCTGGGCAGCAGCTGGAGAGGACACAAGAGAAAAAGCTGAATCAGAAGTATTTTATTTTTAGTAGTTTAATAATGGACTAGGAACGTCTGTGAGCTGGAGTTGAGGAAAAGCAAACACGTCTTTCCACAGCACATGGTGAAACAGTTCCTTAAGTACTTCATGCTGGTGGATACTTTGAAGTCCTAGCCACCCTCCCAGAACTCCTTGAGTGGACTTGCATCTAGAACTGTGAATCAAATGTGTGCTTTTGGGCAAGTTTGGTTTGTCTGGATATCCACACCCACATATGCAAGCCAGGGTAAATGCTACAGCGAGAAATGGGCAGAAGTGTAACTTGGCAGAGCTGCAAAAGTGTGCAGAACTGAAAGCAAAGCATCAAGTTTCCCAAGTCCCAGGGCTGCTTTGCAGTGAGAAAAGGGTAAAGCAACAATACTACCTTGATTTCAGTTTCTCCATCAGCTCACTGGTTCTGCCTTGTAGGTATACAAAGTACCTGCTACCTGCATGGATGTACACATTCCTGTACTTCCGTAGGTATGGTTTTTGTCTTTAGAAGGTGACATGCCCCAGCAGGCTCCTCAGTTTACATCATCCTTCATCTGGCCAGAAGGAGTTGCTGCAGCTTCCAGCCAGGTCAGAGTAAACTCTATGTCCCTTTGGCACAGGCAGATGGGCTGAGAGCTGTAGTCTGATAGCATTGCAATACTTCAGAAAATGCTGTTTTGGTGAGGTCCTGAGTCTTGTTGCTGGACAACACAGACACTTCCGAGACAAGCCACCATGTCCTTAAGAAGACTTAATCTGTACCATGAATGGAGCAACTCTCATACACCTACCAAGGTGAGTATAACCTTGTGAAAAAGAGCATGGAGAATGCCAATAGTGTGCTTAGATAAATAGTTTCAACTGGAAAATTTGAGTTTGCTCAGTGTGGTTTATTTACGATCTGAACATCGAGAGCATTTCAAGCATCTACTTGAACAACAAAAGAAGAAACCACTCTGTATTTACACAGCCTTGCACCTCCCCTTTCCCAGTAACTCTTAAACCTGCGGCTATTTTCAATGAAAGGAGAGAGAGGGGTAGAGGTCTGGAAGAGATGGAGCTGTACAATCTCCATCAGCTGGAGACCTGGCAGAGGAGAAGGGCTCTGCCATGGTGTCTGCCCTCATTTTTGCTGCCTGCTCTCTCAACTCTAACCAATTTTCCTGCTCTCATTTCTTGGCCATTTTGCAGCTATGTCAGACCAGCTGGCCCCAGCAGGGAGGCTTTGGGAGGGAGTCTGAACCAGACTGGGAGGAGGGGAAACAGGAAGCATTGCAGGAAGAGGGGACTGAAGATGTAAAGGCAACATGGGGACATGGAAAGAGGGTACAGGGAGACTATTACAATAAGGGAGGGCAGTAGAGCAGAGGCTGTTATAGGTTTTGCTGGTTTTGCTGCCTGCTACATCCTCTTCTTTGACATTTGAAAGGAATGTGAAGGTGAAAGACAACAGGAATTAATAAATAAACAGTAATAATCAGTGCTTTTCAATTCCAAGGGTTTTATAAACATTAATGAACCTTCATGAGCTGTTGGAGACATATTTAAGCTATATTACACTATCACAGATAAGGAGATTAAAGCTCTGGCTCAAGTCCAAAGTTTTCAAAATCAGAAACTACTTTTAAGAGCCCTCCTTGATGTTCAGCACCAAAACTGTGAAGGGATTGATTTCACAGTTGCCATCAATGTCGATTACATGCTATTTACTTCTGCAAAGCTAGGTCTAAACATGCACATTCAAAAGCAGCAATATCTTTTGAAAATTCAGGCTCTGTAGGCCTGTTGGGTTCTCCCAAAGTAGGTAAGGAAAAACTGTTTATGAGAGAAATAAATATGTAAAAACCTTTATGTTTTTTACTATTGCACCATGACAAGAATGGAAACAGGCTTTGCGGGCCTAAGACACTTAAAGAAAGGGCAAAGTAAAACAAAGACTTTTTAAAAAAGACTTTCAAGAAGATCCATTCCTCTGTGCAAATGGGAAAGGAAGCACAGCATGTTTTCAAATCTTTTTACATCTCCCATAAAGACTAGGCAGATGGTTTGGGTGCACTTCTGTAAGTGTGTGATGAATATTTTATTCCTGAAAGGAATAGAAAACATGAATGTGTATGTAGTCACCAGCTTCACTGAGGTGAGGAAGAAACAAAAGGACTTCATTCAAAACCATGTGATTTGGTAGTCCAGAAAAGAAAAAAAAATTTAGCAGTATAATAAAAAAAGGGAAGAGAGTTGTAGTTATTTTCTTTGGAATTATGCATTCCCAATTTAAGTTGTTCTGTGGCCATGCAAAGACTAACATCTTGTTAGCCTACCTGCAAAAACATAGGTGGTAAAAAAGCCTCCAAATTCTGTTAGAATGGCAGGTGTCACATTTAAATTAGCCAGCAGCCAAAACAGAAGGAGATCACAGAGCTTTCACACAGAACAGAGCAGTCAGGTAGAAGCAGAAATGCAGTGCTGATCAAAGACAGCAGGTTCAAACCCAATCCTAGGCGTGTGCAGCACGATTCCTACCCAGCAATATCAGACATGTACCAAGTACAGTCTCAGCATAGCTTTGAGTGTCATAGCAGATCACTGGGAAGATGTAAGAATCACAACAGAAATGCTCCTTTGGGGATCCCCAGTGCATAAAAAAGAGGAAAAGGTTGCCAGAAAAAAATATGTTAAAGGGTGCCTCAAAGGCACTCACACATTTCAAAACTTGTCTCAAGGCCCTGACACTTCTGCAACAACCAGGAATGTGCTGTGACACAGTTTTGCCACTCTTGCAGCTGAAGCTCCCCACAGGTATTTTGAAATCCCCAGAAGGTGAGCAAAAGTGGTGCTTCCTCCCTACACCTTCTGCTGCGCCACCATGCCCAGCACTGGCAGCACCAACAGTCCCAGCACGCTCACCCTGATGCCACTTGTGCCGTAATGTGGTGTTGAGCCCCTTGGTGGAAGGTGCCAACTGTCTGCAGCTGCCAGAGAGGTGGGCAGGATTCACAAAAAATGGAAAACAGTAGAGCTTTATGTAGCTTCAAACTGGTTGTAGGGTCCCTATGTGCACATGGTTATGACAAATCCCATGGAACACAAGTACGGTGTCAGACCTTGTCGCATACAGGCAGGATAGAGACCATCATGATTTCAAGGGACATAATATGCTTTCATGTGTTTCTGTTATGCAACTCTTGTGAGGCATCTCTGACTGAGAAAAAGGCACAGTTAATTCATGATTTTAAAAGGCCTTACTGTCCATACAAGTTGATATTCCAGGGGATCAAAGGAAGAACAGGGTAAGCACCTAAAGGAAAGTATTAAAACAACAAGAACCTCTGGTTCCAAGTGCAGAAGAAAAAATGGAAATTCTTCCAGTTTCCTAGGCCACAATTTTAGCTAAGACAGGTTGTACCCAGATCCAGCAAAAGACAGCTATGGTAGAAAAAACACTGCCCATCTCCATCCAAAAGCAAGATGGGGCACTATAAACAATGCTGGCATACTTTTGGAGGTGGTCTAGGTTTGGGGTTTCTTATTCCCCAAATCACTGAAGTATTGCTGAACTCCTGAAGACTTTTGATCTTGGAAGATGAAATAGTATGGGAATTCTCGATCAGGAAACAGCCCCAGAGGAAGCTGCTCCTAACAGAAGCTAACACTGGCCATTCCACTTCAGGCTTCCTTTGGGACTACCTAGCACAAGTGAATGCCAGCAGCTACATTTTTGGTAGCAGCAAAATGTTAGGACAGCAATACCTTTTTCCTATCAAGGTCATTTGCTATTGCTGCTGAACCACCACTGCTCTACAGAATACTGCAATTAGAAAATGGGCAGGTTGCAGCCTCTGTTTCGGAAGTGTTGTCCTCTCTGCTCTGGGCTTTTCACCTTGTCAAAAGTTATGGAGCCTTTGCACCTTTACTTTTGATTCTGCCTCCTTCGTTCCTGGCTCCACTAATTTGCTCTATCGTTCAAGATCTTGTATCTACCAAAAGGTAGAAAAATCACTGGCTGTTTGATTCATTCTCCCTAAAGAGCAGAAATGCATTTTAGGAAGCCAGCTCTTCCATTCCCACTACACTGCAGCGACTACGCCAAGCCAGAAATAAATTGTATTCTTGGAATGCAGTTTCTTATATAGGGCTGGCCATTCCTCTTCTTTTGTACCACAATAATTTTAGTGTCTTACCTCAGTGTCAAACTGGGTAGTATATAAAAATCCCAAGAGGATGGGGTCTACCCATAGCTATGTCTCGAGAATGAAAATGCCTCTGGAGGATGAGCAGGGAGGGTATCCTGGGCAGTAACCTGAGAAATACCTTCTTCTTTCCCTCATAACAGAAGTAATCTACATCATCTCCTCCCAGCTTCCTGGGGTCATTACCACTGTGATGAACAGAGGTCTTCTGCACCTACTGAAGGTGGGGAGGAAAGCCAGTGTGACTCAGCTCTGGCAAAGTACAGAAGCATTATTAAGCACTGGTGGGGAGGATGTCAAGTAATGAGCAGGGCATGACAAGGTCACACTCCCCTGCTGTCCTTTATAGAAACAGTGGCCATGAAACCCCTGCCTTGGTTTCCTCTCTACCACCTGTGTGCTCTGCAGGGATCTGCTATATATGAGTTAAGGGCTAAGGGATTGGTTTTTTCATCCAGGGTTTTGGAGAACTGGAAGTTTAGTGAGACAAGAAAAAAGCTGAAGTTTACTGCCTTAAGCCACATGTATTTGTTATTTCAGTCACATGTCCTGAGAGAGGCTGTTTTCTTAGGAAATGTTTGTTAAACACCTTGAAATGTGATGACCTTTCCAATGTCACAGTAACCGTGTGGTTCCCAGAAGAGCTTTGACAGTCCTAAATTGCAGAAGTGGGTTTTGCAACTGGAAGTGAGGAAGTGATACTGAAAGTAAAATAAGAAGTGGAATCAGCCACATAATCATTTGGATATTGCTGTTCAATTGCTGGTACTTGAAATATAAAAATGCACAATATAATGTTATTGACTGGGAAAAAGCCATGAAATATTATTGCATAAAACTGTGAGTCAATGTGTTTTTATAGTATTGCCTATAACTTAATTACACTTGCTCCTGACAGTGTATTGTATCTTCTTATATCTTCTTTATTGCACAGGCATTAATTTAATCAGAGATAATAAATGAAACCTCTGGAATTAATTACAGGTTGTAACAGTTTTGTTACTTTGCTAGAACAGGGGAAGACAAAAACATATGGACCCATAAACATTAACTGGCTTTTGCAATCCAGCCATTACAGGAGAAAGACAATGAAGATTAAATTACTTGGTGAGGTAGCTGAGAATGCTCAGGCAGTTTTCAGTGTTTCTGAAACTCAGCAGTTCTTGGTGTGGAAGACCTTGACAACTACATTTCTGTGACCCTTTCAAACCCAAATGCATCTTGTGTTTGAATCTATTCAAAAGATCTAAGCTTAAGAACTGCTTTTACAGATTCCCAGGATCTCATCTGTCTGGCAAGAGGGGTCTTTGCAGTCCTGTTTCAATGGAGGCATGCTGCCAGGTTTTGGGATCTGCGTGTGAGTTAACATTATTTCCCTTTGGGCCCTCTCATTTCTGCCAAATTTGAGTGGACTTTCTGTGAGTGAGAAGCAAACATGGCCCCATTCCAACAGCACAATATCTGGGAGGGTGTCTGACAGGAAAAAACCTTGCAGAAGAGCCTTTCAAAGCATCTGTAAAAAATCCCGTCTTGTAGGGGATCTCTTGTGGAGAAAAAAGTCATTAACTGTGCTTAGAGGGCAAAGGGTATCTTGCTTGGTTGCCTAGTCTTTCTGATCACAAAGTTAACATCACAGAGTAACTCCAACATATATTAAATTGTTTATCTTATTTCTAAAACGCCTCTAGTCTGGTCCTTGACGTGCTGACGCGTTGCGCGTGGTGGGGGTGGAAAGAGCGGCGCGTCCGTCCCGATCGTGCCCCGCCGGAGCCGCTCCGGGGGTGCTGCGCGAACGCGCTCGGACACCCCCTGACACACCGGAGCTGGGGGATACTCACAGCCACTCACACACACAGAGCCGGACAGCTCCTGCAGCAGACAGAGAGGCAGAGGGGTGCTTTGTATGGAGTTCCGACGGGTTTATTGGAATCCCTGCTCGAAAGGACCCAGGGACAAAGAACGCAGAACACTGAGCGGTCCGGGGTTTTATCCGGATCGGCACCGGGGGAGGGCAGAACATCAGAGCCTATCCTTCCGGGCCAGGGGCTGGAGAGGCCGTGGGGTGACAGGGCAGTGACCAGTGGGAAAGGAGAGGGGTGGAACAAGGGACCCGGGAACCGGTGGGGTATCAAGGAAAGGAGAACTATCTAGGACATGAATTTAAAAGGGGTAAAGGGGGGTGGTCTTAGACCTCTGAGCCTGCCCACCAGCGGATCTCCACTGTTTTGGGGCTCTGTGGCTCCTTGGTCATTCCTGCAGTGGATTCAACTGCTGCAACAGGGTGCTATTCACAGTGAAACACTTTCTGATCAATCTGATTTACTCAGTAAGCCTAATACTTAATCTAACTTTCTCTTTTGAAAAAAAAGTAAGCAAACAAACTTCTTGTGCTGCATTCAGTGAATCGCCTTTTTAAGGCAATAAATACATCATCTTCTTTGTATTTAACACACAGGTACTTGTAGGCAGCTATTTTGTGCTTCACTTCAGTTGTCACTTTCAGCCGAGCTACACATATATCAGACCACTGCAATGTGAGCTCAGAAGTCAGCTTTAAACCCCTAATAATTCCTGTTGTTCTTTTCTTAATCTGCCTCCACTAGATCTACATTTTTCTAATACTGAAGTAGTCTGAAATTAGTATGATCTATCAAGAATGGTCCCATCAGAGTTTTGTAGAGGAGGACTGTTATCTACCTGGTCTGTGATGGGGATTTGTCTACACAATGCAGGAAATATAATCCTACGTTTTATGGAAAGCCTGGCAGTCTGAGCAGTGGGGAATTTTGGATCTTGAGGGTTCTTTAAAGACTAGCCAGTGCCTGGAGCAGCGTGCTGAGGGCTTAAGGCTGCTATTGGGCACTGACCAAATGTGT